>NC_090340.1:33278231-33595231 GCF_035084215.1 Heptranchias perlo | reverse complement strand
GATTGAGAGAGGAGGAAGTCCCAACTGCAGCTGCCAAAGTGAGATAGTGATGGTACAGGGTCTGCATCGCTTGAGTAACGTCACATTTATATTTCAGCACCATCACCAGAGGCATCTCGAACTTTAGTAGCAGCACTGTACTATAAATGAGCTGGAACTAGTGCCTCCGGCACCAGCCCGTCGGGCAATATTTCTGTGCACTGTAAGAAGCAAATATAAATGGCTGCTGCCACTAGAAATGCTTGCGATATGTTGTCGTATTTCTGGCTGCATCCATGGTGTCTTATATGGACCTTAACAAAGTCTACGGCCAGAAAAACTAAATTGCAGTCAGGACTTTGCAAGAAAGACACATGCGCAATTGTTTCAGTGTTGGCACTAAATCTCAGATTTACCCCACAGTATAAACAGGACGGACTGCGGGGCACCAGAAGACAAAGCACACTGCGGGATCAGTTTAAGTAGAAGTGGTTCTACAATATAAACGTAACATCTGTGGTTTCTGCAGGGAATGAGACTGAGAGAATATTGTCACAGGTCCTTGCAGCTGATAAGGAAGACCACATAGGATGCATATTTCCATGCCTCTGGGACCACATAAATTCTTATGTGTGGTATAAGATCTATCTCCACAGAAGCTAAACCAGTGCCAGATGGACCTATTAACTCATCTCTGTAGTTCCTTATCGGAGCTGTTTCACAACCAAAATGAACAGCAGAGTTTTCTAGCGATGCACTTGTTTATTTGTACAATGATGCAACTGTGAAGCTACATTAGGAGTGTGAAGGCCTCTCTGTCTTGGTTCTATATTATGTGTTACCTCACATAAAGCAATCACCAATATCAGTGCTCAAAAACAAAAAAAAACAAATATATAGTTACTAAACACAAATAATCTTTTTATGAAGTGCCCATACGGGATCTTGCAATTTACAGGGATAACAATCAATTTAACAGTGCTTAAGGCTGATCAGGACACAGTCACTTTTGCCATAGTCTTTAAAAATTCACCATTAAAAAGGTACCCTGATCTTTTCATTTGCTTAAAATGCTGCTGGTGCTATTTTTGACGATATACTGGGTATAAAATATCTGCATGGTCAGCAACTTGTGCATTATAGTAAAGTGGTAAGCAAAGGATTGCTTTCTAAAATTATGTCTACACCTTCATAAGCAGCTCATATGAATGGCAGCAATGATCTGCAAATATAAACAAGTCTTTCAAACATACATCGCCATCTTGTAACGATGCAAGTTTCTAAGTGCTGGTCAAGGTTTAGGGAAATTAATCAGAAGCTTCTTCTCTTCTTAGGCATGGCTCAGCCTCTTCAGTTGCCCAACATACCATTAGTCAGTTTACAGTCTTTTATTCCATCTTGTGGGCCCACTTCATATCATCAGTCCTTGGCTTGTGTCCAGTTAGATGTGTTACGAGATACTCAAACTGCCGCCAAAATCCAATCTTTTCCAGAAGGTAATTCAGCCATCCTGAGTGCAACAAAAGACATTTACATGCATCAGAGTGTGTAGTCTCAAACGTCACAAACCTTTAGACCTTCAATGTAACCACACTTCAGTATCTTGGACAAATGCAGTTCATTTTCCTCATTAAAGTCTGTTGTGTTCCTTTACCAACTTTTATATCATTAATGTGGTCTTTTTGCTAATTCAATTTACTTCAACCTTTCGTGTTTCTATCCCATGTGCATTTCCAGGGTCAGCTTCATTAACAGAGTAGGCAAGCTTCCACCATCAAAAACACTGTTATTGAGAGCCTGTCCAATAGCAGACAGGAAATCTTGTGCTGCTGCAGAATTTAAAGGCCTGCAGCTACTTAAAGGGATGGGTATCATGGTTTGCTAGCAAGGCAACACACTTCTTTGGTGAAAGACTGACTGGAAGGAGTTCAGCAGCCCAGACCAATTCTCAGCTCAGACCATTACAATGCTACTGAAGGAAGTAAGATAGAAGAGATCCTCTTCACAATGAGCATTGCAAGACTCCAAGAACAATGGGAAAAGTTGTGTGGCCTGAGTGCGCACCTGGAAGAAATTTAATGATCTTGCTCGTTCAGCAAGGCAGAAGAGTACATCATTACCTTCCGTAATGCAGTGTACTAAGCATTTATAAGTACCTTTCCCTCACACAGTTTAAAGTACTTTTCAAAGCTCACCATGAATGCTCATTATACAGTAGGGTGTATATTGCACCCCCAGCCTTCAACTGTAAGTGCTTCTTCACTCTCACCCTTACATATATAAGAACGTAAGAAATAGGAGCAGGAGTAGGCCACACGGCCCCTCGAGCCTGCTCCGCCATTCAATCAAATCATGGCTGATCTTCGACCTCAACTCCACTTTCCTACCTGATCCCCTTAACCCTTGATTCCCCTAGAGTCCAAAAATCTATAAGAACATTCAGTCCAAAAGAATTTCCCCAACTAATGCACAAGCATCGTGGTGATATCTGGGTATTACTGCATGCCATCATGATTCTTGAAATTCCTCACATATCCTATTCTAGTTGCAGGAGAAGATAACCCATAACAAGAAAGTGAGAGAAAACAATTAAAGGAGAGGACCTCTAATATTTATCCTTTAGCCCCATATGAGGAGGAAACCTACAAATACAGTGAATGGCTGACACTGGAGATGAAGTAGGAAGACTGCCCCCAGCTCAAATATTCTCTTCTCATCATTCACTCACTGACAACAAACCATATACTGAAGCACTTCACTATGTCACTCCCTACTGAAAGCCAAATCTGAAGGTTTCTTATAAGGACACCAGTGCAAACTGTTATCCTCTTCTCCTTCTCTAGCTTTCCAGAGGAAGGCAACCCAGGCCCCTGTGCCACCAGGTATGCTAATGATTTAGCACACACTGGCATTCACTCTATTTCTCTGAAGTACCAGCTCAGATACTCATTGGATTGAGACAGTGAGCTACAATGGAGTGCAATGAATTAGACACAAAGCACAAGTGAAGAGGAGCAGCTGGTCGTGGTTAAGGAGGAGCACAATCTAATTATCCAGAGAGTCATGTCCTGTCCCACTTCAGCTGATAAGTCTGGGGACCTGGACCTCACAGGACCTGTTTTTTTAAAAAGTTAAAAGGATACGTTATGAGCATTGGGTACCATGCCAAGCAGCATACTGAAGGTGGTGATTTGTATGAAAAAGTTCACTAGCAGCACATATGCAGCTTTGTAAGGTGGTTTTACAATGTTGTGAATACTCAAGACTACTGCCATAGAGGCCTTGAATTCCCAAGTGGAATTTGGCTGCCTCTTGGGGGCTGGCTAGAGAGAACCATGAGGCAGTATTTTAATGATCTCATTGATGCCATTGGGTCTGCTGTCACACTGATCATTGTTAAGTGATGGTATGGGTGGAATGGGCACAGATGATTATGCATCTCTCAGGAACATTTGGAACCTCCCAACAGTATTTCCCAATGCCTGAACATGTGCCAGAAAATGCACAAGTTCAGGGTGCCCCTACAATTGTGGAAATAGAGTTTCTGCAGCTGGTCTTTCTCAGGGCCCAGCTGAAGGGGAGCAAGGGACACCTCAATCCCAAGAGGCTTGAACAGACACAACAGCCAACCACCTCACATACTACTTCCACTAGGGTAGCACATAGATGAAGCACAAGAGGACATACATCACACGCTGTCACTCTGGGAAAGCACTGTAAAAGCAAACAGTTGGTATTCACACATATCATAAAGGGCTATTAAGAAGTTCGGTGCACTGAAGTTGTATTGTGTCCTCGAGAGTGTTCTTGCTCAGATTTTCTAACATGTTTGAGCAGGTGCCAGGTACCAGGAACAGAAGGTGAAATTGCTAGTTCAAGCAGACATGGCATAGATGGCTTATGTTGCTGATATCATTGCCAAGATCACAAGAAAACCACTGCTGACAGGTCAGTGCAGGATAACCAGGTTGAGTTTTGCCTGATCTGCCCATGTTTTCTACAGTACCTTGGAGACCAGGGGAGGGAGGGAACACACAGAAACAACAGTGTCCAGAAAAAGGTGAGGCTATCCTGCTTCCACATGGATGCACCCGTTACCCTGGAGCAGAACTGACAGAGATCAAGATTTTTTGAGATTGCCAATAGCTCAATCTAATTTGCAGAACATTTCTCAATTCATCTGAGGATGGATCTTCCATTTCTGTGGATGGACAGTAAGGCAACTGGGAGCATCATCCTCAAGTCATCTACTACCACCGGGAATTGGATGAGAGATATTCCTTGGGCTAGGAACCATGGTATTATCCAGGTTATGTCTCAACATAACAAACAAAAATGAATTCCTCTTCTCCCCACTTATTGATGTACATATTATTGAGGTACTATCTAACCAAATACATACTAACTTCCCCCCGGTAAAGGATAGAAAATGCTGCAACAGCATCCTGCCTAAAATTCCAAGTGATTGGACTGTACGAACGCCCACTTACCTTACACTCATTTGTCTTGGAGATTAGCTCCCCCCCCCCATTCCAATGGTGATGTGGTATTGTGAAATATTGGGGGGGGGGGGGGGGGGTAAATGCCCAAAGGAGAACCTGTGAAAGTCGATGCTGCCGAGTCCACCATTGATACCTTGTCTACATGAAACAGAAGAGTCTGCAGGGAGACCACTGCCTGAGCAAATTTAACTGAAGGGCTCTCATGAACCAACACACTTTGGGAACTCCAAATTGTGGGCTGCTTTAAGCCCCAATATCCACATGAAATTCTAGGCTGTTAGATCGATGCCTTCCTCCAAGGAAGATATGAAGTCCCCGACATCTCAAATCTGTTCTTGGGTGCAGTCAGGATCCTGTGCCTGACTGTACAAAAGCATGCCCCTAGAAACACAAGTTTGTGTGAGTAGTTCAGTTTCAACTTCCTGTGACTGACCAAAAACCCAACCACTGTCAGGTATAGACTACTTGCTAGACCACCAGCCTGATAGTCCCAGCTGGAAGTTTAGGCTAACCAGAATACACATGAATACGCTGAAGGTGTACGTGTTCAGCAACTACTGAAAGGCACTTTGTAGAGACCTGGGAAACTGAGAAGGGCCAAAAGGAAGGACTCCTTCCTGGTAATTTGCACCCTGAAAATGAAATCTGATCTGGTAAAAGCATTCCTTGAAATGGATTAGGATGGAAACCAATCCAGCCCACTACTGTCTCTTAATTATTGTTTAATATCAGTAATTCCTTGTATTCTCCATCGCTGTACAACGTATTCTTATTTAGTTTCATTTAATTTGATCACTCACCAGGCAACCTGACACAGCTGGGTGAAATATCTTGTATAAAGACCTACAGTGAGAGATTTAAAGTGTGTAAGAAAGCTTCTCTCCAACAGGGTCTCGAATGGGTTTGGGTTTAAAGAATAAAGTGAAGATGGTGATGAAAATGGAGTATTTTATTCATGGTGTATTATTTTCCTTTTGTGGTTAAATAGATTCTCTTGAAAACAATTCAACTTGAGGATTATAAATTTCATTAAGCCAGGACATTCACTCCTGGAGCCAAACAGCTACGGTGAAACAGTAAACTAATGGGTTAATTGCAACTTTGTGTCCCTACTTATTTTGTTCTTAAAATAGCCAAGTATATTAATTGCTTAATATTAAATCAATGTGCCACAGTCTATCCAAGTGTTCAAAAGAGTTTAATTTGATCCCAGGTTGAAGCCAAGATATTCAACTCTATTTTAATTTGAATCTAGTGGCCCAACATGAGGGGCTGGTCCAGGCCAGCAATAATCCTCGCTGTTTTAGGCCTGTGGCTGTTCAGAAAGCCTTATGCAACCGTGAAAGATACAGACTTGATTTCCTTGGTCCCTGGTTGAATTTCAAAGGAATGGAAAGTATAACTCAGACACCTTTGCAGCAGTTAATTAGTTCTTCTTGTATCACTACATTGCAGCCTGTATGGAGGTGGCACATAGAGACTCCATGATGGGTAGACAAAATCACATATATAAGTTTTATTTTGCAGATGCTGGTTTAAGTTTAGTACAATTAAGAGAATTAGCAAAGTGTCACATCTTTTGTTATTTTTGTACATCTGAGAAGAATTAAAGCAAATATTCCATAATCAAATGAAATCTGCTATATTTACTTTATGCTGCAGTTTAATCCTTACATTTGATAAATCTGATTGGTGGTTTACAGTCTAAGTCACATGATCTGATAGAGTGTTTGTTCTTCTGCTAATTGAAAATTAGGAGAACATAAGAGGGTACGTCAATTTTCAGAAAGCTGTTACAGTAACAACGATTTCCATTTAACCTCTGGGCAATACTACACTATATTACTACCGCTGAGGCTGCTGCGACTACACTTAACACAATAAATTGCATATATAAAAATCCTTTAATATTATACAAAAGATCTCAAGTCACTTCATAATAGACAGGATGCCTAGCTATGGAAGGAGAGATAAGGAGACATGACCGAAACCTTGGTCAAACAGATGGAGGGATTTGAAAGCAAGAATGAGGTGTTTAAATTTAACACACAGATGGCGAGCCAGTGTAAGTCAGCAAGGATAGGGGTAATGGTTGAGACTTATTGCACTACAGGGTTATAGGTAGCTGCGTTTTGGACAAGTTGGAGTTACCAGTTATTGTGCATACTCTGTAGGCCATTCTCTGGTTTGTAGTGAGTTCTAAACATAGCATGTCCTTATACATGAGTCTGGGTCTGATGCCAAACAGTGAACATCAGTTTCTTATGAAGCAGGCAACTCAGAAATCAGAATACCAGGCTTGGGCCTCATTTACATACGCAAGTTTGGACTCCCGTCGCACCTGGCAGAAATCACTGGCTGGACGAGAGTGGGAATTCAGGCGGTAGGGGACCCCTGCAGGAGACCCACGGAATGGTCCCCGGCACAAGGTAAATCCATTGGCGGGCTCTGGGATAGGAATCCCCGTCGGGGGGAGTGGGTGAGGGCAGTGGGGGCCCAAGTTCTCCTGCTCCTCCTAGTCTACAAGGAAACTAAAAATACATTTTTTAAAAGCTTACCTTGTTGGGCCTCTTCTGGCACTGGCTGCTGTTCCCAGCAGGTTTGGCCTGGCAGGGAAATCACCACTGCTCCCCAGCTTAAGTCTCAGGTTAAAATAGCAGATGGGACCTGATGACACTATCAGAGCCTGGCCTGCATATTTAAAAGGTGCTTTGGGTGGGTGTCATTGCCGCCTGCAATTTAAAATTGCAGTCGTCCAGATAGGGGCAGGAAAGATGTCCCCCGGTTCATTTTAAATGCCCCCCCTGCCTGGTTTCCGCCAGGCGAGGAGAGTTATAATCAAGGCCAGTGCCTCAGTGAAATGGTTGGGAGTTGGATGGGGTGCAGTGTCTCTGAACTTGGACTGGAAAGGATACCGTTCCTTTTGTTAATTGTATGATTTATATCAATTAGTGTTAATTGTATTCAGGTTGTGGGTATCAATTGGGGACTCTCCTGTATCCTTTTTATAAAAGAGAGCTTAGCTAGGGTGTGGGGTATGTGTAAGGGGAATCTCTGTGAATAAAGGCTTGGAAGCTACTAAAGACCAGGTTCTAGTATTCTATCCTTCACCACATGGCGATCCAATTTTAACACCTTTGTGAATTGGAGCAGTAGAGCACTGGATGTCGGAGAGTTGCTTGCATGCCATAATTTATTGACTAATTGTTATGTTTTTTCCTCAATTTAAAGTGCAATGAGACATCTTCCTGCACTCGAGGAACAGTACAGAATTTAAAAAGTTATATTCTTCACATTAATGTTTTTTGTATTAAGAATGTTCTATTATTTGACTGTTTCAATGATTTAGCATGCTGTAAGTAAACCTGCAGACCATTATTATCTCATTAAGCAATGGCACCTGCACAAGTCAGTCTGCTGTGTTATATGCACTCTACATCACCTTCTAATGATGCAAATATCAAGAGTCAAGGATGACATGGAACAACTTTTTAGATTTAAACATTCCAGAATAATGTTTGACTTCAAATGCTGAGTCACAGTACACTTCAAAATACTGGAAAATGCACCAAAAATGGGTCAAAAATCAAAATTTCCTGGATGGGGTCATGACGCCAGATCCTCCTAGGAAGTAAATTTTGCATCATTAGAACTCATTTCCCATTTCAAAACATTCTAAATCTACCACTGCAAAAATTGCACTTGTGAACTTCATTTTTCCCCCTATTATAATACAGCTGATAAAATATTGGGTACAGCTGTAGCTGAAGTCCTGACAGGTTCATGCCCCACTGCAGTCCCATCGTAACTACTTTTCATGTGTGAGGCCAATAGATTTCAGTTTTCACAGAAAAACAAAGTGAATTGTGGGATATGATCCCAAAACACTAATAAAAATGTTGAAATCCATTATAAGAAAAAGGAATTTAACTTATTCAGTACTTGAGCAGTAGCCTTGGTCATAGACTTTTATTCAGGTTGTTTTCTGAACTGTCAGCTTTTGGGAAGCTGTGTCAGCTTTTTTTGAAGTTGTTCATTGGCTTTTCCAAGTTTTGTCGGTTTCCAAGTGCGGAAAGAGCGAACAAGGACTTGACTATAAAACAGGTCCTGGGCCTTTAAACAGGGCAGGAACAGGGAGTCACATGGGGGGAGGTTCTGATGATGTCAGGAAATTAAAGAACATGCAATTCCCCAGATCCAGTGTGTAAGGGATGCCAGAATGACAAAGAAGCATGGACCGATATTGCAGTTCTCTTTCGTGCACTGCAATGATGTTCCAAAGTACTGTTCTATCATCCAGCCTAACAATTCATGTAAATTAGGAGTATCATTCGCACATTAAATATATAGGAAGAACAGAGCAAAGAAACACAAATATTTCTATTATAGCAGTCGTAGATAAGCACAGCAAACAATATAATCCAAGAGTAATTTGCCTCAATCTAACCTGGGGGGGGGGGGGGGGGGGGGGAGAAACGAGACAGTAAATATAATACATTAAGCAAGATTCAGAAAAACAGATTCTACAAAACACAAAGGACGACAAACAGAGAGATAAAACCTTAAATTTCATCAGTGTTGCTACCATAGAAAGTCCATATCCTTCATTACAACAACAGTACCATTGAGATCCAACATCTAGTAGGGCCTTAAAGTGAGAACCCCAATACCTCAGAGCCTTCTCGATTAAATTCCAAGAGCTAAAGATATTTTGTTTTTCAATGGATGCAATCCTTAACAGCAACATTAACAAGCTTCCATCCTGTTTAAACTATCCCATGCCTCTCCCCCAATACTGTACCAGTTTTCTTCAGAGATTAAATTATTTGAAAAACTGTAGGTAGTTTCATCATTGATGAAAAATTGCAAATCCTGCCATTTAATTACAAGCAACAACTTTTTTTTGAAACAAAAAGGAAGATGAAGTTGTTAAAACAGTGGAAATGAGAGGCTAAGGTACTGAATGGTCAGGTTAATGGTTCTACTGTGGTATACCTCACTTAGAATCAGAAATGTGTAAGTCCAACCAGCACTTCAATTTGGTCCCTGGTAATCACCTATTCTTGTGTATTGTAGAATATTACAATCCAATTTTAAACCAAATTTTAACATATTGCAGCTGAACAAAAGACACGTGTAAAACATTTCCTTTTTTTGAAAAAAAGTCTTTTTAAAATGCTGTAACTAAAGCAGTATTTCAAGGCTACTGTAAATCCCTGATTGATCCCTGTGCAGCCAATTTTTCTTGTTTTCTGCTGGTTCTGTTTTATTCAAGTCTATTTGTTACTACTGACAGTAGGTTATTAACAATTCGATGTGGAGAGTGTTGCTTACTAAGAACTGAGAACATTAAATTCCTAAGAGAGAAGAGGGCTGTTAGGCCACATTCTCCCTTGAAACAGATGCTCTCTCCTGTGGATTGTTCATAAATACACTCATCGTTGGTGTCCTACAAAACAACTCATCATTTTTTCCGATGGCTGTTAGTGAGCCTAGCTTCCTCAACAAGGAGGATGTTGGAGTTGGATACTTCTGGATGTAAAACATGGGCCTGGCTTTCTTGTGACAGTCTGAAAAACCAAAAGTAGGAATTCTGTTGTTAGTTTAAAAACTACTCAGTCCCTAATGTCCTCAAGACAAGATGACCATTTCTATACCCTTGTCTGGTTGTGTAGTGCTTTTGGTGTAGAACATAAACACAAAACTTCTCCTTTATTGTAGATCAGGATATACCAAAATGGCCTTATCCTTCAAATCTGATGATGTAACTTTTGACTGGAACAAGGCCTAGAGATAACCCAGGTTGTTACATTGCATCACTCACGTGGGCCATGTCTTTACCTAAACAAAACAAAATTCAGTAACAGCTCCATCTAGCTTGGATTATGAAAGATTGTTTTACACAGGCAGAAAGTGATCGATCCCACTCTGGAACATTTTATCCCAGGTGGAAACTAGACAGCATTGTTACTGACTTTTAGTGATCGTAAGCCTTGGGATGGCAACTACTTTTGGATGGGAATTTCCACCAACAAGTGATAAAAGTCATCGCTAGCGCCTAAATTCTACCACTAATATGTCACAGCCAGACGTGAATACAAAGAAATACAATAAAAAAAAGGTAGGCAGTTACTCATCTCTCTCCAGGGTGGGATACAAGTTGATTTCCCTTTTACAGCCATAGCCAACACAAATAAAGTGCCGTGAGTGAATCCTGTAATCCGTCCTATAGGTCTCATATTAACATCAGTGTTTAGCAGAGTTGAGTGTTCACTTTACATTAGCAAAATAGTTTGGCTTTTGGGTAAGATTACATTTATAGATTAAATGCTCCACTGTTGGAATGTTCATATGCAAATTACTAAACAATAAAACAAATGTAACCAAGGCTTGCTGTTTTAATTAAACTGGTTCTGGTTCAAGGATGTGGGTTTCAAAAAGTAAACGTTGGCAGTACAGTTTTCTACCTCTGTACTTGGGTTCTGAAAAAAGCATTTGCAACTCTGATCCCACCTGTGGTAATGCAGAAGTAAGTTTCATGAGGGGCAACGTGATGGATTCGGTGATGCTTTCTGGGCAGGATGATGTGAAGATCCTGCAAGATGGTGACCCAGCGAGGCAGACCAAAGTACGAGTGAGACCACTTGTGAATCTGATTGGTCATTGTCACAAATATGCCTAAACAGAACACGTAGCAGTCCCAGGGATAAGATTCATAGACAGCTTCTGCAAAAGAAAACAAAAAAGGAACCAAAACAAGCTTCATCTTACAGCAATTAAACTACCCACTGAAATATGTGCTAATATTAGTGAAATACATTTCCTTTGGGCTAATAATCTGGAGAAAAATAAAACACTTTCTCTTTGTATTATTTTTCATGAGTTAGACATGAACTTCAAATCTAGCTACTATGTTTTATGATGGTTGATGGGATAGAGTATGGTGATGGGAAATGGGGCAGGAGAACATGATCCAGTAAAGTCTTATAATAATCTAACAGAATCCCAAGGTCAACTTCTAACCTCTACAGGATTTCCTGCTAAGCTAATGGAATACAAGAACAGAATTTCAAATTTTATAAATTGTTCAGTAAGAGTAACAGGAGGTCTACTGTAATCAAATAAAATCCCAGGCAGGTATAATCAACATGGACTGGCTTCCATTTTGGAGTATCGTAGAAATGTTCACCAATAATTCTTTTACTTTCTAAGCATGACTTTTCCATTATGTAATTATGCAACACTTGCCTCATACATCTGTAGTAATTTTCTTCTTTCTGGACTCAGATCAGACTACAAACATTAATGTGCCACAATGGAAAAGGCATATGCATCTCATGATGCAAGGTTCATTTTTTAAAATTGCAAAAACAAGGTAGCAAGCACATCTGGAAAATTCATACTATTCACATTGGTTAGAAAGTGTTAGATTTATAGTCTGGACTCCAAGTCAGTATTGTAAGTTTCAACATTACACACCACTTTCCTTGTTTTGCTAGTGATGTTGATCTAACAATTCAGAATCTGCTCTTCAACCCAGAAATTGAGGATTTCTGGTCAAAAAAAAAAATCAGAATTGTCGGTTTTAAATCAGCCATTCACTAGTGTTGTAGTAATGAATATTCATTGTATTTTGTGTTTAGTTTAGGGCCAGAGAGTGGTTTAAGCATGAGGTTCAATCCATCTAATGGCCAATCTCAAAATACATGGTTGTACAATGGCGTGCATTACTATTACCAGAAGTGATGAATTCCTTTCACAGCAACAGCACTTTCCCTGTCAGGAGAGTCTGCATGAGGAGAAGAAAGAGGTTGCTGACCTGTACAGTGTTTTGGGATGAAAGCACAGTTTGGTTCCAAAAGCCTACTACATCAACTCTTTATATGGTTAACCTAATGAGTATCGCACGTCCTTTGCAGCCTGCAAAATTCCCAAATGTTTTTGGTCAGGCAACAGCTGTGAGAGTCTATGCAATTTTCTAACATTTGACATTGAAACACTGAGCTGTAAAAATCGGTAGAAACATGGAATTCTTAGAATATACCAAAAAAAACTGTTTACATGTGGATGGAGAGGAGTCAAAATCCTCAATCGGTATTCAATGAGTTAAAGCATCAATGAACATGGTTCTTATTCTTTTTGGAAACTTTGAATTGAAGACTTAAATTTCAGGATGTTTGTGCCTCATTAAAACCGCTAACAGTTGCCACACAGATCCATGGTTAAAACGCAGTGATGTCACAATATTTGAAGTACTTCACTCTTCAGGGACAGGAGAGTCTGCACTGGGATTTAACACCCCTTGAAACGTCAAAGTATTATAAATGGATGTGCTGAGATAACCATCCCAAAGCATCCTTTACAGTAGACTGGATAGATGGAAACTTTAGCAACTTATAACATACTTGGTCAGGTAACAACCTTTAGCATGTTGGAAGTGGGGGTGAGAAGAGATGAAAACGAGTGCAAGATGGACCCATCATTATCGTTGAGAACTAAGGTAGTGTTTCTGCAGCAAGCTACAATTATAGCAAGATTATAACGCATTATTATTTAGAAATACTTTCTACTATTTTCCTTACATTTCTCAAATTTTACTTTAGAATACACAGTGCTCAACATTTGTAGAAACAGTTCCATTAACTGGATCTGACAAAGTATACATCCATTATAACAGCTGCAAAAAAAAACAGTATTAAAAGGATTAAAAATGCAAGGTCTTCAAGTAAGTTTGAGTGAGACTCTATTTTCTGAATGAAGCTTTACTGCAGAATATCTAAATACGAAACTGGTAACAGGCTAGGTGCATACAAAACGCTGAATAGAATACCAGCATATTTCTAAAAATAAATAGAATCTGTTAAGAGTTCAGAGTTTAACATATACTTCTGAATATTCAATCATAGACTCTCAGATTTCAGAAATTTCACAACACAGTTGTTCTGTTTGCACATCTTCTTGAACAAGTGTCTCACCAACAGACTCAGTCGATGAGCTGAATATTGACACCCAGAGGTTGTATAAGACTTAACATTATCAATTTATAAAGTGCAATGTGATAGATCAGAGCCAATTCTATAAAAGGTCTGGCCTTCTACAGAGCAGACTTCAAAAAGTTACTTTCATTTTAACTCTGTTCTCATCAAATGTCTCTCCTTCAAAAATTTCAATAATCACCTTTTTGGGGTTAATAAATGGCTGGTAAAGACGCCACATTAACTAAAAATAAATCCCTTACAAAGGTGAATAATCATTGATAGTAAAAATGATGACCAATTACATTAGTGTAAGTCAGAACTTGGACAATTGATGGCTGCTTCTTGGGACTTGACTGAAAGAAGTTTTGTTACATTGTCACTAGATGGTGCTATAAAAGAATAATTTGAATCTTCTTGCCTGTGAGAAAGTCAGTTAAGTATATATTTAACTAAAGAAGCAATATCGATTTAATAGTCTGTTTATGATGAAATTCAAAATAACAAGAAGTTAAGCCTGCAATCGCTTTTGTCTCTGCAGGCATATTACTTACTGTGGCATATTTGCACAGATCAGGTAAAAGAACAGTGATGATCTCTGATTTAGCAGAACTGATAACTTTATTAACCAAACCTTTTTATGTGACCATGCAAAGCCAATCAAAAAGTGCAGCCTCTGATAAATTTTAATTGTGAAGGCTCTTTTATACGTTGGTGGCCACATCCCTTATTTTTATGAATATTTAAGAGTCACCAAGCAAAACCTGCACTGATTTTGAAAGAGTCCTAATAAATGTATCAGTATTGCTATTGTAATTAGTCACAGACCAGTCCAAATAGCTGCCTCCAGATGCCTGAAATACAAGTTCTGATACTGGGGCTGTACTGGATACAAAGAAATAATACTGCAACAGGTCAAGATTATTGGGAGAAAGCTTTAAACTCCTGAAACAGTAGTAGTTTTACAGATGCCTTTCATGGTCCTGTTTTTGGAACTGTATTGCTAGGTACTGTAAAACAAAAATGAACAAACTGTCACCTGGGGCAGTACACTGATAAAGGTTGATTCTTCATTTTCTACACACTAAGCAGGAGTTAGGCAAGCTGGTTCTATAATAACAGGTTTCACCCACCAGGTATTCATAATGTCACCTGGATTGGGTCTTAAAGTTGAAAGGGTTAATAGAGATCCCTAGAGCTAAGTTTCAGTTGACTGAACAGTCTTCACTGAATATTACACACATGTTCGATTTGACTGCTTCTCTCCACTTTTCTTTCTGCCTCTCCAGCTTCTTATATTCACCTAACTCCCTGGGGTCAATTTTCGGATGGCCGAGAGGGTGTGTTCGTGGCGGGGGGGCTCCTAAAATTGGGGATTCCTGGAGCGGGTCTGAAGCCCGGCTCCAACCCGCCCACTTTTGAGTTCCCCAATGACGCAAATCGATGCGCGTGCAGCCCCCGTATGTGGGACTCCCACCGGCAATCAAAGCCGGCGGGATCCCACTTAAGGTCATTATCTGGGTACTTGAGATCGTTTACAGACCTCATTAGTTGGAGATTTTAGGAGGATTCGGATTTTGGACTACCCAGAGCGTGTTTCCCATGCTGGGGGAAACACTCCCTGTTTAAACAGACGTGTTGCAGCCAGCAGCAGCTGCAAAGGTCCATTTAACAGGTGTGGGGTAAACTCTCATTCATTGCAGCAGGGCACTCTGTCACCTCAGACAAAGTTTTGCCTGCCACACCGTTGTCGCCACACTCCAAATGATTAAATCATACCCTAAACTCTGCTGTCCAAACACATTTACCTACTTTGTGGACCCCCTCACACTCTCACCGTCAGGACTGGGGGGGGTGTCCATTGCTGCATTCATCACTCCATTGGAGGACGAGCAACATCGCCAGCCTCGCCAGGCATGCCGTCAACCTCCGCCATGTGGAGCTCCACAACACAGTGCTGCGCAACAGGCACCTACACAAAGTAGTCGTGCAACTACACATACAACCACTGTAGGGTGACCCAATGGGTGGCATCAAGGGTGTTCATGGAGAACCTCATGAAAGGGCATTATTGCACAAGCCAGTCAAGAATGGCCAAGATGTAGCAGTAGTGGTGATAATAAGTAATGTGAGTTGATCAGAAATCAAATATAAATAAAAACCATGACAAACCCTCGAACACCCTTGTGCATCCCCTTCATACTCACGACACATCTGCCTTATGCTTCCTACTGCACATACGTGATGCATGCCCTGTGGCTGCCGCACAGGTAGTGGCAGGTGGGGTGAGGCTGACCGTGAAAGAGATGCAAGAGAGAGTGAGTATGAGACAGAGCCGTGAGATTGGATGAGGATTGGGTTGAGTGGTAGTGGTAGGATGAGTACTGGAGAGGTGAGTAAGTGCAGGTAAGATGAGGATGAGCTTTGAGTGGATGCGAGGAGTGATGTGATAGTGTTGGCAGTACAGAAGGAGATGGGGGCGGTGATGTGGCAGACGGAGTGTAGGGGAATGAGTAAGTGTACTCACTTCGGCTGACATACTTAGGTCGTTGAAGCGCCTCCTGCACTGTATGCAGGTGCGCGATATGTTGGTGGTGCTGGTGACCTCCTCTGCCACCTCGAGCCAGGCCTTCGTGGTGGCAGAGGCAGGCCACTTCCTCCGTCTGCCGGGTAGAAGATCTCTCTCCTCCTCCTCCTCACCCCATCCAATAGGACCTGGAGTGAGGCATCATTAAGCCTTCCCTCTGGGCTGCTCCATGCTGTAATTTTGGCTCCTTTCTGCAACGTCAGTGGAGGACTGCCCCTTTAAATAGGCTCCTCCAGCTGACAGTCTAATATGCGGGTGCGCAGTCCGCCCGCTGCGCAGCTTTCCAGCGTGAAACCCGGAAGCCAAGGTAAGTGGCTTCAATTTACTTACGATCGCGTGGGGAACCCACCGATTTTACTGGGCGGGTTACCCAAGCGCCCAGTCGACCCCCCGCTGGCAACCTGCCTCCCTCCTAAAATCGGGCCCCATGTGTCCCTTCAATAAAATGCTGGATTGTCACTGACAGCAAATTTGTTTTAATAGGTGACATTTTGTCCATATCGGCAAATATCCCTCTGAGTAATCGGGACAACTCATTGCAGACATCAAATTGTTCTCAGACTTCACCTCATGGCCATGGAGGTTTGAACAAGTATTGGGCAGTAGGTGAGGTAAACAACTGCTACACACTTCCAAGAGAAACGCTAAGTTAATGATGCCCAACATTAATCACTAAGAAACACAAAAAAATCACAGGCTTTTCCCGACACTACGTTTGGATTTTCTCCATGAATACTATTGCACTGTTCATACCAACACCTAGTATTGGTATGAACAGTTAACCTGAATGCTGCAGTATAATTAACATTCTTAATGCTGCATTAGTTTGCATTTAACTGCAACATCTTGCTGAATTTGTCTCCTTCACATATTGAATGCTATCTGAAAGCAATTATTCACCTTTAATGATCCTGTCTTCAGTATGTGGCTCAGACATGATGTCCTGACTGAAGTATTTTCATAAATCTGCATCTCCTCATAGGTTTCTTAAAAGTACGATATTATGTTGGCACACTTCATTTAATTTACTCTCCCTTTAGGTATTTCCATGTCACATGCCACCCAATGGCCAATGCATAGGATCAGCATCCTGATCCAGTACTGCCAGCAGTGCAGTTGGGAAGTGTCTGAGAATAGTTAAGTCTGGAGGTAACAAAAGCATGAATGAGGGTTTCAGCAGCAGATGGGCTGAGGCAGAGACGGGCGATGTTACGGAGGTAGAGTCTTTGTGATGGAGAGGACATGGGGTCGGAAGTTCTGCACAGGGTCAAAATTGGACGACGAGGTGGTGAACAGTCTGGTTCAGCCTGAGACAGCGGCCAGGGAGGGGGATGGAATCGGTAGCTAGGGAAGGGAGTGGTGGGGGCCAAAGACAATGGGGGAAAAATTGGATAGGGCCTGTTATTGGGTGGGGGTAGCGCCCCGCACCCAATGGCCCCTGCTCAGGCAGGACGAGACTTTTGTCAGGCTTGTGGACTTACGTGCAATCTGCGATGGAAATCAGCATTGAACGAGGATTCAATGCAATTCACACTTTCCACCAGCAGGGGGAACTCCAATCTCTTAAAGGCAGGCTGTCTCAAAAATCTCTTAAAAGGTAGCTGGTACCTGTTATTTGCTGAAAATAACAGTCTACTGTATGCACGGAGTCTGAATGGAGATCAGACATCGCACACGCAAAGCACAGATGCTGCTCCCGTCCCTATGTTTACAAACTGACGAGTTATATTAAAACATTGAATAAAGGTTGAGCACTACTAAATCCCACATCCTCCAATTTGCATGCCAGACCTCACCAATCTGCCGATCTGAGTTTGTACCAGGCCTGCGAAAGTGCATGCACCAAGGTTCTCTGCCAATGCACTAGAGGCCTTGGTGCAAGAGGTGGACAGAAGGAGGGATATCCCATATCCGCAATTGGGGGGGGGGGGTCAAGAGGCCCTTCAGACATATACCCAAAAAGGGAGGCAGTGGGGGACGAAGTCAATGCCAGGTGCACAGCATCATGAATATGGATGCAGTGCAGGAAGAAGTTCAATGCTTTGACATAAGTGGTCAGGGTGACTGAGGTCAACTGTCAAGTGGCATCTCCTACCAACTGCACCACGAGCCACATCCACTGCTCCACGGACTACACCCCCCATCACCTACATACCAACAAACTCTTTCCATCAGTACTCAATTCTTCCAATCAGATGCTTCCTCTCACCCTTACACATTACCACTGTTGCAAGCCGCCCACCCACAACTCACAAGCCACACCCACTGGCAGCTATTCCAGCATGACAGGCACATCACCCAGACACGTATGACACCTTCTGCAAGAAAGCAGGACCTATCAGGAGGCAGCAAGTGGCATTTAGCCTCTCAAGCCTGTTCTGTCATTCAATGAGATCATGGTGGACCTGTGACCTAACTCCATATACCCGCCTTAGCCCCATATCCCTTAATACCCTTAGTTCACAGAAATCTATCAATCTCAGATTTAGAATTCACAATTGAGCTAGCATCAACTGCCGTTTGCAGAAGAGTGTTCCAAACTTCTCCCACCCTTTGTGTGTAGATGCATTTCCTAACTTCACTCCTGCACATCGTGGCTCTAAATGTTAGGCTATGTCCCCATGTCCTAGTATTGAAGTCTAGGAGGCCTCCAAAAACAGTTACTAATGTCTCGGCAGCCAGAAGCAATAATCCAGCCACTAACCTGTAAATCCTAAATGGTCTCTCTAAATAGCGCTGGTGGGGGTCCTCCAGGCACTCTAAGACACGTTCAGGTGGTCGAGGTTAAGATTGTGCGTTGAATTGAGCGTTGTGGTCCAACATGGTGTCTCTCACTTTAAATCAGTGTTGCACACAGATTGTATCCATTTTCTCTTTACTTTACATGTTTCCGGCGTTGGTCATCTGCGCCTGTGCTATCTCCTATACCAAGATGGCGTTCGGTGCACGTCACGCTGGAAACTTGTGCACGCAGCCATGACGCCATTTTGGCACTTCGAGAGGCCGCGTAGTGCCGAAACAACGGGCGCTACACAGCCCAATTTAGTGCCCAGTGGCTTTAGTCTTCCCAATGTTTATTTGAAGGATATTTTGGCTCATGCAGGACTAGATGTCGGACAAGCAGTCTGACGACATAGATCCAGTGGAGGGGTCAAGTGTCGTCCAGGTACCTGTGGAACCTGACATGTTTTCGGAAGATGTCACTGAGGGGCAGCATGTAGATGAGAAATACGAGGGGACCAAGGAGAAATCCTTAAGGTAACGATGCGGGAGTGGGAAGAGAAGCCATTGCAAGAGATTCTCTGGCTACGACTGGATAGATAATAGCGGAAGCAGGTGAGGGCAGTCCCACTCATCTGGACAACAGAGGGTGGGCATTGGAGGATGATGGTGTGGTCAACCGTGTCAAAGGCTACAGAGAGGTCAAGCTGGATATAACCAGTTGAAGACCTCGCCACAACTAGTAGCAGAGTTGCACCATGATACTCAGCACACTGCTGCTCCAGAGCCAGCCAAACAGGAGGCATAACTGTCCTGCACAATCTGCCAAGAGAGGGACACATTACTGCTCCAGAGCAGAATGCTGTCCTGCATTGTGGCAGGCACAGTGCTGCCCAAGGGCCAAGATCAATCCAGCAGGAGACATTTCAAACGAGGTATGACAAAAAAAAGTCTTGTATTACATCCCATCTAGCAGCTCACCTGAGGAGAATGAAGATCCACCCTTCAAGGGAAATGAGTTTGAGTGATGGGCATCCCTAGGAATCAGACTTACATCATTGTAGTTTGCATCTGAGCACTAAACCACTGGAGCTATCATCCTGCTTCTGAGTTACTGCATTTCCTAATGAGCACAAAAGGATGCCTGATCCTGGTCAGGCAAGACTATAGCAGCTTCTTCTTCATCTCTTCATTCCCCTACTGACTGCAAGCTTGTGCCTCAACCCACGCTGTGTCCCACTAACTGACAGTTCATGTCGCATCTGACTGTGTTACCCCTACCTAAATCCAATCAATATCAAGTATGTCAAAAATGATCAGCTATTTCTTCGGAATAGTAGATGATTCTTGACACACATTCAAATCAGATAGTGAACCTACATCGCATTTTCACACATCCTAGTCAAATAGCTCAGAGTTAAGTCTCTCACACACACACACACACACACACACACACACACACAAACACGGGTTGATCTGATCTTGGTGGGCTCGGATGTTCAGTTATTTTTGAACATCACACAATTCCACTTCTCTAAACTGGCTGTGTTAATTACATTCTTGACCTTTCTCACAATACATTCTACTGTCAAGGCTTGGTCATCAACTGTGATCGTGCGAGACTGCAGCAGACTGCAAATTAAATACCTCCCACAACTCATTACTGGGGAAAAAAGGCAGAAAGCTGAAAAACGTGCCTGTTATACACACATTTGTTTCACACTGTGCGGAAACACACTATTCTCAAAAGTACAATTTACGCAGTAAAACAGAATCAATTTGTAAAGACATTGTCGAGAGTTGGAGGGAGAATACATACACACCACAATTTTCTTTTATTAGTTTATCTGCATTGAAGGAATCATAAAAGAAAACTGAATATACAGTGCATCTATGTTTTCACTAGGCTATCCTGTACTTGGGTCTTAAATAATATGATTCAATCAATAGAATGGCAGAACAAGCTTGAGGGGCTGAATGGCCTACACCTGTTCCTATGTGTCATTTTTGTATTGCAGTTGTCTGTAAGTTCTTTCATAAGCTATGTTACTTCTGTAAAGTTAACAGATTGTTGTGCAAGGAGGAATAAATGGACAGATCAATACAGTAGGTGTGAACAGATATATGAATCTGTATGCACAGGAAAGATCAAACAGACAAGGTGGGAGTTTGGTGCAGCCTGAAAGATTAATGTTCAAATGTGAGTATATGCTTTTAAATTACTACAGATCATAGGCGCCTGGTTATCTTTGTAGAATTCTGGTATTTTAAAAACAGAGTCAAACAGGATGGTTGCAATAATTCATTAATCAACTACCTTTTTATGGGTCTGCATTCAAAAATAGTATTTTTAGCAGATAATACTTTAATGAATATCCAGTAGATCAATTAAGGTTAACATGTGTCGCTCCTGAACAAGATGGCAGTTAGCAATCTTCTCCAAGAACTTTGTCAATGTCACTTGAGCCATTAGAAGGTGTATAAGATCAGACTAAGATGACCTGTTCCCCTATTCACTGTGGGGAGAGGGGCACAGGCATTACTTCAGCTTGTCACTGGCTGAATAAACTCTCTCAGTCATGCCCATTTGATGTGCATGTTTTTTCCACTCGGGAATTACCTCCTCTAATGATTGAATAATGGGCTTCCCCCTAATGACTCTGCTGGTTAGAGTAGTGAATGGCTGAGCCGACATATCAGGGACATGCCAGATTTGATCTCCAGTCTGCTGGTTAACTAATCTCAGTCGGGGCAGTGGTAAGAGCTCTGCAATGGGACTCAGCATCCCAAAGTTGGAGAGGGGGGAAACGGTCAGGATTCCTGCTCCTGATTGTGATTCAGCTGGTAGGGTGCGTGTATGGAAATGAAGTGAGGATAGGATTTGGTCCCTGTTGTGGAATATCCTACTATCACTAACTTCTATGAGCACACCACAAGAGTGGTTACTTGGGTCATCAGTTTATCTCAAAGTCACAGCAACTCGTATTTACTCAGCACTGAAATGCTGATGTACCTATGGAATACCTGCATGTACTCTAAATATTAACACTGACCCCCGCCTATTTTGCAAATCAATTGTCCCATTCTCATTTTTCTTCCCAGCATATCCTGAGCAAATGCTCTTATCAGCTTCAGTGTCAGACAACTTTACAAGAACTAGCGTTCTTGCAGTAACCTATACACACTGCTCAAACCAGCTTTTCAAATGAGCACTGTGTGTAGAATGTTAAGCATGATGTTCCTCAAATACTGAATGCAAACAAGTACAACAACACAAACACAGTTCCCATCAAGGATATTAAGAGCTTTAAATTTTATACTAGCAGATCCCCCTTGGTGTTGCTCACAGTGACTGAGGATACATTGTTTTATCCCATGTAACATATATCACGGCCATGTCCAATTATTACCAGGTAATTGAATAAGTCGAATTACATTTTTATTGCAGAATATTGTAGAAGTGTTAATGATTTTTTTGGGGGCTCAAATTCTATGACTCTATGCATAATTTACATGGCAATTGTCAATCAATGGTCTGGCTTATTATTAAAAATTAGTTTAACTATGCAGTTAATTTTCTCTCTTTTTAAAAAGAAAACAGGATTCAGAGGAAGCTGGTAGGAAAATGTTCTAGGAAGGTGGGAGGTAGGCTGTAAACATTGTAAGCAGCAGTAGTGAGGTCGCTCGTGTTGAGATAGTGGTCCTGCAATTTTGGAGCAAGGGTTATGGGGTGACGGAGCAATGGAATGTTAGAGTCAGCAAGAACCAAGAGAGCAGTGTTGGGGGATGCAGGAGCAATAGATGGGTAGCATGGGTAGATGTTTGGGAGCACTGGGAAAATCCTGGGATGTGGGACCTGGGAGGGAGGGACATGGCTATGGCAGCAGAGAGATAATAGTAGGGGTTGAAGGAGTACTGGAACGCGGGTGGTAGGTGTTAGGTGGGTCTGCAGTGGTGGGAAAGGCATAGATGCTCAGTGTAGGGCAACACCAAGAGATACCATCAGGGAGTTGGGAATTGGAAATGCCCATGTGCTCAGGGTGGCAGTCCAATCACAGCAGGTGGAACTACCTAAAGGGTTTGCCCAGCAGTGACTTGTGGAAACGCTTTCAACAAATCTACCCTTCTACACTGCTGCAACTCTCCCCACTGCTATGCCCTCTCCCGGTTAGTGCCAAAAGCCATGTTCACTACCATTGCCAGGAACTAGCTTTAAAAATCAATAGGGGTAATTTTTACCTTCGCCAATTGGGCAGTAAACTTGGTGAGCGGATCGCCCGCCAGTTATAAAACCCAGCCGATTTTCATTTCCATTCAAATCCAGACAGAACAGACAGGCGATGTCCTCCCCAAGTTTACCGTCCAAGTGGTGAAAGTGAAAATTACTCCCAATACGTGGATTTCAATGCACTGATTTTCTGAGCTCGCACTCAGAATTAAATTAACATGGATGGAAAATCTTGGGCGGCACATCCACATTTTCCTGAAATGCCCAGCCGGCAGCCAAGGCACTTCACCAGTAGCAAGAACTTGAATAACCTTTTGAAAACACTTAGAAAACCTCAAGTCAGTTCAGGACAATGGCCGAGAGTGTGGCTTTTGGCACCATGGTGGTCAGAGGAAGCCTTGGATGAGAGCTGGGTCAGGTCAGCGGTTGTGGCATTTGGGGGGTGGGGGGGGGGCGCAGAAAGAGAGGAAGTAGCCACAGAAGGTAGCCACCACAAGAGGCAACAGCAGAGAGGCAATTGGCAGCTTTGGGAGGCCATGTTTTAGTGTTTCCAAAGTGGGAGATGACGTGTAGAACGGTGCTACCAATCTTTGAGATGCAGCTAGGAGGTCTCAGGCACAAGTAAGCAACATGCTACCTATCTTAGAGGATGCAATCAGAGATAAGTAAAATGAATATTTTTATTTAATCATAACAGAAAAACATGATGGAAATAGGAGGGAGTAAAGTGTTACTTGACAGCAAGTGCAGGCACATGCAAGACTTTTAATACATTATGGGTAGATAAGCTGCAGAATTTAGTTAAGTGTTCCCATTTAACAGGAACCAGCCTTAATCAGACTGAAACATGGAGCTACGATCGCTCTTGAGGTGCAGGCTTACCGTAATAGAAATAGAGCACTTCCTGGATCTGAGAAGTCCTAAATGACCAGTAGTTGATGCAATGCAATTCTCACTGCAGTGCTATCTTTGTGAACAGTTACCAAATCAGAAGTATCTTCTGAGTTGTAGTTTGCCTTAGCACAAACAGACCAGTTAAAATGTGACTGAAATGGTAATGAATGCTCTAGATCTGTGTATTCCCACTGACTGACTTTACTTTTTGTTAAGAGTTTTCTATACCAGTTCAGTAAACTAAATTCTACTAAACTCTTCCCCTCCCAGATTCGAAGAATCCTGATCAAAATATCACCAGGCAACTGCAGCTTTTATTTTTATGACCTGCTGACCCACTCCCCTTTTGGGAGCAGGTAGATTTTCTCATCAGGTGCCCCATAGATTATTTGAATGCTTTGGTCAGAGCAAACAGTGGGAATTTGGACAGAATGAAGCCTCTGTGGTCACCCACCCTGTCCAGAGTCTCATGTACTCCTCCCTAAGCTGGGAGAGGAGTCTGATGCCTGCTGAACTGTTGGCCCTCTTTTGAAAAAGCGTCCCATCATTCCATGCAAAGAATATACACTATACAATTCAAACCTCCACCTTGGTAGTTTGTTAGTTTGCAGATGTTGCTGAAGATGATGCTACTTTTAATTTTTAAATCAAAGCAGATATGGCTCTGAAAGTAAAGTTTATCATAGAATCTTAGAAGTAGAAGGAGACCATTCGGCCTGTCATCCCTGTGCCGGCTCTTTGAAAGAGCTGTCCAATTTAGTTCCCCCCCCCTCCCCATAACCCTGCAAATTAGTCCTCTTCAAGTACATGTCCAATTGCCTTTTGAAAGTTCCTGTGGAATCTGATTCCACCACCCTTTCAGGTAGTAAGTTCCAGATCTTAACAACCCTCTGTGAAAAAATTTCTCCTTTAGTTCTCTTGCCAATTATTTTAAATCTGTGACCTCTGGTTACCGTCCCACTTGCCAGAGGAAATAGTTTCTCCCTACTTGCTCTATCAAAACCCCTCATAATTTTGAATACCTCCATTAGGTCTCCCCTTAACCTTCTCTACTCTAAGGAGACCAATCCCAGCTTCTCCAATCTCTCCACATAACTGAAATCCCCTGTCCCTGGTATCTTCCTGATAAACCGCCTCTCCAAGGCCTTGACACCCTTCCTAAAGTGTGACGCCCTGAATTGCACACAATACTGCAGCTGAGGCCTAACCAATGATTTGTAAAGGTTTAGCATAACTTCCTTGTTTTGGTACTCAGTGTCCTGTTTTACAAAGCCAAGTATTCCATACACTTTCTTAACCACCTTATCAACTTGCCCTGCTACCTTTAAAGATTTGTGAATATGCAGCCCCCCAGGTCCCTCTGCTCTTGCACACCCCTCAGAATAGCACCATTTAGATTATACTGCCTCTCCATGTTATTCCTCCCAAAGTGCATCACTTCACACTTATCCACATTAAATTGCATCTGTCATGTGTCTGCCCATTTCACCAGTCTGTCTATGTCCTCCTGAAGTCTGCTACTATCCTGCTCACTATTTAGTATGTTGCCAAGTTTTGTATCATCTGCAAACTTTGAAATTGTACTCCCTATGCCCAAGTCCAGGTCATTTATATATAAGAAAAGCAATGGTCCTAATAGATTCCTGGGGGACCCCACTGCATCCTTCTCTCCAGTCAGAAAAACATCCGTTCACCACTACTCTCTGCCTCCTTAACTAATTATGTACCCAAGTTACACCATCCCTTTAATACCATGTGCTTCTATTTTCCGAATAAGTCTGTTATGTGGTACTTTATCAAATGCCTTTTGAAAGTCTATATATACATCTGCTGCACTACCTTCATCAACCTTTTCTGTTACTTCATCAAAGTACTCAATCAGGTTAGTCAGACACGATTTGCCTTTAACAAATCTGTACTGGGTATCCCTTATTAATCGATGCTTCTCCAAGTGAGAATTAATGTTGTCCTCGACAATGGTCTCTAGTAGCTTTCCCACCACTGACGTTCAACTGACTGGCCTGCAGTTACCAGGTTTATCCCTCTCCCCTTTTTTTTTTAAAAACACCCCTTTTATCCTCTGGGGGGATATAGCTGTAAAATTCAGTACAAGTCTGTGAGCCTTGTTTGAGTACTGTTTCAATTCTGTAATGTCAGCACAGGCAGATGAAAGAACAGGACCACCAATATTATATCCACTTTCCCATCTGGGGGCTGGATAAAAGAATTCCATAACACTGCAGGCAAAACAGTACCGACTTTTTACATAGTCTTTGCTTACTGGGGGGTCCTGATAATGTTTCCTGCAAAGAGTAATGGGAGACAGAAGGGGGTCAGATCAAAAGTCCATTTGAAACTAGAGGGGAGGAAGAACATGTGGTGAATCAGTTTTCCAAGCACATACGGGATTATCCCTGGGGAACAGAATTCAAACAACACCATCTGGATTCTTGTCTCCTGGGAAAAAGGCCTTAGCAGCTGGACATCTGATTGAGAAAGAATCCCCTGTTGGTTGTTAATGGGCCAATGGATATGACCTTGCGCTCCTTGCAGGAAATGGCATCAGGACTCACCCCAATTTTCCTGTGTGACCTGAACTACATTATTCTATACGGTGTCACGTGTAGTTCTGAACTGCAAAGGAGCCTGTTAGAAAGTGGTTACTGGTGCAACTGAGCAGGGGCTGCTTACTTTGAATCATTCAGCTATTATTTAAAAATTTAAAAAAAGAGAAATATCGCACAGTGCTTGCAATTCACAGATAGTCGTTCACCGAACTATCTGAGCTTTTAAAATCCTCTCTCAGATGACATAATCTGCTGGCACAATGGGTCCATTTGAACTGCTGTTACTCAGCTGATCTGATTGTGCCAGTACAGTATTTCCACAGCAGCCTCTTTGAACACAGTATTCTGATAGAAGTGCCAGCTTCATTACCACTACCCATTCCCTTCGGTGGGAGATGCTTTCACCAACGGACCGCTATTTAAATGGACTTCTGTAGGGAGGACAAAAAGGTTCAATGACACGCTACATACTGTAGAGGAGAACAATGGCAAATCAAATAACCTTTCAAAATTAAGCAGCTTGGTCTTTCCTTAAGAGTAAGACAGCATTTGGTAAACATAAAGTATAAAAAGAATTTATATTTTTAAAAACTGCATGCCCTGGATTCTTTTTAATACTTGAAATGCATTAGAATAATAAAACAAGCAGCTATTGTTAGTAAGGCCCATCCCTGCTGGGCTGGCTTACATTATAGCTGCTTTTATATTGCTGTTATGTCACGTTAATGTTGCCGGCTCCCAATGCATGGGTCTTGTGCAGCCAGCAGCAACCCCAAAGTCACAGTGTCAGATTTGTTGAGGCCAGGGAAAGGAAAGACCTGGTTAAAAAAATGGCCTTAGGTGAATTCAACAAATTTATTTTGGGGCTGCCACCAGCTCCACAGGACCTGTGCATTGGCAGTTGGCCGCCCTAACACGGCAACACAACGATAAAAAAGCAACACAAGTTTGTGCCTGTCTCTCTTAAATAAACAAGATCTGTACTGATCTGTAAAAAGGCCCATCTTACACTCTGTCTTTCAAACAAATAAATAAACAAACAAACAAACAAACAAACAAACAAACCAGACCAGCACCAGGCCATAGTGAGATTAATCCCTATGCTCCAGTTTACACTGATTCTTTCTACTGAACAAGGTGGAGCAGCACCAATCTGTAATAAGGCCCATCTCCATAGATCCAATTTACATATCTCAAACAAACAAACTAGACTAATGCAGCCCAGACAAGCTCCCATTCACTGTTTCCCTTTTGTCATTCTGTCATGTCGATAAAGATACGGTCATTTTCCTATGTGCTCCACGGTTTACTTGGTTGTTTTTCCATTGTTTCCTATGCTTCTAATCAAATTTTTGGTATCGGGGTTCAGTGCAATGACACCTCATGTTGGAGTACCAACATACAGTATCAATGATAGGGGAATGCAGGTTAAATTCCCAATCTCTGGCAATCAAAGTCTTGGCAGAGGCTTTGAAGCAAGGAAACTACCTAACCTCCTCAGCGCCAGTTAGTGCTTCTTGCAGTGAGACTTGGGAGAGGAGGGGATGGATGGAACTGGGGAGAAAACAAGATTTGATATCCTTCCCCCAAAAAGGTTGTTATCCTGACTTTAATAGGGCTAGCCCCAGATGTGCTCTGTTTCTCCTCCATCATCACCCTGGCTGTGTTTCTCTTTGCCCCTCCCATCTTGAGGCCCAGAGGAGGTATCATTTGTGGAGGGAAAGGTAGGGAGCAGGAATGAAGTATGCAGAATGGGCAGTTAGATCCAACAGGATGCAGGTGGGGGAAGGTTTGAGCTGTGCATTAAAAAGGCCATTTCAGACAAACATCAGGTAGAGAGAGAGAAGTGAAAGTGTGTGTGAAAATACAGGTGGCCAAATGTTTTACAACCTATGTGATGGAAGGTGGGAAAAATAACACAGTCTCTAACAGCCTGTCAAGGATGGGTGTACAGAAGGAAGTCCATTTAAACACAAGCAGATAGACAACAAATTACATTTATATAGCACCTTCAATAAAGCAAGCCATACAAGGGAAGTTGGGCATCAGACCCAAGCAGGAATAAGAGGGGGTTGGTGACCAAAAGAGCAGCAACTGAAGAGGTAGATATTATGGAGGTTTTTGAAGGTAGGCAGAAAAGTGTAAGTGAGCCCCACAGTGTGGGGGTAGGATGACTAAAATCTATGCCACTGATGGCAGAACGGAGAAAGGGAGCAGTGAGCAGCAAACCAGAGCTGGAAGGAGAGAGTTTGAGCAGGGACAGAGAGCTGGAGAATAATGTGAAGGCAGGTTGGAGCGAGGTAGTGGAGGGATTTGAAGAGAAGGACAAGGATTTTGAAATTGATGTGCTGAGAATGGGAAGCCAATTGAGGTGAGTGAGATAGGATGCAGGCAGCAGAGCTTTGGAGGAATTGGAGTTTACAAAGCTGAAACCTGGTAGGGTGTTAGAAAACTTGAATCTGCAGGTGACAATGGCATGGATGAGGGTTCAGCAACAGCAGGGATGAGGTAGGGGAAGAGATGGAAGATGGTTTGGAGGAGGAGGTAGGCAGTCTTGGTGATGTATTGGATATGAGGTTTGGAGCTCAGCTCAGGATCGAGTAACACACAGAGGTTGCAAACTGCTGGGTTGAGTTTCAGTAGGCATTCTGAGAGGGGAATGAGATCAGAGAATAGGGTATGGAATATCTGATGAGGTTAAACAAGATAGCTTCAGTCTTGCCAATACTGAATTGCAAGAAATTCTGGTTGATCCACAACTTCATGTTGGATGGGCAGTCTTTAAGCACAGCAACAAACTTAGAATCAAAGGGTGGTAGTGAAGAGGTAGAACTAGGTACCATTTTCATATATATTAAATCTGACCCCACATAATCATAGAATCAAATAGCACACAACAACCATGGTTGTTATTGAGGGACAACAGATTGATGAAGGTAGAAAGTGCCCAAGAATGAAACTTTGACACATACTGGAGTTGATTATGTGGGCACTGGAGGAGAAATTATTGCAGGAGATGTACTAGCTACATTGAGACAGGTAGGAATGCAACCATGAGAGTGCAAAACCATGGCGGTGGACCACAGAGAGGCACTGCAGGAGAACGGTATGATCGATAATGTCAAAGATGTAAGGGTGGGGGGTGTGAACTGATTTATAGTGGAGGAAGAAAAAACAAATTATTCTTCCAATTTTTTGTTGAGTTCCTATTTCTACCACATATTTCTGTGATGTTTAAATCTTCATATTCAATTCAAGTTAAGAGTTAACATTTAAAAATGTGCTTCAGAAACTAGAGTGTTTATTTTCAGTACATTCTGGTTTCCAAGGAATATATATAACTGGTTGTGATTCTTTGTGATGTGGGGTGAACCGTTCTGAATACTAACATTGCATTGATAAAACCACTAGCCAGTTGCAAAAGTTGTGGCTTCTGTCCCACACTGCTTTGTGGGTCTGCACAAAAACTAACTCCTCTGGGCATCTGTCAATCTGTCCCATCACACAGGACTGCATTGCCCTTTTGCAACAGATGGATATGTCATGGGATGAACATTCCAAAGCTGCGATTGCTAAAATAGGACAGCTCTACTCTGAGACAGCAAGAAGTGGCCCAATGGTAAATAATCACTAGTTTCTTTCTCACCAAGCTCTTGCCAGTACAAAAAATGTCATATCCGCCGATGGAATTTATTTCTTAATCATTCATTCTACTCAGAGACTCTATTAGTTGACATGCATCTATTGCTTATGCATGCTGTACATTCCTAGTGACAGTGACCACATAACCACCCAAAGTCGCTGGTGGAAGAAAATTTTCTATTTTGGATGCAAGTATTTGTCGTGTTTGCTGGGTTTAAGCAAGGGATGTTCTTTGTTTAAGAAAGATTAGTCTGTAAATCTGCTCCCCATGAAGGTCACATCTGGGTTAAAAACTATTTTAGGATCCCACAGTGTTCTCTGGTGGAGGCATTTAAACATGAAGAAATCAGGTGCAGCTTTTACCTGTACAATAAAAGGAAATATATAAGGAAGAAAGGAGGATAAATAATATTTAATGGCGATGAAGGCTGCAGAAATAATACAATTAATGGAGTGAAATCAAAGTTAATTTGGAAAAAAGATAAAATAAAGTAAAAGAAGAAAAGGAAGAAAGAAGAAAATCCCATGACTGGTGACGATGCCTCATTGTATTATAGTGACCCATGTCCACACATATACAGTGTTGTATAATTTTGACAAACGGACCACTTCAAATGAATTTACTGTTCATGGGCTGCATAATTGCTGCATATTATGCACATCACTCCAAGTAGATCTGGAACAGAACCAGAATTGTTCAGGATCATCCACACTCACAGCTAGCAGAAATATAGCATTGTTTGTTGAAGTCTGATTACATATAAATGAAAGATTTTACAAACAATCTGGAATGGCTGTTAGCACAAACAATCTGGAATGATGGCAGCGTGATGGTCCTCCTGTTGAGCATTTGGATGGGGTGTGAGTAGCACTGCAATGACGGCAGCATGGTAGCCCCCACTGAGTATTTGGAATGAAGTGTGAATGGCTTTTATGTCTCTCTTTGCCTTTTCTTTCAAGCAGATGGTGATGCAGGGAACCCCAGCTACTCAACACTTTGTAAATTAACATGATGCAGTGGAATAAAATTAAATAAAATGGAATCCGCCTTACTCGGTATTTACCAACAACATTTTATATTCCATTGCTTATTTAGTGAAGTTAAAACCATTGCTTTGCCCATTCTAAAATCAGACCCTGGCAGAATTCTCTTTATGCTTTACTTAGAGGCCCCACCAGAGATGGCATAAAATGCAATACTCCTCACAAATTTCAAATCTGGTGGAGGTCAAGCACAGGCTGCATCACCAGAGGATGTCGGGTGTCAAGACAAGCTTCATCATCTCCTGGACCACGACTTATCGCCACAATTCAGCAATAACAACAGCATTTATATAGTGCCTTTAATGTAGAAAAACATCCCAAGGTGCTTCACCAAAATGATGCTAAGCTAAAGAAGGAGACAGTAGGAGGGGTGACTAAAAATTTGGTCAAGGAGGTATATTTTAAGGAGTGTCTTAAAGGAGGAAAAGGAGGTAATTCCAGAGTGTAGGGACTAGACGGCTGAAGGCATGGCGGGCAGTGATAGGACGAAGGATGTACAAGAGCACAGAGTCGGAGAAACACAGAGTTCTCGGAGTGTTGTAGGGCTGGAGGAGATTACAGAGATAGGGAAGGGCAAGGCCATGGAGGGATTTAAACACGAGGATGAGAATTTTAATTTTGAGGTGTTGGGGACCAGAAGCCAAAGTAGGTCCCTGAGGCAACGTGGGGGGTGGGGGGGGAATGTTTGAGCGGAACTTAGTGCAGAATAGGAGACGGGCAGCTGAGTTTTGAAACTTTATGGAGGGTGGGAGGATGAGAGGTCAGCCAGAAAAGCATTGGAATAACCAAGACTGGAGGTGACAATGGATAGGGATTCAGCGGAAGATTGACTGAGATAAGCATGAAGGCAAGCGGTGTTAGAGGTGGAAGTAGGCGATCTTGGTGATGGAGAGTATATGGGGTCAGAAGCCCAGCTCAGGGTTAAATATGGCGCCAAGATTGCGAACAATCTGGTTCAACCTGAGACATTGGCCAGGAAGGGGGATGGAATCAGTGGCTAGAGAAGGAGTGGGCGGTGGGGCCGAAGATGATGCCTTTGGTCTTCCCAATATTTAACTGGAGGAAACTGCGGCTCATCCAGGACCAGATGTCAGACAAGCAGTTTGACAACAGAGAGTCAATACAGGGATCGTGAGAGGTGGTGGAGAGATAAAGCTGGATGTCGTCAGCGTACACATGGAAGCTGACGCCCTGACTTCAAAACTAAATGGAAAATAAAAACAGTGTTTCACAATATGTAGTGTGTCACTGAACCCTTTTCAAGCCAAACTTGGGATGTCTTGTTTACATTTTAAAAGTAACACATGATTTATAAATTTTACAAGTCAACTTTCTTATCAATGTAGAGAAGCCTCTCAATCCTGCACATTCCAAAGAAGGCTGCCTTTTTAAAAGGATAATGGTAACCATAGTTGAACCATCTCATACTCTTTATATAGGTTTTGAAACTTTGAAACAACAGGTTTTTCTTCCAAACGTCTCCAAATCTCCACTCAGTAAATTCATTTTAAAATACCAGCAAGTAGTTAGGGTGTGAAGAAGAGATCCAGACTAAACTGTCTGCAGCTCCAAGCAAGAGTATGCTTTCACCCCGGCATACTTTAAGAATCACAATATTAGCAGAAGTAAAAATCAATGGAATTTACCACATGGAAAGATAGCTTTAAAAATAAAAGATTCCAAAATATAGGCTTTACTAACGGTGAAAATAAAACAAGATCTGTTCAATAAAACAGGTCTGTTGCAGCTTCTAAAACAAAGTATGAAATGTTAGCCCTCATCTTGGTCGACAAACAGAATTCCTCGACTATTAGCTGCGGCTTAATTCTTGATGATTTTGAAAGCAAGCAGACTGTTATCCAAAAATGCAGGCACTCCCAGTTGAGACCCTGGCCCAGAGATAGCAGTGTGTTTGCCTGGTGCTACAAATACTGTGTAATTTTTTTGGCAACAACATCAGAATTTTTAGATGTTTTAGTAGCTAAACTATTATGAGCTCTACAGCTGCGGCCAAGTGTTACATACCATATTAGGATAGTAGTCAAGCCCCAGAAATACAGCTACATCTGGCACAAAGCCTCACAAATGAATTCTGACCTTTAAAGCGTTCTCGGGTTAAAGTTTACCTGGACTTCTGGTGAAGTCATGATCTGGCCAGCTGCCCAATTAGGAAGATCTGGGCCCCAGCATTAATATCTGCAAATTTATTATCCCCAAAGAACTTGGACAAGGTGAAAAAAACAACCCACAGCTTCTCTATCGGGTGCTTTCAAAAGGAGTCTCTAGCACAATAAGAAATATGCCTTTTAAACAAAAAAAATTGCAATTCCAAAAGCACTGTACTTCTCCTCTCCTGCTTCCCCAAAACTTCCAAACAGTGGGCCTGTGCAGAGACCTACCTTAACACCCAAAGTCCAATCCTATCTCCCGCCAGGAACATAGGAGAAAAAGCTGAATGCTAAACCAGAACAGTATTCACTCACTAGTGTACCCTCCAAAGTTATCAGCACTCACAGGCAGTAGTTCAGCTGGCTTCAAACAAACTAACACATATACACCCATATCTCCAGCTGCCAAACCTGGACCAGATCCACTTACACCAACCCTCTGCAAAACTGGCCCAAAGGAAAACAGCAGCTCCCCAAGCTAAGGCAACGAGCGCTAAAATCTGCATGTGCTCACCTCCTGTGACTTGGCTGTCATCCTCCACTGATCACAGCAAAGTTGCCTATTCACTCATAGGGAACAGTGCATCCCCAACAACGCTGGAAACCAGATTTGGCTATTTCACCCCCTGCACCTGGAGAGGACCCCCTCATTCCTTCATCCAATTGAACCCCAAGAATCCAAGAGCATACTATTTGAATCCACAGCGTTCTGAGTGAAAAAGCAACCGCTACCATGCCAAAATACTTTATGTATCAATGCAGTCCTTTTGTAAGTACTGTGCAAAGTGCATGATGGATTCATAAAACGTAAATGTGAACATAAAGTCTTCAAAATACAATAAAGAGTTTACCTTGACAATAGCCCAGTGTGACATGCTATTTCCAGACTGCCCCAGCTCATTGTAAATCATTGTACGGAATGTCCAGCCAGCATAGATCACATACACACATACTCCTTCAGTGTTGCACTGAGGTGTCAGCCTGTATTATGTGCTCATGTCTGCGAAGTAAGACTTGAACCTAGAGTCTATTCCAGAGCGTGGGATCTGGGCAGCTGAAAGCACTTCCACTAATGGTGAGGCAAAGGGAGGAGGATGCACAAAAGGCCGGAGTCAGAGGAAAGGAAGGTTCAAGAAGTGGGGGGGGGGGGTGTAGCACTGGAGGAGATTTGTGCGGGCTGGGTAGGGAAAATCTGGGCTTTGAGGTCACCAAGGGGCGCCATGCAGATGAGAAAGAGGAAAGGGCCAAGAGGTGACCGTGCAGGGGTAGGAAGAGAACATAAGAACATAAGAAATTGGAGCAGGAGTAGGCCAATCGGCCCCTCGAGCCTGCTCCGCCATTCAATAAGATCATGGCTGATCTGATCCCAACCACAAATCTAAAGAACACAAGAAGTAGGAGCACGACCCGACCACACAGCCCCTGGGCCCTCTGCGCCACCCACAGGGCATTGACCGATCCGAACTCAGCTTCATGTCCAATTTCCTGCCCGCTCCCCATAACCCCTAATTCCCTTTACTTCTAGGAAACTGTCTATTTCTGTTTTAAATTTATCTAACAGCTTCCTGGGGCAGCAAATTCCACAGACCTACCACCCTCTGAGTGAAGAAGTTTCTCCTCATCTCAGTTTTGAAAGAGCAGCCCCTTATTCTAAGATTATGCCCCCTAGTTCTAGTTTCACCCATCTTTGGGAACATCCTTACTGCATCCACCCGATCAAGACCCTTCACAATCTTATATGTTTCAATAAGATCGCCTCTCATTCTTCTGAACTCCAATGAGTAGAGTCCCAATCTACTCAACCTCTCCTCATATGTCCGCCCCCTCATCCCCGGGATTAACCGAGTGAACCTTCTTTGTACTGCCTCAAGAGCAAGTATGTCTTTTCTTAAGTATGGAGACCAAAACTGTATGCAGTATTTCAGGTGCGGTCTCACCAATACCTTATATAACTGCAGCAATACCTCCCTGTTTTTATATTCTATCCCCTGAGCAATAAAAGCCAACATTCCGTTGGCTTTCTTGATCACCTGCTGCACCTGCATACCAACTTTTTGATTTTCTTGCACTAGGACCCCCAGATCCCTTTGTACTGCAGTACTTTCCAGTCTCTCACCATTAAGAAAATAACTTGCTCTCTGATTTTTCCTGCCAAAGTGCATAACCTCACATTTTCCAATATTATATTGCATCTGCCAAATCTCCGCCCACTCACCCAGCCTGTCTATATCCCCTTGCAGGTTTTTTATGTCCTCCTCACTCTCTACTTTCGCTCCCATCTTTGTATCATCTGCAAATTTTGATATGTTGCACTCGGTCCCCTCCTCCAAATCGTTAATATAGATTGTAAAGAGTTGGGGACCCAGCACCGACCCCTGTGGAACACCACTGGTTACTGGTTGCCAGTCCGAAAATGAACCATTTATCCCAACTCTCTGCTTCCTGTTCGATAACCAATCCTCCACCCATGCCAGAATGTTACCCCCAATCCCGTGATTTTTTATCTTAAGTAATAATCTTTTATGTGGCACCTTGTCGAATGCCTTCTGGAAGTCTAAATACACTATGTCCACTGGTTCCCCTTTATCCACCCTATACGTTGGGGGGGGGGGAGAGAGAGAAACACTGGGGAGGGGGGAGAGAGAGAAAAACTGAGGGGAAGAGAGAGAGGGAAACACTGGGGGAGAGAGAGAGAGAGAAGCCACTGTTAGAGATGCTCTGGCTACTAGCAGATATGATGTGGAGATGCCGGTGATGGACTGGGGTTAACAATTGTAAACAATTTTACAACACCAAGTTATAGTCCAACGATTTTATTTTTATTTTTATTTTATTTTTAATCCCACAAGCTTTCGGGGGCTTTCCCCTTCCACACCGCCTGAGGAAGGGGAAAGCCCCCGAAAGCTTGTGGGATTAAAAATAAAATCGTTGGACTATAACTTGGTGTTGTAAAATTGTTTACAATTACTAGCAGATAGGTAAAATTGGAACCAAGCAAAGGCAGTTCCATCAAGCTGGACAATGGATGGTGTGTGACCATGTCAAAGGCTGAAGAGGAGACTAGAAGGGAAAATGAACCACAGTCACAGAGAATGTTGTTTATGTTGAAGGATTTTGGATTTTTTGATATGGATTTTTAACTTGCTAAAGAAACAGAGTTTGGTTCAACAAAGGATAGAACACAGAACTGTTAAACTAGACTGTTCAAGATGGTATTCTGGGACGGTTGACCAAGTTCAAACAGTATTATTATTGCTTCATACGGTTTAGAAGGCTAATTGAGACAATGTACTTTCGCGGAGATAAGGGTAGAGGTTAAAGATAAGACAGCTGCCTGTCTAGGCCTTGAAAGTCTGTGGGAAACTGTTGTAAACATCAGATGCTGTAGCATCAGCTTGTTTGAACCACAGGAAAGAGAGAGAGGGAAAAGTACCAGCAGTTTTTCTAAAGTGAAAGGAGACGACAGTCCAGGAGACAGACCAGAAGAACACCAAGCAGGATGTCAACATGGAATTAACCTCTAAGTCTCCCGAAGCAGAATAATTTGACCATTCTGAGTTTTGAGTTGAACGACTGACTTAAGGATTTATGCATCTCTACCTGTAAACCTGTTGTGCTTTAATGTTAACAAAACAAATTGTTAGAAAAGTTTTAAACATTGGTTGATCTTACCTCTGATTACCCTAAAGAGTGAAGAGAGTTTTAAAAAAAAACCCTACAATGTCTTTGGGTTAGGGCCATTTCTGTGCTGTGTAGGGGTGGGGGCTGGAAACCTAATTGAAGGGATTAAAATAGGGTGTTTCGGGAAGAGATGGGCACGGATCTGGGAGGTGACAAAACATGCAACAACTTTGGAGATGAAAAGAGGATTGGAGATAGAGCGGTAGTTAATAAGGACAGAGGTGTTCAGGGTACGTTTTCTTGAGATGAGGGTTGATGATGGCAGTTTTGAAAGGGAAAGGAATGATGCCGGGAAGACGGAACCATTTGCAATGGCAATTAGCATGGGGGTCAGGAAGGGAAGTTGGGTGGTAAGCAGTTGAGTGGGAATGGAGTCAGGGGAGTGGGAGTTGATCTCATGGGTAAGATGAACATGGAGAGAGCATGGGGCGGGGAGAAGAGGAGTGAACAATTAGGGAAGAAACTAGAAAAAAGCCAGAGGACATGCGGGGAAACATAGAAAATAGGAGCAAGAATAGGCCATTCGGCCCTGCTCCGCCATTCAAAATTATCATGGCTGATCATCTAACTCATTACCCTGTTCCCACTTTTTCCCCATATCCCTTGATCCCTTTAGCATTAAGAAATATATCTATCTCCTCCTTGAATACATCTTGAACTAAGGGGATGTTTGGCATGGTGAGCAAGCAGAAGGGGGGGGGGGGGGGGGGAAAGCAGCAGAGGCAGCTGAATGGATGGCCTCTATCGAGGTGACACAGTAATCAAAATTTTTGCGTTCATGAAATTGAAAACTTTTTTGTCCAATGAACGGCCAGGTCACAACGAAGAACTACATAATCTCACCTGGACTGTTGGTGGTAAACCTGTAGGTCATGTGGGCCAGTGGGATAATGGTAAACATACAGTTATCTCCATTAGTCTCAATGAAGTCATGCCTGGTTATTGCAGTTGGATCAATATGATGTTCTCGAAAAGGTCGTATAAATGCCTGTACACAAACAAAAAAAACAAAAAAACTGCATCAGAATCCTTGACCTTTACTGTATGTATCACATTGAAATTACATCTAACCATCAAAGAGTAACCATGTACATTCAAAGTATTTCTAAATCACTGGTTGCAATGATAGTCTGCTTAAAAGGAAAAGCAAGTCGTTGGTCACAATAATAAATTATTTTTAGAAGCAATTTTTGTGACTGTGGTGCGAATTAGGGTAATACGAAACAACATTTCACAATTACGTACCCAGTGCCTCTGGGCAGCAATAAGTTCCAAGGACCATCCCATCACCCCCACCCCCACCTCCCCTCCACCCCAGCATTACATTTCCAGTTGCCACAGAGTCTGTGCTTGACAAATGTTGTGCAATTAGTGATGACTGAGCTAAACTCGTATAGATGTGAACTGGGCAGGCCCCGCTGTAATTTCCATGGTCAGCCTAATTAAAATATTTGGACAAGGTCCAGATGCCAGGAACACTCTAGATTCAGAGCTCACGAGCTGGGGGTGGGAACTAGTGGGCTTCTGCAGGATTTAAAGACCTGCAGCAGCTTAAAAGGCAAGCACGCACAAAAGCAAATTCGCAACGTAACAACAAAGGTTTTGAAAAGTAATGTCCGGCAGGTCTACAGGAGCACAGAGAGCCCTCAGTTTTGCCACTGCAGCTGTGGAAGCGTTGGTGGATTAAGTCAAGCAAAGGAAGAAAGCTCTGTTTGGCACAAAACAGTACAGGGCCCCAAGGAGGACAGCACTGGGCCAATGGAAGGCAGTATGCAGAGCTTGCCAACAATCTGCAAGAGCCAGTACAGTGCCCTTTGCACCCCCAGGGTTCACCTGGCCAGGTTCCTTCACTTACATCCTTGAATGCATTCACCCCACTAAAAGCATCATTTGGAATGCACTTGCCTGTTGAATTACTCTGTCATCACACACATTATGAGCTGTATATTGATCTAGGTTTTACTGCACTTCATGGAAACAAAAACATGCCCATAAAATCAAAGAGCGAGCGCTGTGGCAGATGGTGAACACCCAAACCTCCACGCTCTCACCCGCTGAGGAGGAAGCTCTTCTAAACCTGGGGAGGGAGGCCACGGAGGGGGTCAGAGATGGGCAAGTAAGAGGGCATGTGGTAGCTGCAAGCTCGAGACGACATTCTGCTTCTCTTCCTTCTCATCCTTACTGCACTCTGCATTACTTGTCAGCAAGCTACATGATAAAACTCCACTCCTTCTACTGAAAGTGACACGTGAACTCTGCTTCTCTTGTCCTCTTTCAGATATGCTCAAAGAAGATGAACTACACCTAGTGCATCTGGCCCTGCCAGCACTTCCGAGCATGTGCCATCACTCACTCATGCATGCACCAGCCCAGAGACATCTACCCCAGGGGAATTAGTGAGCCAGAGCAGAGTGCATTGGGTGACAGACAGGAACAGCTGTTGGTAACACATGTGGACAAAAACATTGCTGACCAGAGACTCAGGATACATCACTTGACTGAAGAGGCTAGTGATCCAAATCTCAAATATTACACTTTTAAAAAGAGGGATGTTTACAAAGCAACAAGTGTATTTGCAGGCACTAAAGGGCCATGGCAGATAGTGCCCTGCAGATGACTGATCAAGTAGAGTCCACTACCTGCATATGCTTGGGAACGCACTCCACTGCGTCCCTGCTTTCCTGCTGTTTTCCACGGGCTGGAACCATCAAGGCAAACTGCATCTGCCCACGTGGCTGTATTTCCTGCCATTTGCACTTTAACAACACTTCAACAACTTGCATTTATATAGCACCTTTAAAGTAGTAAAACATCCCAAGGTGCTTCACAGGATCGTAATCAGACAAAAATTGACACCGAGCCAAAGAAGGAGACATTGGGACAGGTGACCAAAAGCTTGGTCAAAGTGTGTTTTCGGATGATTTCGCCGAAGGCTGCATGTAGATGCGAAATAGAAAAGGACCAAGGAAATAGGAGGGGGGACTCCAAAGGTAACGGTATGGGGGTGGGAAGAGAAGCCATTGCAGGAGATTCTCTGGCTACGACTCAATAGGTAAGAGTGGAATCAGGCGAGGGCAGTCCCACTCAGCTGGACAACGGAGGCGAGGCGAGGCGTTGGCGGAGGATGGTGTGGTCAACTGTCAAAGGTTGCAGACAGGTCAAGGAGGGATAGTGCACCACTGGTATGGTCACAGACTATGTAATTTGTGACTTTGATTAGGGCTGTTTTAGTGTTGTAGCAGGGGCAGAAATCTGATTAGAAAGGTGCAAACATGGAGCTACACGAAAGATGGGCACGGATTTGGGAGGTGACAACGTGTTCAAGGATTTGAGAGTAAAGAGAAGTTGGACTCTTGGAACACTAGACATTAGTTAGGCTCCAGAGGGGGTCTCAGGGCAAAATCTGGAGGATTTGTGCAACACATTCAAAATGCTGCTATGCACAAGCCACATCAATAAGATGAGACATTTTGTCCTTTTGCCCAAGTCCAAATCATCCAAATACACCAAGAGCAAATGCAGTCCCAGTAGTGACTCCTGAAGTACACCACTTTACGGATGCCAAGAGTTTGTCCACAACTGATGTTAGACTAACTGATCTACAGTTATCCAGTTTATGCTTCTCTCCCTTCTTGAACAAATATTGCTCATAGTATTGAGGCCTGAAAGAGTAGTGACCTAGTGAGTGCATAAAGTAACCTGCATTAATCGGGAATGGAAATATTAACCCAAGTGAAAAGTATTGCATCTGTACCCAATGCACAAGTGAAAACTGGGCTCACGCTGACATTTTTGCACCACATTCCTCATTTCAATAGATGCAAGGCTGGACAGTGGCTTCTCACAGATACTGATAAAATTCAGCACAAACATGGGATCAGGAAGCACATCGATGAGGATAAAAAAACAACGAATGGAGAAGAGGGAGTAAACAAATTGGCGGAGTGGGGAGGTCATGTGGTACCGTTGTACAAAAGAAAGTTCTAGTCACCTTCTCCCTTACCTTCTTGCTTCGAAATGGAGCATATCCCTCTTGCAACAATTCTATTTTAATGAATGTATTTACTTTTTAAATGTCACTATGATAAAGAGGTGGTGTTCTCCAAGGAAGTTCTCAGCCAGCCCCTTAAGAAAATATGGAATATAAAAAATGATCTATCAGTGCACAAAGGGCAAACTAAAAGCAGAAGCACATTGGAGCCTACAGAACAAATAAAATCAAACACAGTGAAAGACAAACAGAAAATTAGAATGTCAAAAGTACCAAAGAATAAAGAGGCCACAATAGAGCTATAAGCACTGAACCAAGTATTCAGCGAACCTACAATAGGAAAACATTCCTCAAGCTAGTTTCTAATTTCAGCCCAATAGAGACCGCATTCAGTTTGTGTCAGGAGTCACAAGACAAATGCCCCAGAGTTTATGCAGAAGGCAGCCTCCATTCAGTATGTGCATTAATCTGTCCAATAAACAAGTCCAAGGTCAAATGCCGAAAGTTGTTCTTCCAAATCCCAATGCAAGTAATAACTGCAGCATTTAGATAATTGAATAAGTTATGAAGCAACGAGACGCTAGAAAGCCTCTTCTCCCCTTCCCCACTGCCCTCTTATTCCCCCCCCACCACCACCACCTCCTCCTCCTCCCTTCCCCATGTACAATTTGCCTTGCCATTGAATCTATGCAAACCACTAAATCTCTTAAGGGAGATGGCTCACCACAGATAAAGTACTGAAGGAAATAAAACTCTTAAAGGAGTCCCAATGCTCAAAAGATATAGAATCAAACATCAAGATATTAATTAAATCTTACTACTCAACCGTCCAACACTAGCTGGTTGCATTCCATAGATGACGTCATCATTCCTGCATGTTAGTTACATCAATCTAGCTCTACCCTTAGAACCTTCAATGCTATTCTTAAACAAACATTTATCCAACACTTTATTAGTGATAATCAACATAACATTTGTTCATTCTATGTGATTAATATGAATTAGTGTTAACTGTATTCAGGTGGTGGGTATCAATTGGGGACTCTCTTGTATCCATTTATGGGAGGGTGTATAATGTTGAGCTGTGTGAATAAAGGCTTGGAAGCAACTGAAGACCAGGCTCTAGTATTCTATCCTTCACCACCTGGCTATTCAATTTATAACATTGTAGCAAAGGATGGTTGCCTAAAGGAGGAGGTTGGAAACTAAGATTTATTTTGAACATAAATAAAATCTTGAAAACCTAGTGGCCATTGTGGAAAATGGAAGAAAGCAAGTTTAAAGCGTCGAGGTAATATTTCCTTCCGATGTTCTCGGAGTTTGAACCATATGACCAGTGGAAGAATGAGGTTGATATGTGGACATGGGTTACTACTCTATCAAAGAGAAAACAATGCCTGGCCTTGTCACTTCTTGAACAAAATAAAGTCAGAGTAAGGTATTTTCTGAGATGGATGCAAATCTTTTGGATAATGCTGAAGGTTTTACCTTTCTAATAGATTTTCTGGATCAAATCTACAAGGAAGATGACCTGTTAAGTGCCAATGAGGTCTGGTCAGCATTTGACCGTCCATTTTTTGAAATCTGTCATTCAATGGATGAGTATATCATGGACTTTAACAAATTGTACAAAAGGTTAACAAAGTTCAAATTGGGAATCCCTGGATCGGTACTAACATTTAAAATACTAGATTGTGTTAAGGTGTCTCATATGGACAGGCAACTGGCCCGAACTGGGGTCCAGTTTTACTGAAAAGGAGACGCTGTTGGACCAAATGGCAGCTGCCTTAAAAAAATTCCGGGAAAGTCATTCCCTTCAGCCTTCATTGAACAAATGAGGCCTTCCGCTGGGACACAAAGAATAGAAGATTCAATGGTTTCCAGGTTTCAAAGTGTTCCAGATACTAAACACAGGTGCCAGACCAGGTTTCAAAATTTTCAAGAGACCGGACACAGGTGTCAATATGATGGACGGATTAAAGACATCCAGGTTGGAGATGAAAGCAGGTACAGCAAATCCAATTATATCAACAGAAGACAAAATTGGGACAGTAATAACGGGTGAATGAATCCCAGGAATGCTCAAGGGAAAAATCAGTGACGTGACTCTAAGTATCATTATGCAGCAAATTGCCCAGAGCGAACATGCAGGGTCTTTGAAAAGACACATGAAGAAAGTCGTTCTGAAGAAGAGGATGAAGATAATGATGAATTTGAACAGATTATACTGGTCACAAGGAGTTTTAATCCTGTGATGAATGTACGTCGCAGATTCCTTTAATTGCGCAATGTTAGATGGTGCGTGTACTTCAACTGTATGTGGGGTAGATTGATTAAAATGTTATCTCGATTCACTAAGTAATGAGGATCGACGCAAGGTTAAGGAATATAAAAGTTCTACAACACCTTGAGGTCACTCAAGAGAGTGGTAATTCCATGTAGGATAGCTGGAGTAAGCTATTTTATAAGTACAGATGTCGTCTCTAGTGAGATACCTGTGCTTTTGGGTATACCTTCCATGAAAAAGGCAAAAATGTACTTGACATGGAACACGATGAGGCAATCATTTTGGGGAAATCAGTTGATTTGCAGTTCACCCAGTCAGGGCATTATTGTATCCCCTTAATAAAATCTGATGTTTCTTATTAGCGTGTTAGACAAGTATTAATGGCATCAGGCAATAAGGATAAGAGAGAAAAAAAAATTGTCTTAAAGTTACAGAGACAATTTGCCCACCCTACTTGTCAACATTTAAAAATCCTGCTAAAAGATGCAGGTGTAGCTGATTAGGAATATACGAGGCTAATAGAAGAGATTAGTGAGAACTGTGAAATCTGTAAGAAGTATAGATGGACGCTCCCACGTCCCAATGTAAGTGTTCTGTTACCACGCAACTTTAACGAGGTAGTTGCCATGGATCTAAAGGTATGGGACAAAGACGGAAATGTTTTCATCTTACATTTTACTGACCTGGCTACGAGATTTAGTATTTCTACACTAATATATAGTAAGGAGAAGGTGGTTATTCCAGATAAAATGATGGAAAAATGGATAGGGACTGGACTTGGGACACCAGCAAAGTTTTTGACCAATAACGGAGGTGAATTCGCTAATGTGGAGTTCGGAGATATGTGAGAGAATATGAATATAACGGTCATGAATACAGCAGCTGAAAGCCCTTTTAGCAATGGTCTTTGTGAAAGGAATCATGCTGTGATTGATAGCATGGTGCATAAAATTTTGGCTGATCGAACAGAATGTAAATTGTCAACTGCCCTAGCATGGGCAGTTCATGCAAAGAATTCTCTTCAGATGGTTGGAGGATATACTTCTTACCAACTAGTCTATAGGTGCAATCCCAAATTACCTTCTGTTCTTTGTGATAATCCTCCTGCTCTCGAAGGTACTACAATTTAGTGCCATTTTTCTGAGCATTTAAATGCTATGCATGCAGGGAGTATATATAGTGCTCTAGGGATTTTCTCAGATATATCAAGACTGAGATATCAGAGAAAATTCATAGAGCACTAAGGCAGAGTTCAATTCAGGAGATTTGGTATACTATAAAAGGTCATAGGGAATGGAAAGGCCCTGGTAAGGTAATAGGTCGTGATGGTAAGACAGTACTTGTCCAACATGGTAATCAAACTGTTTCGGTTCATTCCTCACGATTAATTGGAATTAATTTTAAAATCTCGGACTCTGAGCAGTTGATAGAAGTAAATGAGGCACCTTGTACCTCAGATGTTCTTGATTTTTTTTGATGAGGTTCCTGAGGAACAGACAGAGGTAGATCAAGGGCTGGACTGTGGTAGTGTCAATGAACAAGAAACACATGACAGAGTTATCACATCCACAGAACAATTACCCAAAGTGGGTAACGGGTGCTACATGTTCCAAAAGAGACTAATGAATGGAGGGATGTGGCAATTTTGGGACGTGCAGGCAAAGCTACTGGTAGATTTAAATATAGGTTGAATGTTCAGGATGATGGCCAAGAAGCAAGATCCATGGGCTAGCAGAATAGGGCAAAAGAGTGGAGAGTACGAAAGCAGAGAACAAGTAGTGATAGGGAGTCCAGAAGTGAATCTCACATCAGAAAACGACTGCAAACTAGAGATGAAAGAGGGAGATCTCGCAGTAGTAGTCCCTACAGACATAGAAGTAGAAGATGTAGCTTGACTAGGTCAGACAATGAAACAAAGACCAAAGAACAGTCACGTAACAGAACTAGAAGCAGAAGTCCTCATGATCGTGAAGTTTTGGTGGCTGTCAATAAACTTGAGGATAAACGAGTAAAGGAGGCAAAACAAAGGGAGTTAGATAGTTGGAAAGAATTTGGAGTTTATTCTGAGGTAACAGATAAGGGTCAACCAGCTATGTCGCATAGATGGATTTGTACTAAAAAAAAAGTCCTTGCAGATGGGACATATAAGGCTAAAGCAAGGTTGGTAGCAGGGGGTTCTGAAGAGAAACTGGGTGATACAGAAGTTCGAGTGGATTCTCCCACTGCTGGAAAGGTAATCTTAAAAATGTTTTTGGCTCTTTTGGCAACATATTCATGAGAGTGTAGGTCAATTGACATAAAAGCCGCATTTCTGCAGGGCGATACTTTTCAGAGAGAAGTGTTTCTGAAACCGCCGAAAGAAGCAGCAGATGCGGAAGGAAAACTATGGAAACTAAACAAATGCGTCTACAGCCTGAATGATGTTTCCAGGGCATGGTATTTTTCGGTGAGATCTGTTTTGCTGAAAATAGGCTGTGTTCAACTAAAAGCAGATCCCGCAATGTTTTATTGGCACCATAACTGAAAACTTTCAGGCATCTTCGTGATGCATGTTGATGATTTCTTATCGGGTCGTACTGCAGAATTTGAGAAATTTGTCATTAATAAGATTAGAGTAGAATTTGAAATTGGGAGTCAGGCCTGTGCAGCTTTTAAATATATTGGTTTAGATATTAAGCAGAGTGGGTCTGGTATAACTTTAAATTACCGGTGCTATTTAGAGAGTGTTTCTCCCATCCCTGTTAATTGTATTATGTCTTCACAGAAAGGTGATGTCATATCTAAAGAGACAGAGTAATTATGGAGCTTGATTGGTCAGTTGAACTGGTTGTGCACTCAGACTAGACTAGATGCTAGTTTTGATGTGTTGGAGTTAAGTACTTCAATGAAACACTCCATAGTAGAGAATGTTTTAAGGGCAAACAAAACATTACAAAAATTAAATATAGATAAATGCATAATTAATTTCCCATCCTAAAGGTGACCCAAAGAAAATGAAGCTAGTTATCTTTTGCAATGCTTCACGTACTAATCTTCCCGATGGGTATTCTAGTGCAGCTGGTTTCATAGTGTTTCTTATGGGTGAGAATGGGAAATGTTGTCCTTTAGCTTGGGAAGCTAGTAAAATATAAAAGGGTTGTTAAAAGTACTCTGGCTGCTGAAACACTGGCTCTTGTTGATGCAGTGAATATGGGATTCTATTTGGCAAGTATCTTGAGTGACATCCTGAAAAATGGGAGTACTGAAGATAGTATACCCATTGAATGTTACGGAGACAATCGTTCATTGTGGAATAATGTACACTCTACAAGAAATGTGAGTGAGAAAAGATTACGGATTGACCTTGCTAGCTTGAAACAAATGCTGGAGAGAAAAGGAATCTCTAAAATTAAATGGGTGGATTCAAGCCATCAACTGTTGGATTGTTTTACTAAAAGAAATACATGTATGAAGAAATTATTAGGGGTCCTGGAGAAGGGTTGCCTCACAATGTAATATTTCGAATAATAAGTTGTACAGGGTTTTTAATTTTTTAAATTTTGTTTGTATTGTATATATAAAGTTTAATTTTAATTTTATTTAGAGAAGGGAATCTTAATTGTCTGTAGTTTCTATCAATTAGTGTTAATTGTATTCAGGTGGTGGGCATTAATTGGAGACACTCTTGTATCCATTTATGGAAGGATGTGTAATGTTGAGCTGTGTGAATAAAGGCTTGGAAGCAACTGAAAGCCAGGCTCGAGTATTTTATCCTTCACCACCTGACTATCCAATTTATAACAACATTAACTGTTTTTGCTGTGAATCTATTTTACATGTTCATGACTCTGCCAGTTGAAAAAAATTCTAATTTGTAGTCTTGCACAAGGCTTGTTACTTTTGTGCTCAGTCTGTTAAATAAGCTGATCACGTTTACATTATCCACCACTGTGTGTTAAAGCTTCACACAAACTTTTCTCCAATGAAATAGGCTCAGTTGTGCAAGTCTCACCTTTGCAACTCTTCTCCAAACTCTATCCAATGCATCAGTCTCCTTTTGAAGATTAATGCCCATAATTTCACACAATATTCTAACCATGACTTTATTAATGAGTTATAAAATAACCTGTTTTGACCAATAATCAAATGCTCTAAAGGTGCATTCCAGTGCTTGCCCAGCCTTGTTGATAACCCTTCATACTGACTGGCTACTTTCAGTGCATGGTCAATAATCAGACCAAAATTATTTTCTACTTTAGACCAGCTTCAATTCTGTTCCAAGCTTGCAACTAATACCAACTTGCACACAAGTCTAAGTGGAGTCTAATTGTTTGATAGTTGGACACTAAAGTGTGAAAGACTCTAATAAATGTAAGCAGTAATGGTACAGCTCTTATGAAGCAAGTAGGGATCACCCCAAGTCCCCACTGTGTTAATCTAATATACTGGGAGGCTCCAGTGAATATAGTGCATAGCTAGACTGCAACCTCATTATTAAGAGTGTTACGCTGTACAGTCAAGTGGTTGACATATAAAGGGAGCACTTGCAAAAATCCTCAATTTATACAACACAGGCATTTTGCCTAAAAACAGTTACATTTCAGTTACCTTTATGGTACCAGTGATCTAGACTTGCTAAAACCTGCTCCAGGCTCTGGGGTCAATTGATTTTATTCACCTGCAGCTTGGCAAAAAGTGCCCAGTAAAAATCCTCTCCAGAACATGGTAACTGACCACGTTATTTTTTTGTTTAAAATATTTTCTTATTTGAACTAATTTGTAGAACAACCTGAAATAGGTGAGAGCTGCGTGTTCCAATGCTACATTGTTCTCCAGTGCAAATATTAACATTTTAAATTAAAATCTCTACAATACCTATGCTGGAGATGTGTGAGCAAGCAGATGTGAACCCTTTGCTATGCAGGATCGAGTAGATGCTACATTTCAAACAGATGATTAAAGTGTAAGATAATAGACAATTATGATAAGCTAGTTATCTCCTGTTCCACATTGGATAGCACATAACGATATCTATAATAAAACCCGAGCTTATGCACATACTTCCTGTTTAGTCGCTAAGTTGTCATGCTATTTTTGTCACCTCCCAATGAATTCTCCCAGTTCCATCTTGAAGTGAGTTGACACGGTTCTCTGCAGGCCACCCACCTGAGTCCAATCAACATCACCCAAAGGTTTCTCCCCTGCTGCCTCTCCTTGCCTCGCTTACTGCCCCGACCTGAGCCCCAAGATAGCCTTTTGCACACCCCAGCTCATGGCCCAATGGAGTCCACAAGGTGACCTTTTTCCGCTTTGCCCAACCCGGCCCGACATGCCAATCAGAATCCTAGATTTCAGCCAACTACAGTTGCAAGTTGGATGTTGGCCCAGTAGAACTGCTAAAACACACATTAGGCCAGAGGCATTAGAAGATACCATCAACTCTTTATTGTTGGAAGAAGTACTGATCATTCTGCAAAGAAACAAGCCAAAGAATGAATGCAAAGCTTCGCAGAGGAGCCCATAGAACTAGGATTTCATTTCATACAACAAATTGTCTTTTTTTTAAAAATAGCTGATGTTGGGGACTCGTACAGGTGTAATGAATTACCACACCCAGTACTTACCCAAGGTCATTAATGTTTTTAAATAAACAAATATTGTTTTAAAAGAAATCCCAGCTGTAGGCCTCCTCCTTGGAGCACTGCACTCCTCCATTTCAGTGGAGCCAACACACTGGATTAGCAAAGAGGAATCCCCTGCAGGTGGTCGAGGAATGTCTTTATTTTCAGTCTCCATCTAGTATTTGGCACGACTGGGGAAGACTCAGAAGGGAAAACACTGTCTGTAAACAATGTTTGAGAGTTATTGCGTTTAACTTGCTGCAGTTTTGGATTGCTGTCGCAACAGAAAACAGAAAACACGAAGCTGATGCTGCCAGTTGTGCTGTAGAAATAGGAAAAAGTATTCACTAAATAAGATTCCACAGTCGAAATATTCACTCCACAGAGTGTAATTAGGTTCACTTTCTATTAAATGAGGTGGCATTAAGTTCAGCTCAAATCAATGGCATTCCAGTCTGTAATGCACACCCTGCTCCAAGACTGAGGCATTACACTGGGGACTCTGTAGTCCAGTAGGAGAAAAAACAAACAGTCCCATATTGAACTTTAGTCTATTTTGCCTTCAAATTGAAGAAGCAATACTTTGGGATCCGTATTTCTGGCATTTCTATGTAAACGTTTTTCTGAAAATTAATCAGCCCCTTCTGTTGCATTATAAACATTTTATTCCCCTCGACTCTCACTATTGCCAGATTGAGGGGATGGGTGGGTAACATGATCTCAGCCCTTTAGAAAAACATGTCCTGCTGGGGGTGCACTGAGTCCATGTGGTCTTCCCCTCCGTCTCAGCTGTCACTTTTTGAAGGAAGAACTCTTTTTCAAGCTATTTTCTTCCCCTTTCTTTCTTGGGCCTCGTTGCTACACCATATCCCTGGAAAATAGAGTGGGGGAGGGGCGAACAACCTGTTCCCAGGGCTTTGTCAACACCACCTTGAAATCAGCCCATAGGAGGTGTATGAGAATGGTCCAGCGTGATTCACTTTTTAATTTTCCCTCCCTGTGGGGGCCTTTGCTCAGTACTTCCCCTAATGGTACAACTGAGAGACGTACAGTTGACATGGTACAACTGAGATTAATTAGTGCCTGTTTACTACACAATTAGATTATTGGATCTATAATAATTATACACAAAACAATTCAAAGAGATCATCTGCAGCAGTACAATACAAGACAAAAACTCCACAAACCAAATGGAAGGTATCAACCATCAGCAAGGTTAATGCTGCAATTTTCAGAAAGCATCATGTTTTCAAACAATTTCAGAAACACAAAACGATCACATTTTTGAAAACTGTTCAAAAACAGAATTATTACAAAAACAATGCTGGCTACAATGTTGATCCGGGGAGTGTGGCTTGAAAGAAAACATAGCCCTTTTAAAAGCTTCATCTTACCTTCACTATATTCTAGTGCTGCCTCTTTCAGCAGCTCTCAGCTGTGCCCAGTTAAACCACAAGCTGATTTCAATTAATCTGATTCAAACAAAATCTTTGGGTCACTTAAACTACTCTTTCTATAAAGATCCTTTCAGTGCAGGAACTTGCTCTGTATAGTGCAATTCTCTATGGATTCTGACGTTAGTACAGCTCACTAGGAGTCACCAGTATATTTGGTTCACATCACTTCATGCCCAATTTACAATGAAGCTCTTTAAATTTGCATTCGAGTGTAAATACAGGATCAGAAACATTTGCAGGGTGTGTGTGTGTGTGTGTGTGTGTGAGAGAAGAGGAAGTAACATTGTGAATGGGTCACAGAAACAAAGCACTTATTTTTAGACACAATTTTTAATTGTGGCCCAGATGTCAGCATGCTCACAAGACAATGCACATATTAAATGCTACACATCCAGTCGGCCCTCACCTTGCCAATGACAGGGATATCAACAGAACCCCAGGTGTCTGCTCCCCAGTGAACCAGGCCGGAGGCAAAATCCGCAGTAACAATCCCAGCAACTGGAAAATATGGAAAGGATTGGAAGATCCATAATGAGCTCACAGACTGAAGCTATGAATGTTCAAATAGAATTTTTTTTTAATCCAAGTACTGTATCTTAATTCAAATTCTAGGAAATAGCATATTACTTTCATAGTTATATTTTTTCTTAAAACCATAACAAAAAACTTAATTTTCATAAAAAGCAGTAACTAGACATTGAAATCTTATGTTTGATGATCTGAAACATACATTGAAATCATTTTTTAAACTAGAAAGTATTTATGTTTTTCAAGTTAATGCAGTCAAGGTGGACACACATTCAGACAAGGGTTTGGTGTAACTAAAAATAAATCTTTTAAAAAATGATGAGTTTTTGCTATAATTGGTTAGCTTGGCAGCACAACACAATTAGTTCATTGAAGCATTGACATGTAGCGGGACTTGGGTTATTACTCACCCTCACATTCTCCAACTGTTCTGCTAAAAGATACACACCGAGATTGTCATAACCTCTCTTTTCTATTTAGATGCTGACTGATCTGCTGTGTATTTCCAGCGTTATGTGTTTTTATTTCTTCTCCTTGCGAACACCTAATCTCAGCTATGTCATTTGGGTAGGCAGCAAGAGTGCAAAGTGAGAACCACCAATCAAGTACTGCATAAAGGGTCTAACTCCAGCATTGTATGGACCTGGCATCAGGAACCCACTCATCCTTTTGGTTAGTGTACAGTGGAAAGATAGGAGAGAAGGTGGGGAATATTTTTCTTTTAAATATTAATTTGGTGAATATATTTTCTTTTAAATGAAATTTCTAAATATATGACAAAGCACCTAATCAATATTCAACTGAACAGTGTGATTTCTTGATCTGTAAAGACCTGCACCATTCTCAAACAGCTCCAGCAGTTTAAAGGTTTTAGACCTAATGTATAAAGGCACTTCTATATCTGCAGCTTCTGTAGCTCAAATCACAGAACAATGACCCTTCACGTACCGGCTGTCTGTGGTTACCAGCTCCCTTACCTCGACGCCAAATAGCAGTCCTACCTTTCTGATTCTGCCATCAGCATAAGGGAGCATGTCCAAACTACAGACGCTGCTCTGGAATGGACCGGACAATCAATGTTTGACTTTTCCTCCTCCTTCTTCTTCTGAGGAAGCATCCGGCCTTTGCTCAATGCCTCAACCCAGCCAAAATCAGATATTTGCTATGGAAGGGAAATCATGAGTCCAAATCCACAGCCTACATCAACATGTGCTGTGCCACCTTGACAATGAACATTCTCATTGAAACTCAACTGTGCAACATAAGCTCTCATCTTCAGCATAGGCACCAATGTTCATTTGGTGAAATATTCATGTCACAGAACGCACTGTAGTGCTTTACAGTGTCACAGAACTCACTGTAGTGCATTACCTGAGGAAGGAGGAAGCCTCCGAAAGCTTGTAGATTTCAAATAAAAATCGTTGGACTATAACTTGGTGTTGTAAAATTGTTTACAAGTGCTTTACAGTAGCATTTTTAACAATGGAGAATAATGTCCAAGCCAGATCATGTCTGATGTAAGCTAATGAAGTTTATTATGAGGCCTCATTTGATGAATTTAATGTCAGCCACTTAAAGCTACGCGATCACTCAATTGAAAACCTCTCTTTCAGGTGTCCTTGTTAAAATACTTGTGTTTATTTGGAGGTTTTTTGAAGACATCTATATTGTATTAAAAATCTTCCATATGTACACATTTCTGTCCACAAACTTCACTTCATGTTGTCACAATTTTTGGCCACACGTTTTATGCCAATATTTAACATTGTAAATGCCGATGTAATCAGGTTTAATGCGAATTCCCTATGTAAACAGGTCCTGTGGCACTGTAGTTGCAGATTACAGGGCACCAGGTGGTGCTGTCGTTCCACTTTAACCTGTGCCACTGTATCCTCTGACACACCGTGAGCAGTGCCATGGGAGATCTACTAGCATTTCACAATAATCATGGGTTGATTGACTATGCTCCTCCTGGCAAAGGAAGATGGGGAGGAACCAATGATGTTGTTCTTTACCACGTAAGAGGAGTGCCAAGGTAAGACGACTTCAGTTAGGCTTTCCAACATACAACCATAGTCCACCCAACTTATAAATCAAAGACAAATGCACTTCATTATGCTGCTAATTATAGATCGTTAAAAGCAAATCATTTTTTATTGCTTTTATTTCTAAAATAGCTCATTATTTTAATGAGGACTTCTGAAATAAAAATGCCAGTTGTGGGGTTACACAGATTTAAAATAATGAGATATGCAACTGTGTGGGAATCGTGGGCGCCAACCTGCATCCTATATCTCCATGTCACCACAACTTCCCTGCTGGTACACCAGCAAACTCGTTCTGCCATGCTGCTTCGACTCTTATCATTTTCATTAAAATGATTCAACTGTGCATAGCACTGTGCCTGGTCCCAATTCAGCTTTTTATCTGGGCCCTTTATCAAATGCATTTCAAAATTCTCTTTTTGTAGTAGCACTGAAGGTAAACAGTGCCAAATGTAGCCTAAAAATTCATAAAATATTTAATTCCAAGATTTTTAAATTTAATTTCAAACATAGCAAAATTGAATTCTTACTGGCATCATCTTTTTTGATAAGAGTGGAACAATGAAAGATAATTGTCACTGGACCCATATATAACAATCAACAGACTGGTGCTCAGGATCAGCAATCAACTATGGAGCTGTGAAGGTGAAGGTGGAGAAACTTTTATTTTAAAATGAAAGGGAAAGGCAAAAAAAAAATCAGTGTGTTCCAAATATTTTAGTAAAATAGATTTCTCGCCCATATTTGGACGTTTCAAAGAAACCTGCTGAACTATATAAGCCTCGCATTGTGACAATTCTCTACAAATTTAAAGCAATGACAGTTACACATTCAGACTCATTTCAGACTTTAACCACAAGCGCAGGACATATTTCCACTTCAGTTTAGCAAGCAGGTTGGTGACTTCTAGTTTATCTTTCCCTCAGTGTACAGTTGAAAGGTGCTCAAATCATGGCTGTCACATAAAAAAGGCTGAACACAAGCAAATTTAGCTCAGTCACAAACACAATTCCTCCGTATTTTTCTAAAACCGCTACCCTCTCCCCAAGCTTTGAATTTCTCCCTTGGACATTTGTTTTGTGAGATACAACAGTGAAGCAGTTCAGGTCGTTCTGCAAAATCCAGTTCAGGTAAAACCTGGTTATCTAATCTCCCTAATTGGAATGGCTCTCTCGTGCTCCAGGTCCCATTAGGGTACTTTTATACTTGTTTTAATGTTGCAGGATCATAATGCAACAGGAGAGCAGCAGATAGCCCATACTTAACTCCACAGATATTATGGAAGTTGAATCACGCATCAAAAGTTGCCTATAAAAGCTATAAAACTGCAATAGCCGTACAAGGTTGTGTAGCATGCATGTATTACTTGAATACATTGTGATGGTAATAGTGGTTATGTCCTGTGTTAAGTTTCCCAGTTACTTCTTAGGTAAAGTTATATTTATAACTATAGTTTAACATGCATATTAAAATAAGTTACCTTGGGAAACATTTTCAGGTGCACTTTATCTTTCTCTCACAAGAGTTCAATTGTGAGACAATAACATACATTTTAAACAAAAATGGTGCCAAACAACGATGAATTACATGAGTTTTGCTACTGATCAGATATGTAACAGTACGTCAATAAATGTGGGTAAAGTTTCAAGGATTTAATCAGGAAAAGTGATTAGGTAGCTGGCAGATGCAAATCACCTTCCTTAAGCATGTCAGCACTACTTGGGGAGAGCTCAAGTAAATATACTTGCATGTATTTGTTGCCCTGAAGAGATTTTACCAACCCACAGTGAGTCTATAAATCTTCAGAGTCCTGGATGGAAGTAAAATCATTCCCTGATCTACACTATATCATGTTAAATTATAGTTGTAAATATAACATTGTCTAAGAATTATCCTCAACTGAGGCAATTAGCTCGAGACACAACCATGATATAATCTCGTTGTGCATTACATAGGTTTTGCATTCAAACAACTAATGCAGGAGTGCTAACAGCAATATTAGATATTTATTGTAGGTTTTAAAGCTTTTATAAATCAACAGAAATGTCATAAATGAAAGGAATTTTTGAACTTCCTGGGAACCATACATAAGATAAAAGATACTTAAAAGAAACCATTTTTGTTTTGGTATGGCAGGAATTAGGGCTTTTATTTACAACATCTCTCTCTGCCACATATGAAAACCATTAGGTAGAGATCGAGTATCAGACCTCACTTAAAATGACAGACTGGAGAATGGAAACCTGGATAAGATACACTTGGCTTTTAATTTTGCAACTTACTATATGGCCCAGTCAACATTCCATTAAAACACTTAAGTAGGAGAACAAATCTGAATAAGAGACCCCGGGCAGGATTCCAGCTTTGCAGCACAAGATATCACTTCTTATCATCAATGTTATGCTAGAATAAGTGTGATTTCATATAATTTTTGCCGCAGTACAAAAAGGATATTGCAGCTATTGAAGGACACAGAAGAGAGCAAGCAGAATGATTTAGAGCATGGAGGGATTGGATTATGAGGAGCAATTATGTAAATTGGACATGTTCTCACTGGAAAAGAGAAGGTTGAGGGGTGATATGATTGTTGTCCAGCACAGAGGCCGCAGTCTGCACTTAAAGGGAGTTAAATTCAAAACTAATCTGCAGAAACAATATTTCAGTGAGCGAGTGGTCAATCTATGGAGCAGGTTCCCTCGGGAGCAGTTAGTATTGATTCATTCAAATGCAAATTAGATAGATTTATTTCAGAAAATAACATTTTGAGATACAGTATGAATAATTTGAGACATGATGTGGTAAGTGTAGCATGCTTGGGAGGAACAGGTAACTTTGGACCTATGGTTCCCAAAGCACTCCACCACCAAAGCACTCCACCATGTCTGGGTCTGGTGTAGACTAATCGCTATGATTAATCAACAACTCCATCATCATTGTATCATTCCACTAATAGGATGGTAGAAAGCAAACTAGATGGACCATAGTAATTATTAGACTAAAAAAAGACCATGCTCCTAATTTAAATTTATTTAAAATTTAAAAAGTTTGTAATTTATTTTTTGCTGCTTTGAGTTCATCAAGGTAACTGATGACAATGCTGGGAAATGCAATAATTTTCTATTTTGCATCAAGTTAGGACAGTGTCAACAGACGTCTAGGTTGCAACCATGAGGACATATTTCACCATTGGGGACTGTACGGCAACCCTTCGTCAGGGTCAAAATTTCACTTCACTCCCAAAAAGTTGTTATCTGAAGTTGTGCGTGAATTCCATTCATCCATCCCCTCCAGGCAGAAAAGGAGTTTTTGAGCCAACAGTCAGTCAATCAGAAGGGAAGGGTTGACACAAACTAGAAACATGACTAGCACTCTCAAAAAAATCCCCCATGAAACATGTTGACTGGAAAAGTTGCAGAAATTATTGAAAAGTAGTGAGGAGGAAGAGACACCGATGGACATGCAAATATCATTTGATATTAAACAGGTCTGATTGTCAGATTACAAATATGTTTCTATTTCCTTTGGCAAAAATGCATTTGTGCCATTTTAAGTGAGAGTGTCCGCTAACTGTGAAAATCTATGACAGCTGTGTGATGAATTGGAGATCAGTCTTGTTTTTAAATTATGAAATACTTGTTTTTTTTAATACATTTAAGAACATAAGAAATAGGAGGAGTAGGCCATACGGCCCCTCAAACCCGCTCCGTCGTTCAATAAGACCATGGCTGATCTTCGACTTCAACTCCGCTTTCCTGCCCGATCCCCATATCTCTCAATTCCCTTAGAGCCCAAAAATCTATCTATCTCAGCCTTGAATATACTCAATGACTCAGCATCCACAGCCCTCTGGGGTAGAGAATTCCAAAGATTCACAACCTGAGTGAAGAGATTCCTCCTCATCTCAGTTTTAAATGTCTGACCCGTTATCTTGCAACTATGACCCTAGTTCTAGACTCTCCATCCGGGGGAAACAACCTCTCAGCATCTACCCTGTCAAGCCTCCTCAGAATCTTATATGTTTCAATGAGATCACCTCTCATTCATAGATGTGGAGATGCCGGTGATGGACTGGGGTTGACAATTGTAAACAATTTTACAACACCAAGTTATAGTCCAGCAATTTTATTTTAAATTCACAAGCTTTCGGAGGCTTCCTCCTTCGTCAGGTAAATGTTCAGGAGCTCCTTGAAGTCTACGCATTTATACATCACAGAACAATACATGGTGTTTACAGACTGCCCCTGCAACCGCCCGTTGCCAAGGCAATCACCGTGTTCAGACAGAGAGGTGTCACCTGCAGAACCCCCGAATACACATTCAACAAAAAAACAAACAGGAAAAAAAAACAGAGAGAGGCAGAAACATCCGGAAGGCAGAGAAAGCCAGCAAATGACCCATTATATTAAAAACAGATAACATTTGTTCACTGGTGGGGTAACGTGTAGCGTGACATGAACCCAAGATCCCGGTTGAGGCCGTCCTCATGGGTGCGGAACTTGGCTATCAATTTCTGCTCGACGATTTTGCGTTGTCGTGTGTTTCGAAGGCCGCCTTGGAGTACGCTTACCCGAAGGTCGGTGGATGAATGTCCATGACTGCTGAAGTGTTCCCCGACTGGGAGGGAACCCTCCTGTTTGGCGATTGTTGCGCGGTGTCCGTTCATCCGTTGTCGCAGCGTCTGCATGGTCTCGCCAATGTACCATGCTCTGGGGCATCCTTTCCTGCAACGTATGAGGTAGACAACGTTGGCCGAGTCACAGGAGTATGAACCATGCACCTGGTGGGTGGTGTCCTCTCGTGTGATGGTGGTATCTGTGTCGATGATCTGGCATGTCTTGCAGAGATCTCCTCAGGAGACCAACACGGGATGCAACCAACAGAGTACCCTTTGTCGTCCAGTACTTCCCCGGAGCGGAGAAACTACGCCATGTTCTCCGCAGCCTTCAACATGTCATCAATGAGGACAAACACCTCGCTATGGCCATCCCCACACCTCCACTACTCGCCTTTAAACAGCCACCCAACCTCAAACAGACCATCGTTCGCAGCAAATTACCTAGCTTTCAAGAGAACAGCGTCCACGACACCACACAACCCTGCCACGGTAACCTCTGCAAGACATGCCAGATCATCGACACAGATACCACCATCACACGAGAGGACACCACCCACCAGGTGCATGGTTCATACTCCTGTGACTCGGCCAACATTGTCTACCTCATACGTTGCAGGAAAGGATGCCCCAGAGCATGGTACATTGGCGAGACCATGCAGACGCTGTGACAACGGATGAACGGACACCGCGCAACAATCGCCAAACAGGAGGGTTCCCTCCCAGTCGGGGAACACTTCAGCAGTCATGGACATTCATCCACCGACCTTCGGGTAAGCGTACTCCAAGGCGGCCTTCGAAACACACGACAACGCAAAATCGTCGAGCAGAAATTGATAGCCAAGTTCCGCACCCATGAGGACGGCCTCAACCGGGATCTTGGGTTCATGTCACGCTACACGTTACCCCACCAGTGAACAAATGTTATCTGTTTTTAATATAATGGGTCATTTGCTGGCTTTCTCTGCCTTCCGGATGTTTCTGCCTCTCTCTGTTTTTTTTTCCTGTTTGTTTTTTTGTTGAATGTGTATTCGGGGGTTCTGCAGGTGACACCTCTCTGTCTGAACACGGTGATTGCCTTGGCAACGGGCAGTTGCAGGGGCAGTCTGTAAACACCATGTATTGTTCTGTGATGTATAAATGCGTAGACTTCAAGGAGCTCCTGAACATTTACCTGACGAAGGAGGAAGCCTCCGAAAGCTTGTGAATTTAAAATAAAATTGCTGGACTATAACTTGGTGTTGTAAAATTGTTTACTCATTCATAGAATCATAGAAGTTACAACATGGAAACAGGCCCTTCGGCCCAACATGTCCATGTCGCCCAGTTTATACCACTAAGCTAGTCCCAATTTCCTGCACTTGGCCCATATCCCTCTATACCCATCTTACCCATGTAACTGTCCAAATACTTTTTAAAAAACAAAACTGTACCCGCCTCTACTACTGCCTCTGGCAGCTTGTTCCAGACACTCACCACCCTTTGAGTGAAAAAATTGCCCCACTGGACCCTTTTGTATCTCTCCCCTCTCACCTTAAATCTATGCCCCTTTTTTTTTCTCTTTCTTTTTTACCCCTGGCACCCGCTCGTGGCTCTTCCGACTCGACGGCAAGACGCGGTCAGGGCGCACTGAGGACAGTCCACCCCGGTTGACAGTCACACCTGGAGCACGGGGAGCCCGTCCCCCCCACTCGCGAGGGGGAAGGCGCGGCAGCGGTCACTTCCCTCGACCCCGGGAAACGGCGAGGCTGCTGCCGGGGGGCTATAACACTCGCCGCCGGAGCGACGAGCCACCTTCCCTCCGGCCTTCCCAGCTGACCCAGAGACGGTCACGGCGCACCGCCGACGGAGGAAATGCGCCCGGCGACGGCCGAGCCCGCGCGAGAGACGGTCCCTGCAAAGGAGATCCGCCGATCTTCTAAACTTCAGAGAGTATAGGCCCATTCTACTCAATCTCTCTTCATAGGACAACCATCTCATCCCAGGAATTAATCTAGTGAACCTTTGTTGCACCCCTTCTAAGGAAAGTATATCCTTCCTTAGATAAGGAGACCAAAACTGTACACCGTACTCCAGGTGAGGTCTCACCAAAGCCCTGTACAATTGTAGGAACACTTCCTTACTCTTGTACTCCAACCCCCAAAAGGCCAACATGCCATTTGCCTTCCTAATTACTTGCTATACCTGCACGCTAACTTTTTGTGTTTCTTGTACGAGGACACCAACATTTAATAGTTTCTCATCATTTAAAAAATATTCTTGTTTTTCTATTCTTCCTATGAACATGAATAACCTCACATTTCCCCACATTATACTCTATCTGCCACCTTCTTGCCCACTCACATAACCTGTTTCTATCCCTTTGCAGACTCTGTCCTCCTCACAGCTTACTTTCCCACCTTGCTTTGTATCGTCAGTAAACTTGGATACATTACACTCAGTCCCTTCATCGAAGTCATCAATATAGATTGTAAATAGCTGAGGCCCAAGCACCAATCCTAGCGGCACCCCACTAGTTACAGCCTGCCAACCTGAGAATTTTTTTTTATATTCGTTCATGGGATGTGGGCGTCGCTGGCGAGGCCGGCATTTATTGCCCATCCCTAATTGCCCTCGAGAAGGTGGTGGTGAGCCGCCTTCTTGAACCGCTGCAGTCCATGTGGTGACGGTTCTCCCACTGTGCTGCTAGGAAGGGAGTTCCAGGATTTTGACCCAGCGACGATGAAGGAACGGCGATATATTTCCAAGTCGGGATGGTGTGTGACTTGGAGGGGAACATGCAGGTGGTGTTGTTCCCATGTGCCTGCTGCTCTTGTCCTTCTAGGTGGTAGAGGTCGCGGGTTTGGGAGGTGCTGTCGAAGAAGCCTTGGCGAGTTGCTGCAGTGCATCCTGTGGATGACCCGTTTATCCCTACTCTCTGTTTTCTGTCCATTAACCAATCCTCTATCCATGCTAATATGTTACCCCCAACCCCATGAGCCCTTACCTTGTGTAACAACCTTTTACATAGCACCTTATCGAATGCCTTTTGAAAATCCAAATGTAAAATATCCTTATGGAATCTTGGTAGCTGGCCATTTTAATTTGTTCACAGCTTGCAGTGTATGTCTCTCAAATACACTCTCTATGTGTGTCAATGTCACTTCAAATGGATGATGTGGAGATGCCGGTGATGGACTGGGGTTGACAATTGTAAACAATTTTACAACACCAAGTTATAGTCCAGCAATTTTATTTTAAATTCACAAGCTTTCGGAGATTTTCTCCTTCCTCAGGCAAACATTTGCCTGAGGAAGGAGAAAATCTCCGAAATCCCTTACACTGTAAATCCCTTACACTGCTGATAGGCTAACTGAAAGTAGTATGAGATACGGGTTCCTCTGACTGACAGACAAGTAACATAACACTTGACAGACCAAATATCTCAGGCTGCAAACGACAAATCAAATTTATTAAGATAGAAAATTAGCAGAAGCAAAAGTCAAATAACAGGAGAAAGATAATGTACAGTTATTTAATTATCGGACAAAGCTTGCTTCACAAACATCTCAATCTCAAAATTTGGAACACGCATCAGGAGGAAGGAGAAAATCTCCGAAAGCTTGTGAATTTAAAATAAAATTGCTGGACTATAACTTGGTGTTGTAAAATTGTTTACTTCAAATGGAGGAACTGAATCACCTCTGTCTATGTTAACTGCTTAACGAATGTCAATTGCCAACTCCACACAGGTGACATAAACATTTAATATTATGACCTAACTGCAAGGAGACAGAGCTAATAGTTTGGGATTGCCTGCCCACCTGGGGGTGAAATCTAATCTTGCTCTGTACGAGAAGAGTTGCTTTGTCTTACAGGTGCAAATATTCTACCAGGAAATCCTGTCAGGCCAACTGCTGCTTTAGAATCCTATTTTGATTGGCAGCTTTGTCTATTGTGAAGTTATCCCTTTTGATCTTCCTTTGTTCCAATTTGGGCATCAAAGCCATAAGGGCTATAAATGGCATTCCATATCAAGGTTTCTTTAGTGAACATCTGGTTCAGCAGACAACTGATGAACTAAGGCAAGTGAAAACACCCTTTAACTATCTGATTTCACGTTTAAGGTTTTCCTCCTGATGCGTGTTCCAAATTTTGAGATTGAGATGTTTGTGAAGCAAGCTTTGTCCGATAATTAAATAACTGTACATTATCTTTCTCCTGTTATTTGACTTTTGCTTCTGCTAATTTTCTATCTTAATAAATTTGATTTGTCGTTTGCAGCCTGAGATATTTGGTCTGTCAAGTGTTATGTTACTTGTCTGTCAGTCAGAGGAACCCGTATCTCATACTACTTTCAGTTAGCCTATCAGCAGTGTAAGGGATTTATTGTTCACCTTGAACACACTACACTAACGGAGATAAATTGTGCATAAGATCATGCTTTGGTTCATACCTTGGTTTGCTTATGGGAGAGGTCTTGACTGCTGGGTATGGGAAAAAAATATCTGGTGGGATCCTGACTAACAACTTTTGCACAATACCTAAGGGATTAAATCAGCATTCATATAGGTTTTATTTTAAGAAAAAGTAAATTCAGTGTTTATGAAAGAACATTACTTTCAAGTTTAGTTAAAAATCTATTTAAGCCTTCGACTTATTTCAGTGATAAGTCAGTATTTCCTGACACAAAAGCGTAAGCAAGTAGTTTCTAGCTTCTCTAATATAAAATGAATGAAGGGTTTGATTAAAAAAATAACCCCATTGGCAAAGTGGGGTAAGAAAAAAATATATTTTAAATTTCTTCCTGTTCCCTATTCCAATATATTTTTTTATTTGCCCCCTAGCCACACTTTTCCCCAGCTAAGACAATGGACCTTGACCTGGTCTTTGGGAGGTGACACAGAGAGCTGAATCAGCAACAGATGTTTCCTCACTTCCTGCTGAGAAGCAGTAGCCTCTGCTCAGCATTTCCTCCGGATGACATGGCCAAGATCAATAATTTGATATGTGAGGAATCAAAGTGCTGAACCATACAATCACTGCATGGGACTATGCAACGTAGAACCAATGATTAATCATTAAAGCAGTAAGTTAATATTCAAATATAGAATGGTTCTTGATACATCATTCACTGTGTTGATTTTTCTGTTAGGTGTTTCAAAGAAGAAATTACTTGTGAAGATTTAAACATGAGCTTTCTTTAAAACTTCTGAAGCAATACAGACAGGCAAACAGGACACATAAATGGCTCTGAGCATTCTCATTTCTGAAAGACCTTAGTATCAAATGAAAGGGGATATTACATAGTTTGATTGTAAGACAATGATACAATGGTGGTGTTAAGTGAATTTACCTTGCAAAGCCCCATTCTGTCTATCACACTGCCTTTAAAATCTCTTCCTTCTCAGTGAAAAGGCAGCTTCACATCTTATGAAACATGCAGCTGGTAAACTGGGATCATTGTGAATTGAAATTACTTCATGTCAGACATCCGATGGAAATGAGTTACCATGTCCCTATCCTGATCAATAACTGCATTTCTTTTTCAAAGTGGCACTGTCTGAAATTTCCTGCTGGTGGTTGAGAACTTAACAAAACTCAGCTTCTATCTAGCTGTCCCAAGAAAGGGCTCCAGAGAGTATCCCACGCCAGGCTGGCAATAATTTGCCAACTACAGTGATGACAAGTATATCCATTTACAAGCCAATACAGAGATGGAGCTATCCGCAGGCAACAGAGACTTTCAACTTGAAGGAGTGAAAACTGACACTGTTCAACATACCACAGTATAAGACTTCTTTCACTTGGTCACTTATAAAGTAATGATGGAGATGGTGAAGTCAGTTGTTTGAACAATCCCACTTTCATGGAGGAAGGTTGTTCTTTGAGGATAATAGAAGGAGAAACAAATTATGATCAACTGGCTTTTGGTCAGTTTGGTAGTTCCATCAAGCATCTCCTTCTGGAATCAATACAGCTGCCTGAACATCAATAACTGGATTTGTTTCAGATAAGAAATGCTAGTACAGGGATAATGGGCTTCACCTAAATAGAGCAGCCACCAGGAAGTTTGCAAGGAACACAGAAATAGCCATTGGACACCATTTATACTAAAAGAGGGAGGGGATGGGCAGGGTGAGTCCAGAATTGAGAACATATATAAGAATTCACAGGATAATGGAAGTGATCAGTAAGCCAGTGTTGGAAGATCAAAGGGTGCATGTAGGGACATAAGAATGGAGGAGATAATGGTGGTCAGGACATGCAAAGCTGTGGCGGGATTTGAAAGACAAGTTCCTTGTCAAAGAATCAGGTATCACTCCCAATGCTGTCACAATCCAGGCACACCTCTCCACTGCTGACAGATCCCATCCAGTGTTGCCAGACCCCTGGACACCTCAAGAGTCATTCCAAACCCCATATCCCTTTCCTGCTGCAACCAAACCATAGAATTCCCTCCTTGTACTGCTAAACCCCAGGACTACTCTTTCAGTGCTGACAAACCCACTCCCCACTTGCTACTAAACCAGAGGATCCTCTCCGGTTCTCGCACTGCACTACTGGAAACTTCTAAGACCACCTCCATTTGTACCACTAAACCCCAGGATCTCCCTTATGCTGAAGTCCAGGACCATCCCCTATGCTGCGCAATCTCAGCACTTCCATCACAGTTCTGCCAAACTTTGGATCCTCATCACAATTTTGCCAAACTCCAGGACATGCCCTCACACTCAGTGCTAGGAATGTCCAGGCCCAGGGTGCTGCTACCCACCAAGTACCTACCACCAAAATAGTACATCCTGCAATTTATAAAGGTGAGTTTACAATTGAATACATAGGAAAAGGAAACAACATATCCTCAGACTTCCCACTGGCAAAACTACAGCAGATACATTGTTGATTGCCCATGGCATTAATTATGGGAATATTAAATATTACTCCATCAAACAATGCCACCAAAAGCAGATTAACTGGTCATTCATCTCATGGCTGCTGCATTCGTCTATGTAAATACAGTGGCTGTAGTTTAAAGTGATTAATTTTGTATTAGGGAGGGGGGTGCAAGAACAGAGGGACCTGGGGTGCATATTCACAAATCTTTGAAGGTGGCACAGCAAGTTGATAAGGCGGTTAAGAAAGTGTATGGGATACCTAGCTTTGTAAATAGGGGCACTGAATACAAAAACAAGGAAGTTATGCTAAACCTTTACAAATCAGTGGTTAGGTCTCAGCTGGAGTATTGTGTACAATTCTGGGCACCACACTTTAGGAAGGATGTTTGAAAGGGTACAGAGGAGGTTTACCAGGATGATACCAGGGATGAGGGACTTCAGTTATGTGGCGAGATAGGGGAATCTGGGATTGTTCTCCTTAAAACAGAGAAGGTTAAGGGGAGACCGAATAGAGGTATTCAAAATTATGTGAGGTCTTGATAGAGCAAGTGGGGAGAAACTGTTTCTTCTGGCAAGTGGGACGGTAACCAGAGGTCACAGATTTAAAAATACTGGCAAAAGAACTAGAGGGGAAATTAGGAGAAGTTTTTTCCAGAGGGTTGTTAAGATCTGGAACGCACTACCTGAAAGGGTGGTGGAAGCAGATTCCAAAGGAACGTTCAAAAGGCAATTGAACATGTACTTGAAGAGGGCTAATTTACAGGGTTATGGGGAAAAAGCTGGGGTTTGGGACTAAATTGGACAGCTCTTTCAAAGATCCGGCACAGGCACGACAGCCGAATGGCCTCCTTCTGCGTTGTAAGACTATGTATGAAGTGTTTTGGACATCTCAGAGATGTTATAGAAATGCCAGTCTTTGAATGCATGTAGAGTGTCAGCTGTGGCTCAGTGATAGCACACTCAGGTTGTGGGTTCAAGTCGCACTCCCAAGAGACTTGAGCACATAACCTAGGCTGACATTTCAGTTCAGTACTGAGGGAGTTCTGCTCTGTCGGAGGTGCCATCTTTTGGATCAGATGTTAAACAGAGACCTTGTCTGCCCGCATAAGGTGGACGTAAAAGATCCCATGGCACTGTTCGAAGAAGAGCAAGGGAGTTCTGGCCAATTGTTATCCCTCAATCAACATCACAAACAGATTATCTTGTCATTATCTCATTACTGTTTGTGGGACCTTGCTGTGCACAAATTGACTACAACAATGCACTACAACAATAACTACACTTCAAAAGTACTTCATTGGCTGGAAAGCACTTTGGGATGTCCTGAGGTCATGAACGGTGCTATATAAATGCAAGTCTTTTCTTTTTCCTTTATTGAAACCAGAATACACTGCACCCAGGCACAAGGCCCAGAGACACATTGCCCTACTGTGTATTACAACTTCTGTGCGTTAGATATAAATCTATTAGTTTAGGATTAGCACAATGGCTTTCCAGAATAGACAGGAAAATGTGGTGGATATGCCACGTGGTCTTAAATGCAATATGATAGTTAAGGGGTAATTATTTGTCCCATTCACAGCACTCAAAAGGTTTGGATTTCAGTTCATAGAAAAATCGGCCTGCTTACAGAAACTGCTTTTCTGTTGTGAACACAAAGTAAAAACAAACTGTAATAGGGATCTGATGTACAAGATCTTTAATGGGATAGAGAAAGTGAACCCAAAACAATACATCAGGGCAGCGGGACAAGAGTCGTGAAGAGCAAATTTCTGACAGGCATTAGGAAGTATTTCTTGAAACAAAGGGAGAGCAGCAGCTGGAATGGGTGCCAGATAGAGTGGTTGTGGCCAGGAGACTTGATTAATTTAACACTTAGATGCTGTAATGGGAAGACGGCATAGGTGGTATTCTGGAAGAGTGAAGTCAAACGGGCTGAAAGCCCTCCTTCATCCGAATGAACCGATCTTGTGTGACATCACTTTGGTGAGCAATCTACTGCTGCATAAAAAAAGCTGTATGTTTACACAGTAGCCAAGATCAGACTGCAGCCATTTGTGAGCTGTTATCAGAAAAAATGAGACAGATGTAAAATGATTGGAGCTAGGGTTGCATTACAGTGCCATAATGAAACAAGTATTTTTTTTTACACAGCAAAAACCAGAGACCTGGCAGGTCTGTTAATCAATTCTTTTGCGACCTGTAAGAACTAGAGACGTTAGCAGGTTCTAATCTATATGCTGACACCCTGTTTTTTTCCTACTTCCAGCATAGGTGAGTCATCAGAAACCACAATCAGCTCATTGTGTTTAAGTAGAAACTCCGACCGTGGTTGTGGTTACAATCAAAGGTACATTTGAATTTGACTGGGTTTGTCATACATCTTTTTCGTGGTGATTAAAAGCACACAGCTCAGAGTCCATCTCTCCCAAAACGCACTGCTTGAATCCCTCCAGTCCAGCTTCCACTCTGCTCATTGCAGCAAAACAGCTCTGGCCAAAGTCACTTATGACAGCCTCGTCTCCTTGGCCTCGCCACAGTATTTGACATGATGGAGCACATCATCTTCCTCCATCACTTCTCCATTGTCCAGCTCCACGAGACTGCCCTTGGACTGGTTCCACTCCAAAATGACTATATACAGCCAGCGCAAATACTTCGACAACTAGCATTTATATATTGCCTTTATCATAGAAAAATGTCCCAAGGTGTTTCATAGAGGCAAAATCAGATAAAAATAGAAAGGGGCGGATGCACAAAAGGCCCGAATCAGAAGAAAGGAGAGTTTAAGTGGAGGGGTGGTTAGGCTGGCGGAGATTACAGAGATGGAGAGGAGTAAGGCCATGAAGGGATTTAAAACACCAGAATGAGAATTTTAAATTGGAGTCATTAGGGGAACGGGAGCCAATACACGTCAGCAAGGCCAGAGGTGATGGGCATGCTTTTCTCTCTCAACTTTTAAAAACCTTCTCAAAAACCAAACTTTTGTTCATTCTTCCTAATCTCGAGTCATATTGCACAAGAAAAGATACATGAACCAGAGCACTATACAGTTTAAGGATGGCTCCTCTGGCTTGTGCTCGACTGTTTTGGTTAGAAACATATCATTCTATTTGCTGTGCATTGATTGGACATGTGTTACATTTCATCTGCCATTGTTCTGCCTGCATTGCTATAATTTGATATTATTATAGGTTGTGCTTCAAGCTCTTACTTCCAGGCCTCTCCCAATGCTGTTCTTGAGTCAGTCACTAATCAATGTATAAGAGCATTTGGCATGGCGGACATCAAAAACTCACCACATAGAATAGAATCATAGAAGTTTACAACATGGAAACAGGCCCTTCGGCCCAACATGTCCATGTCGCCCAGTTTATACCACTAAGCTAGTCCCAATTGCCTGCACTTAGCCCATATCCCTTTATACCTATCTTACCCATGTAACTGTCCAAATGCTTTTTAAAAGACAAAATTGTACCCGCCTCTACTACTGCCTCTGGCAGCTCGTTCCAGACACTCACCAACCTTTGAGTGAAAAAATTGCCCCTCTGGACCCTTTTGTATCTCTCCCCTCTCACCTTAAATCTATGCCCCCTTGTTATAGACTCCCCCACCTTTGGGAAAAGATTTTGACTATCTACCTTATCTATGCCCCTCATTATTTTATAGACTTCTATAAGATCACCCCTTAACCTCCTACTCTCCAGGGAAAAAAGTCCCAGTCTATCTAACCTCTCCCTATAAGTCAAACCATCAAGTCCCGGTAGCATCCTAGTAAATCTTTTCTGCACTCTTTCTAGTTTAATAATATCCTTTCTATAATAGGGTGACCAGAACTGTACACAGTATTCCAAGTGTGGCCTTACTAATGTCTTGTACAACTTCAACAAGACATCCCAACTCCTGTATTCAATGTTCTGACCAATGAAACCAAGCATGCCGAATGCCTTCTTCACCACCCTATCCACCTGTGACTCCACTTTCAAGGAGCTATGAACCTGTACTCCTAGATCTCTTTGTTCTATAACTCTCCCCAACGCCCTACCATTAACGGAGTAGGTCCTGGCCCGATTCGATCTACCAAAATGCATCACCTCACATTTATCTAAATTAAACTCCATCTGCCATTCATCGGCCCACTGGCCCAATTTATCAAGATCCCGTTGCAATCCTAGATAACATGAAGAACTATTGCAAGAAGCCAGCATCCTACCACACTGTGCCACCAATATAGCGGATAAAGACCTTAGAAAATTCTGCATGAATACGGTAGGGCCACAGCAGGCATTTCTGTAGCAGGCAAGATGTTTCTAAACCTGACAAAGCGAGACATGGTCAATCGTGAGACAAAGAGACATACTATGCAGATAGTGAGTTGGATTCATAACTTCAACCACATTAACTGCACTTATACAGAAAGACAGTACACACTGCACCTCTAGCTAAAATAGATCAGGGATCATTTGAAAAGGTTCAACCATTGTGGGAAGCATTGTTTCTCATGAGCAAAGTTTCAAGCAAATTTTATACATAACTTTTCATGGTACAATCTTCACTTTACTGTCCTTTATTGAGTACAATCTTATGTCTGATCTAATACTATGTTCCCTCATTGTCCCTCTCATCACATCTGTCAGATTGCATTAACCTGGATCAGAACGGATAAGAAATTAACTGAGGGGTATGGAGCAGCAGATACTCGTTAGGAGTTATATCAGGTTTGAGTGGGTGCCTCAGGGATTGCTATTGGGATCCTTACTTTTCTAATTTACATAAACAAGCTGGATTCAGAAGCTCAGTGGAAATTGATCAAATTCTCAGACCACAGCCAGCATGAGCAGGAGAAGATGAGGCAGTAGCTTGGGAATTACAAAATAAATTAGCCAAAATAGCAATGCAGGCAGAACAATAGCAGATGAAATTTAATGCAGACAAGTATAAAGCACTACACATAGGAAGAAAAATGTGTGGCATAATGACTCCATGAATGTTACTGAAAAGAGATCTAGGGCTTTCAGTAGACTTGACATTCAATATGTTCAATCAATGCGCAGCAAATAGAATGATATGTTCAATAGCCAAAACAGTAGAGCACAAGCCAGAGGAGTCATCCTTAAACTGTATTGTGCTCTGGCCAGACTTTCCCATGAATGCTCTAGCAAATTCTGGTCACCAAGACACAAGGGAGAAGTTCAGGCCTTTCGAGGCCATTCAGAAAAAAAATCTTTGAGACTGATCCCTACCATTATGGAACTGAAGAAATTTCAGCTTTTCATCCTTAAAGAGGGTAAAACTGAGATCTAACCTTATAGAAGTATATAATAACTGCCACTTATACTTCTATAACTTTCCTCATGTACAGAGAAACATCTCACAGCACTTTAAAGAGCATTGGGTGTTGAGCAGGAAGGAGAGAGGGAGGAGGGGGTGGGAGTCAGCGAGGATGAAAACACAAATCAAGGAGAAGGTTCTTTAAGAAGGTTTTGAAAGCTAGAGGGAGTTTTAGAGGATGTGGCATAGTGGCTAAAGAAGCAGCCACAATTGGTAGAACATAGAATGAGGAGCAGGGAGATTTACAAACTGAAGAACTCAAGTCTTGAAATATTAAAGACATGCACTAGGATTTCTGCAGTGGAAAGGGAAAAGTAGGTGCAGAAGCAGGTGATTTCTCAAAGGTCATCTTATCAACAAACTGGATGTGAGGGAAAAGCTGAGCTTGTAGTCCAGCACTATACAAAGATTCAGAATCTCTGGGCTTAGCCTGGGAACAGTAAATGACAGAAAAGATAAACTTGAAGCATTACTTCAAATTAACACTGAAAGCAGGATAAAGGGACAAAGTTTCAAACTAGTAAAAAGCAAGTGTAGGATTGATGCCAGGAAATCCTTCACACAAAGCATGATCAACAAGTAGAATGAATTGAAGATAGGATAGTGGAGGCAAAAATTCTGGAATCATTCAAGAAACAGTTAAATGATCTGATAGACACACCACAGCCTCATCCATATCCAGCTTTGATCATGCAAAGCTGAATTATTACATTTGACTGATGTACAAAACCATTTTTAATACATGAAACATCCCTTATCAATATTTTTTTTGGCAAACTTTTCTCTCCTTCCCTAAAGGTAACAACTCTTTCTGAATACCATGTCATAGGCCATGGCAGCCTGCAGTATCTGGTCCATGTGCCTAATCTTTACATGTGAGCTGAGACAGTAAATGTCAACAGGTTATTTGGCCCTGGAAGACATCGCAGGAAGGCCCATTCTTGTCCTTACCCAATGTTCACACATATGCAGTTTCCAGGAGGAGAAACTGGATAATGATCTGGAGCAAGAAGCTTAGCTGATTATCCCCTTCCTCGTCCAGGGGCAACGCTGAGGCCAGTTAAATTACTAAAATGCTGCCGCACATGAGATCAACTAACTCAACACAGGCCAGGAATCCCCACATAGGAATTTTGGTCCATATATGTCACCATTTCCTGCTCTGAATTCTAACAATTTTCCTTGCATCACACACCAGCATTGAAAAATTATAAAACGTCCTCATATATCTGACTGGGAAAGGGTTAAAGGGCTTCATCTTTTAGACTAATCAAATCGAAGCAAAGTATCTTGCTCTTCTGAACAAACAACAAGGTTGAGGTCATTGTAATTATGCCAGAAACATGTGCACAGAGTGCGCAATGTTATCTTTCGGGGTACTTTAAACTGCCCAATTTAGGTCAACTTGCTATTTTTAGACAGCTTCCCATGGACGTTCAGAAAATGTCATCTTATAAGCTTATACTGAAAATATCAGATGAGTAAAGCTATTGTTACTATTAATGGAAACAACGTTTAAATTATCTCCAGTCAGTCCCATAAATAGCAGTGCCCTCTTAAAGTCATAAACAACTTGCCAGTTACATGTGTTATACAAACTGGAATTAAACCAATGACATGGAAAGCAGCGAATAAAAAAGTGAGTCAAAGAAAATGAGACATAGAAACAAAAAATTTTTTAGGAAACAGGTAACGACTGTCTGCTTAAAAGTGTAACTTTTTAAAAGGAGTGATAGAAAGCAGAAGAGATTCAGTCTAAAGATCATTGCTGAATCGGTGACAAAGAATCAGCTCACTGGTTAGGGACTTACATACTAATAGATTCAAAAGCATGGTTTTGGTGTGTTTCCATATTAAGTTATGTTACCTGTGGCTATGGCAGCTATTTTATATAGAAACATTACGCATTAAATGAACGGAATCATATATAACTGAACAGGAAACTTAAGTGTTCCAGGAGCTGGCAGTCAATGAATTATGACAGAATACAGTGTAAGAAGTGGATTATGACAACTGATGCGATGATGTGACTATTTGGTGTCCCACAGTTTAGTAGGAACCAAAGATGCCATCAACGAAGGGAAAATTGAAAATGGAGTTACTCCAAGGGGTTAATATCCACTCCACCTGGTGACCTGTCGCAGGGCAACTTGCAGGGGTTCAGGAGGAGGTCCAGCTACTGTGGCAATGGCTACGGAAAAGTGCACATCATGGGGAAAACTGAAAGAGGAGAGGATTTCTTTTTTAAAATCCCACTTGTAGATTTATTTGTATTCTCTCTCCCTCTTTAGATCACTTCAGAAAACACACCAATTTGAGCCACAATGATGGTTTAACTGCTCTGCTCCCAGACCTCCGACAAAGGCACTTGACAACCAGCCATTACGAGGGGCGCTTCAGTGACTTGGGGGTGGCAGACTCCATCTGTTTCACTCAACCACCCTCCCTCCCCACAATTGTCTCCCCTGCTCTCAATGACTTCCTAACTAGGGTATGGTTCCACAGATGGTGGTTGCTCTCCAGAAACTTGTTCAAGTAGCCATTATTTGTGTGTGAGCATAGACGGTGAGCATTAGTAGGCCATCCTGCTGAAACTAGTTCAGTCCTCCTCCTGCAAGCCCACACACAGCCCTTCTGTGTTGTTCTAATATGCTGCCATGCCATAAAATAAAACTGGACAAAAAAAATAAAATGGAGATAAAGAGAGACAATTATATACTAACAAATTTCACTATTATGGTAAAACATTGCTTTTCTTTTTACATTTCTCTCATCTTCTCCCTCCTGGTACACATGGAGCTTTTCATCCCACAAAGTCTCTTACTCCTTGGCTACCAATGCCAATCCACAATTAGCTGTCAAAAACTTACTTTGAAGAGGAATGAGACAGGTCATGTAATGTTATCCCTCTTCCCCAGTTGAGTGGTCAGGAGTTTAGTGGGAAGTGCTCCATCTAGCAATAGCAGCCTGGTCAGAAACTGTCAAACTGCACATCAGTGGCAGCAGGCCAAAATGATATCACAAGAGGAGGGACTGGAATCATTAGACTGCTGGGTCTCATATCTAAAGGTATGTAAGCCTGGCAGCCCTGTAGGCCACTGAGACCCCCAACTTTGTAGGGCACGCTTGTCTTTATCAATGCAAACTAAGGTTTGACAGAAAGGTCATTGTAAATTTGAATTTCCTGACAGTACAAGAAAAACAAATATCAATAGGGAAAAAAAAGAGAACTTTGAAGCTGATGGTCCATTAGCTAACTAGATTAAATAATTTGAACATTTTTTGAATACATTTTTACTTTGCATTGATCATCTGTCAGATGCTATATCTCGGGTGCATTTTCTGCTTGTGTTAACATTTGTTTCTCAAAGACCTCAGTATCTAGTGAATTTACAACATAGCTACAGCACTGCACTATATACATATAGAAATAAGAGGCATTCCAGTCTTACATTACGCTAGGTAATTAATGACACCTCAAGGTCATCTAGGTACAGTATCAGTATGCACATTCTTCATTAGTAATGGAGTGAAGTTAGTATTGCAGCTTGCATCAGGGACACAATACTGCAAGCGGCATTACACTGTTAAAAGTTTACACTGTTAAAAGTACAACATGCATGCATTAAATCTTAAAAAGGCTGAAATTCATTTACACTTTGCCTTCTCCTGTCAAAATGACAGACATCCCGGCTTGCAAGTATTAAGTGGGATACTGCAAGTGATGTATCAAGAGGAGTAGGCTGTCAAAACCTCAAGTCAGTGTGTTTGCGAACAGTGGAAATGCACCAAATCCCACCCCCCTACCCCCCAGCCCCCACCATTTCTTATCTCAATTGATCTTGCCTCTAGCAAACATAAACATAAATACTTGGCAACATTTTTTCAGTGCACCAACAAGGACCAAATACATAGCAGCAGCCTCTGTAGGGGGCAGAAACACTGGATGCCACTTCTTGCAGTACACACAGATGAACACTGTCCCCACAGCCAGCTTCACAGAAATTTGCAGCATTCCTTTTTAAAGGATTTATGCTGAGTGAAGACAAGTCAACTGTAAAGTGAATTTGATGTCTCCTGTGCGTACGTTGGGTCATGTTACACTGAGTTTAATATAAACAGACACAGAATAATTTGAGTCTTTGGAAGAAAGTAGGCTGTCAGTGCGATATCTTAAGATCCTATCAAGATGATATTTTCTGTTGTTTTTGTTTTATGACCTGATTTTCTCCTTTATCTTAAAAAAAGAAATACTGAAATTACAAATCCCAGACTCCCTCATAGCATGAGGAAACAGGTGAAAGCAGAGTTAAAAAATAAATAATGCTATAAAAATGCATTATTCTTCATACAACAAACAGTATCTTTGTTTTTTTTCAGCATCAGAAACCATGTAACACAGGGTAATGCTCTCATGTATTTTGTTCCTAGCAAACAGCGAAGAGGAGCTCGTAGAGGTGGGATTTGCATAATGGATTTTTTTTCTACATTCACACCTCTCCTTTTCTGAAAGTGTTGTCTTCTTGTCAGGTACTGTGCCATGGGCACCAATTGCCCTTTGGAACCCCACCGAAGTGGCCATTCTTCATGTGTGAGGTTCGATGGTGAATGTCAGAGTTACAGGAACAGGAGAAGGCCATCGAACCTCTCCAGTCTGTTCCGCCATTCTATTAGATCAAGGGTGATCTGTACCCCAACTCCATTTATCTGCCTTTTCTTCATATCCTTAACCAACAAAAATCTATCAATCTCAGTCTTGAAAATTTCAGTTGACCCAGCATCCATAGCCTTTGGTGGGGTGGGGGAGGGGTTCCAGATTTCCACTACCTTTTGTGTAAAAAAAAATGCTTCCTGATTTCACTAACTTGTCGAGCTCTACTTTAAAGATCATGTCCCCCTTTGCTCTTAATTCCTCCACCAGAGGAAATAGTTCCTCTGTATCTACCTTATTGAATCCTTTTTTCATTTTAACCACCTCAATTAGGTCATTGCTCAACCTTCTAAACTCAAGGGAGTACAAAACAACTTTATGCAACCTGATTTTGTAATTTAACCCTTTAAGCCCTAGTAACATTCTGGTGGAATCACGGCTGAGCCCAATCCCATGTTCACAAAATATCCATATTCATATTTCTACCAGGGGCCATTCTATAGCAATCAGGTGTGGGAACCCTAGCTAATTTTCTCCTCTTCAACCCAGGGGCACCGAGGCGGATTGCAGCATCACTACCATTGCCTCCGTTGAGATCTGTTAAATTAGCACAATTCTGGGACTTTGTGATCTGTGTGGCTACGTGCTGAATAAACTCGTTGAGCCATCAAGGAAGCTTACATTTTAGATTATATGTATAACTTGTGAAATCGAACGGCGTTCAGCAGCACTACACATTCTACATCCTGTCATAGTGATGGAAGTGTACCCATCTGCTTTGAAATCAGTGGATGGCGGTTGCCTATTCGCAGTGGCACAAAGATTTGAAGATTGGCACTGTACTGCTTAGTTTATAACCCCCGCCCACTCCTCCCCAAGGCAAAAGCTCACAGAGACAGAGCTGAAAGGTTAAAACAAGAACATAAGACATAGGAGCAGGAGTAGGCCTTATGGCCCCTCAAGTCTGCTCCGCCATTTAATATCATGATCTTCGACCTCAACTCCACTTTCCCGCCCGATCCCCATATCCCTTGATTCCCCGAGAGTCCAAAAATCTATCTATCTCAGCCTTGAATATACTCAGGGACTCAGCATCCACAGCATTCTGGGGTAGAGAGTTCCAAAGATTCACGACCCTCTGCATGAAGAAATTCCTCCTCATCTCAGTCCTAAAACGCCCAACCCTTATCCTGAGACTATGCCCCCTAGTTCTAGGCTCTCCAGCCAGGGGAAACAGCCTCTCTGCATCTACCCTGTCAAGCCCTTTAAGAATTTTATACATTTCAATAAGATCACCTCTCATTCCTCTAAACTCCAAAGAATATAGGCCCATTCTACTCAATCTTTCCTCATAGGAGGACCCTCTCGTGCCAGGAATAAATCTAGTGAACCTTCGTTGCACCACCTCCAAGGCAAGCATATCCTTCCTTAGGTAAGGAAACCAAAACTGTACACCGTACTCCAGGTGTGGTCTCACCAAAGCCCTGTACAATTGTAGCAAGATTTCCTTACTCTTGTATTCCAACTCCCTTGCAATAAAGGCCAACATACCATTTGTCTTCCTAATTGCTTGCTGTTCCTGCATGCTAACTTCTGCTGTTTCTTGTACAAGGACACCCAAATCTCTCTCAACATCAACATTTAATAGTTTTTCACCATTTAAAAAATATTCTGCTTTTCTATTCTTCCTACCAAAGTGAATGAGCTCACATTTCCCCAATTATACTCCATTTGCCACCTTCTTGCCCACTCATTTAACCTATCTATATCCCTTTGCAGACTCTTTGTGTCCTCCTCACAGCTTACAAGGAGAGGATTAAAGAGTCAAAAACTCATCTTAATGTAAACTGACAACATTCTGTATTGCAACAACTTCCCCAAAGGAACTGGCTGCTGCTTTTGATTTTATTTTTTTTTAAAAAAGCTTTCGATATTTTTTCAATTTGTGTTTCTGTACTCTGGAGGATTTGATCAGTATGCGCTTGACCTCACCCTAAAACATGAAAGAATATAAAAGTACATAAGGTGCAGAAAGATTCTTTTGCTACATTTTAAAATTTAGACCGAAAGGTGTTATATGCAATACTGACTTAAAGCCTCAGATTAAAAAAAGATGGCAATAAACTACAGTTCAAGTAAACTGATGGGTGCACATGCAGCCTGGATTTAATCCATAGAGTAGAAGCTGTATTTGGATTTCAGAGAAGAGCACGAACACTTTGCCTTCAGATGATGGATGTCAGTAATCTTATGCTACAAGTCTGAAGGCATTACCCACAACCAGCTTCCTACAAATAGAACTTATTTAACTCCCATTTACTCCATAGCTTTACTGTTTTAACAAACAGCTTTAAGTCCTTGGGTTATGAATCGATCCTACAAACTGCATTTGTTTTTGCTGGACTAAATATGGAATTTGCTGTGTTTGAGGGACTCGTTAATAGATACTGTTGAGTTGTAATGCAGTGGCGCTGTGGACCTCAACTCATTTGTAGCCTCATGGATGTAACTGTTTATCTGCTATATGGTGAATTCTGTACAAGGTCTGGACATGCCCAGTGCAGCCGCAGGGTGCAAAGTGAACAAAAAAAGTCCATTTGCGAGAATGGTAATTCATTAAATTAATGAACACGGCATTCACAATTAATAAAGAATCGGGAAATTCAATTGGTAGGAGTCAAATAAATTCTAAAAACTGGATCGTTCTATCCCTTTAGTGACACACATCATGATGTTCAGTATCATAGTCCAAATTACTTTTAGGTAACAATTTGGTATATTAAGTTATAGGAAGGAATGTTTATGTAGATGCTGTAACATTCATTCGAGGGCCTAAATTTTCTACTTTCACAATTTTAGGGCACATTTCCAAAGTGGTGGAACATCCACCCACCACAAAGATGCACCTTGGAACCCAGCCTCCAGGTCATTAGTATGTTGCACGTGGGCTCTATCAGCTTCCACCATAGAGTCTGGCCAGAGTGAAGCGGAGTTTAGTAGTGGAACTGGGAAGCAATGACACATTCAATGGCCTTGTAGAGAAAAAGTCAAGTTGGAGATGGGGAGATAGTTAGCGAGGGCAGAAGGGTGGGTTTTTGAGGAGGGGGTTGGTATGTGATTTTGAAAAGCAGGAGTACAAAGCCTGAATGTTGGCCAGGACACTGGGAGAACTCTCAAACTTCTTTGAACAGTGCTATCCAAACGATGGCACCACTGAGTGCAGCACGCCCTCAGTACTGCACTGAAGTGTCAGCCTAATTAGCACATTTCATGCAGCAAAATGTCTGAGTGGGGCGGGGGGGGGGAAGACATTTCAGACAGTGAATTAGGGGAGGTGTACTGAAGGTGAGGTCGAAGAGATGGGTTCCAAGGAGGCTTTTGAAAATAGCTAGAGATGAAGAAAGGTAAAGGGTTTTGCGTGGGAATTCCAGAGAACTTGCTATGATTGGTGCAGGCTGTGCCTTCTGTATTGGAACAGAGATAGAGAGAGAGATACACAGTAACCCAGAGGGCATGAGGTGAGATACACGACTGGGCGTTACAGAAATAGGGTGCAACAAAGCCACAGAGTGGCTTGTAAACAAGGATGAGGATTTCAAGGTCAATTCATCAAACATTCTTTGTTATATCACATTATGTGTGTCTCATTTAAATAGTGAAATTATTTGAAATCATCCTCCATGCAACATGACCTTCAATACAAATTTGCTTCTCGGTAAGCAGTGTTATGGAAAGGGTTTTCTGTAATTATAAAGATAGAGGTAAACAATTTCAGCAGTTAAAGTGTACTAAGTGGAGAATAATGGATACCTGGGAGTGATATCAAGGCAGTAATCTAACCACAGAGTTCAGGTGACATTATAAACCATAACAACAAAGACTAATGGTCTACTTTATCCAAAGATGAGATTCAAGGCTTGAACTCACTTCAGGATATTCAGTTATTAGAATATGTGCTGTTAACTCCACAGGGTAGTTTTATTTAGTTTTGCGTTTATTTTTGTGCTGACAGCAGCTCTCATTCTGACATCAATAACCAGGGCACTCTATGGCATTCATGTGTGAAGACACCCACACAACTAATGACAGTGATGTAATCATGGCACGCTTAATCACAAAATAATTAACAGTTGATTGCAAAGTGAGAAGCGCATATTATTATAGATACTGGAAGGTCTCCTGTGGAATAACTCACAGCAAGTCAGAGATTACACTTTTGCAAGGGGTGTGGGGAGATAAATGTAAGAGTTGGGAGCGCACACCGGCTGGTGAAAAGATTTAGAAATGAGTTTGAGGGATATGCTCTGAGAGTGATTTAAGTGTTACTAAGATTTAAAATTTGAGCCAATCAGAATTTTTCCTGGGAAGTTAGTCAAATCATGATAATAAAGAATAGCAGGAAGCATAATACAAGAATATAATAATCGTTAATGTGGATGACGTCATGAATCACAAGACTGAAGCTTAGGCAGTTCAGCATCCACCAAATCCAAGAGTCAGTTGCAGCTGTAAAAACACTGCCAGTCATTCTTTGTTTTTCTAAATTAATATATACAGTTTAGCGCCATTTGTCCAGTTGCCAGTTTTCCATTTGAGTTTTGCCAGAGTTTATAGCTTCTGCTACACTCACTTAACCACCAGCATTGTGACAGAGTTTTCTATGTGGCTTCACATTACACAACAGGAAGAGGAAATGTTAGATGAGGTTTATAATGGGAGTCAGCTGACAGGAAAAAAGGGCATGCTTTACTGACAAGTGTTAGACTCAGTCTGACTGTACACTCTTCCTCTCATTAAAACAATTGGTCAATTCTGTCTTCATAAACCACAAGGAGGAAGCATGAACGGAACACAGGAACAAGAGTTCAGCCCCTTGAGCCTGTTCTGCCATTCAATCAGATCATGGCTGATCTGTACCTCAACTCCATTTAACTGCCTTTGCTCCATATCCCTCGATACCCTTACCTAACAAAAATTTATCAATCTCAGTATTGAAAATTTCAATTGACCCAGCATCTACTGCCTTTTGGGGGACAGTGTTCCAGATTTCCACTACCCTTTGCATGAAAAAAATACTTCCTGATTTCACTCTTAAATGGCTTAGCTCTCATTTTAAGATTATGCCCCCTTGTTCTTGATTTCCCATCAGAGGAAAGAGTTTCTCTGCATCTACCTTGTTGAATCTCTATTTTAAACACCTCAATTAGACCACCCTTCAACCTTCCAAACTCAAGGGAATACAAGCCAAGTTTATGGAACATGTCCTTTAAGCTCTAATATCATTCTGGTGAATCTGCACTGTGCCCCTTCGAAGGTCAATATATCTTTCCTTTCAGTGCCCAAAACTAAAAGCAGTATTCCAGATGGGGTCTGACCAAGGTTCTGATCAACTGAAGAATCACATCCTTATTTTTGTATTCCAACCCCTTGAGATAAAGGCCAACTTTCCATTAGTCTTTTAGATTACTTTTTACACCTATGCACTAGCTTTTAGTGATCTGTGCATGTAGACACCCAAATCCCTTTGCTGCTCCACGGCACCTAGTCTCTCACCATTAGGAAAACATTTTAATTTGTCTTTCTGGGAACTAAAGTGGATGACCTCACATTTCCCCACATTCAACACCATCTGCCACAGTTTTGCTCACTCACTTAATCTGTCCATGTGCCTTTGTAACTTCTTGCTCCCATCTACATAACTTACTGTGCCTCCTAAATTAGTGTCATCTACAAACTTTGATATACAACTCTCTAATCTTTCATCCAAATCATGTCTATACATGGTGAAATGCTGAGGCAAGGATTCACAAAATGCCCAAAAGTGTGTTGCAGCCCATTACAAAAGTCCTTATCATTTATGACATAACATGATAGATACCCTCCAACAAATATGAGAAATTACAACCTGGGAAGCAACAGCCTGGGCATTGAGATTTCCAATCTATATTTATGTGACCTGCCACTGTTCCCATAATGATGGAAAGGAGGAGTTTCTGGGACATAAAGCACTGTAATTACTCTCTCTATTCTGAAGTAATTCTTCATTTTAAGGCAGCAACGTTACCAATGCTTGGGCATGGATAAGACACACAGTTTTTAATGAAGACAGTCATTCAGTTCTCCTTGCAAACTGACACAAAGATGCTCATTTCACACGAGTGCGGTAGCAAATTCATGTCCTCGTCACAGCCTGACCCTCAAGTGCACCAGCTGCAAAGCAGGAGTTCTATGTTTTCAGTAGGCACAACTATAAATGGGACCTTGTGGTCTCAGAGGACATCACCCAAGGGGAGGCAAAAATGGCAGAGTGTTGATGGAAGAACAGAACTTGTGTCAGTGATTGTAGGGAGGTTGGTTCTCCCTACTGAATGAAGGCCAAGAAGACCTGGGGAGGGGAAGAAATCAGTAAAAAGTTAAGAGGGAAAATGCAGAATTGCTGGTTGGGCATTATTCAGCAGTGCATACAATCCCTTCGATGACATTTAATCCAGCTTGGAGCGCTGCGGTAGCATCTCTGCAACAAATTCAATGCTTAGAGTTTACTATTTTTTAAGCTTATTTATTCTCGTTTTATTAGAAATTAAGTGTGCTGCAATTCTGATATCCTTCTCCAATATTACTGCATTTAATAAATAAACGATGAATACCATTATCATTTCTGTAGCTTTCGCATGAAAGAAAAGGTGTGCCTTTTAAAAGCTGAAAAGATCTCCGATAACTTCAAGGGTGAAAGAACAAAACAGCAGTTGGGGAACTGGGTGGATTACAACACTCCACCTTCACTCTGGGACAGAGTTCAAATCATGGCCAGATATGATCAATGTTATCCCACACTGATACCTGTTAAGGATTCACTCTGAAATGAGCAGAGAAGGTTGAGGGGAGATTTGATAGAGGTGTTCAAAATCATGGAATGATTTTGATAGAGTAAATAAAGAGAAACAGTTTTCAGTGGCAGAAGGGTCAGTAGCAGAAGGGTCAGTAGCCAGAGGACACAGATTTAAGGTAATTGGCAAAAGACTCAGAGGCGACACGAGGAAAAAAAAATTTACACAGCAAGTTACGATGATCTGGGATGCACTACCTTAAAGGGTGGTGGAAGCAGATGCAATAATAACTTTCAAAAGGGAATTGGATAAATATTTGAAGTGGAAAATTTTGCAGGCCTATGGGGAAAAGAGCAGGGGAGTGGGACTAATTGGATAGCTCTTTCAAAGAGCCAGCACGGGCACGATGGGCCGAATGGCCTCCTTCTGCGCTGTATTATTCTATGAATATGAAGCAAGTTCTCTGTAGGCATGAATCCACTAAACTATCTGTGACGACTTACAAAAACACAAAACCTAGCAGCAGAGTGCTGCAAAGGAAAACACATCATGGTATTTTTAAGCGTACCTGTTTGGTGGCGTAATTAGTTACTTTCCTGCTGGGCAGATAAACAATATGGCACTTTGTCAATGATTTCTCTGATTGCAGCGTGCGCTGGTCTTTTAATTCGAAGCTGTCATATCGCCAGCGGACCACTAGGAGCAAGTTCCGGATTTCCGCGTTTTACTGTTCCTGTGCGAACACTGGAACTTCCTCCTTCAATGCGTCACTAAAAACTGAACGCTGTTGAACTCCTCCGTTATTTCGGCAGTGATTTCTGCCAGTAATTTTTTTTTTCAATTCTCCAATTTTATACAATATTCTTCTCATCTTACCAATTTATAGCCTGGAGCCTTACATTTTGCAAATTTCCCAGTAAGAACCACCATTGCTTCACATCACAAGGATTGTTCACATGTATGGTGCCTTACTCCCCCCCCCCACTCCATTACTGCAAATGGTGTTTTCCCTGTTGCAGTGTAATTTCTCAATACACAAGAGAATAGATAACCTGCAGGCACTGCTGAATACAAAAACGTATTTACATGTAGGACTGGTCATGAGTTGACTATTTCTCATGTGTTTTCACGTGTGTATCTGTGTCCTGAAGGATATTGCATTTTTACCATCTGTATTTTATTCAGTTGGGGAATTTTTTTTTAAATAAATGCTTTAATCATTTTGCTCTTTCCGTGAGAATAGAGTCGACTCCTCACCGAGTCCTAGAGATGTGTGCATGATGGCAGCTCATTCCAAAAGCAATTTTATTTCAGGGCTAGAGAACAGATCAAGGAAGAGCTGCTGCTGGCTGGCTGTGCTCCATAGGGAGGCCTGGATGAAACTAGGGAGAAGCTGGAGGTTGTGAAGAAATCATGGTCAATAAGAGAGGGGAATCGGTTGCTTCGTGGGACTTGGGATGGAGAAAATAAGCAGAGGAAAGCCTTTGTGGCACTAAAAGGAAAGACTGCCAATTTTTTTTACACTGTAAAATATTAGATAAAAAGGTTTAAGCTTTATCCATATATGTTTTAATAACACTTATTATGAAATGTCAGTTTTGCTATAAGTACATTCAATTTACTTTTTAAAAAAATATTGTATTGATGCTGTCAATTTTTTTAATCACTTGGTATCAGAGCCAGAAGCTCGGTGAGGCCAGTACCTTGAGGATGCAGCACATCAGAAAGAGATCAATGCAGAAAACATTATGGAATCCAAAGTTTATTCCATGAGTGGAAATCACATTACTCATGAGCATCTTGCTATGCAGCATACCAATTACATCATGAATGTGATCAAGTTTTGTGTCATGTTGCTTAAGACTTCTTTTTAAAATTATGTTTTACAAAGCTACTTGGAGGATTTCTGTAAAGCACAATGGTGGGTGCCAGCACCCAGCGTCTGGAATTCTCACACACTATGTGAGGGGCCATTCCAAAGTTGCCAAATAACTTCAGTTTAACCATCTAATGATTACACACTTTCTGGGTCTGACTATATACTGGGATCAGCAGAGGTTTGGGAGCAGTTCTCCAGCCCAACATCCTGATTGGCAAAGAAAGAGTCCAAAATCAAAATTACTTCACAGTGGAGCACAGTGAGGGGGGTGGGGTGGGGCGAATGGATGAAAGACTGTACTGCATGGGCCAAAGTTAGACTCAGAAAGAGGATAACTGCTGCAGCAAAAGAGCACAAAAGCAACTAAAAAAAACTTTCAATATGTATAGCTTTTAAAATAAAAATTCTTTACTGTGTCACTGAAGGACTTCAAATTAATTCTCAGATTCAAAGAAACTAAATATCAGTAACTGAGCCCAACAAATGAATAGAAACATTAAACGTAGCATCCACCTCCTCTGCACAAACACCAACTACATTTTCTCTGTTTGTTGTACATCTAAACACTTCCATGACCAAATCTTGGACCCACAATGTTGCAACGGTGCACATTTTCAAATTCTTGTGAATTGACTCTCTAAAGTGATGGATTCCATCGTTAATCACAAAGGCTTAAAACTGTTCCGTGTACCTGCCAATATATGGGACTGCCTATTTGGTACCAAGAATAATAGCTTCAAGCAGCTCTGTTTTTAGCAACTGAGCACAGTGGTCATCTTTCTTGTATGAAGCAGAGTACTATGAAAAGTCATTACTGCAGTGCACGACACCAACAGCAGCTGGCTCAGAGTTCATGGACAAACAGGGAGTGAAGGGAGGGCGCGTACATCCACCGGAGGACGCAGTGAAGGGAGGGCGCGTACATCCACCGGAGGACGCAGTGAAGGGAGGGCGCGTACATCCACCGGAGGACGCAGTGAAGGGAGGGCGCGTACATCCACCGGAGGACACAGTGAAGGGAGGGCGCGTACATCCACCGGAGGACGCAGTGAAGGGAGGGCGCGTACATCCACCGGAGGACGCAGTGAAGAGGGGCATGTGCTCCCACCAAAGGCTGCAATGCACCCACTGGCTGGTTATGACAGAGTGGGGAATTTTGTTGTATTCAATGGCTCAGATATTGCTGCTAAAATAATGGTAAGTTTAGTGGCGCTTGTGTAAATTGTCCAGCACCTTGTGGCACGCAAGAGACACCCCGTGAATTGCGAATCGCCCCCATTCGCCACAAACTGCTGGACGATTTGCACTGCTCTGCCGGTAGCTTTGCGAAAATGGCAGCTCGCCCTCAATCTCTGAGTTTCATGAAATTGCTGCATTTGTGCATTAATTGCCAATTAAACTCGCCACAGACAGTTAGGGCTGGAACTTAACAGCACAAGTGCCTTTTTAATGACGAGATTTATGTTCCTGCAATGCCAAACAACCTCCCCAGCCCAGAAAGGGAACAATTTAAACTGTGGAGTCTCATTCCTCCAGGTAGGAAATTGCTTAGAGATTTTTTTAATTTTAATTTTTTTTTTCTTACTTATCCTTTCTCTCTTAATCCAGTCTTTCTTTCCTTCTCTATTTCTCTTTCTGTACCTGTTTTGACTCTAATTCATCCTATTTCCTTCTCCACCATTCCTCTTTTTCTTTCTCAATCCTTAAATCTCATTGGTTAAGGAGATAGACTGTTGATCCCGTTGTTCACCAAGGTCCCAGATGCCCCATTGCCCTCACCATGCTGTTATCAGCTTGCACTCCCAGCAACTTAAAGAGCAAAGAAAATTTTAAGAGCTGAAGGGTGAGATAAAAAGTCCAACTAACTGGGCACACCACGAGATGCACTGCTCCAGCAAAATCTGGGCCATTATTTCTGGTTCAGTGATAGAAAGCTACTAATAATTCATTTTACTGTCTGTGCCTTAGGACTGTTCCCTTCTCAAACTGACTTTTTCAATTAAGGAGCAATGTATACTCAGGACCAGTTTAAGCAGACCAATCTGCACTCCCACTGAAATTTTGGACAGCATATTTGATTCATAACTTATGTGTAAGTACTTCATTATTAATACCATCTAGGAGGAGGGTGATGTAGAGCTCCACCCCCCCCCCCCACTTTTATATTGGCACTAGTTTAGTTCAGATTACAGGAAAGTATGTCCATTTATTGCCATCCTGCAATTACACTGCTAAAACTGGCTCCCTTTTCCCAACGACAGAAACATAGACACACATAGTCACTGGTCTATGATTTTGATATCAGGGCAAGACAGCAGGTTCTGGCAATGTTAACACAGGGAGTTGGCAGACAGTTACCACTCTCCTGTGATCCAAACAAAATAAGTGTCAATGTAAAAGTACATTAAAATTAAATGCGGATGCTGACACTATAGCCTATAGCAGTGAACTGGAAGACTTCATAGTAAAAACTGTTACACGACTGAAAAGTATAAACCAGGTGTATTTGAAGAGCTTTGAAATTCACATATTACTAAATTTCCCACCCTTTACTGCTAAAACCCAGGTATTTTAAAATCTTCCTGTGTAAACTCAGATTGGTTTCTTCAAGATCCTCCCTAATTGCTTGTAACTGCATAAACAGACTTGTGAAATAGCGCATTTAATGCTGTAGAATCTGACTCAGTCGAAGCTATCACAAGGGAATTGGATCACTTCCTAATTCAGTGAAAGGTAGAGGTATATGCGGTTGGGAAATGATAAATGGTAAGACTGGATCCTAAAACAAGACACAGTTGGGTAGATTAAATGGCCTTTACCGTTTATTCGGTTATATTCTGATTACTGCAATCTGAGATTGTATGACATGGGAACCATTCTATCCAACTCCGTGCCAATTAGAAGCACAAGGGGCCAAAAGCAGCTAGTTGTGAAACACACTGGTGCCAAAAAATCTCTACAGTAATTGGTTAAAGACATAAAAGTGCACATTACCAGAGAAAAGTGATCATCACACTACTACTAAAAGTCCAACTAGAGGTAAAACACAGACACCAATGTCACAGAAACGCTTTCATCTCGTAACACTGCTGTTACAAAACATGATGCAGCCCTCTGTGTAATTCATACAGCAGCAACTAATCAGGTAGCAGAGGAAATGGCTAGTGACAGAGGGGGAAAAAACAGGACCCCCAACTAAAGAGCTGCAGCCTTATCGCAGAGTTGTCTGTGTAATCTCATTCTTAGTTTGTACAAATCCAGCGTTTTCATACTGCCTCCTGCAAATTCACTCGTAATAAGTTTGTTCAAATGAACGGTGCACAATGTAACACCAACGTTGCATGCATAAATACTTACAAATGGCTATTATTAATTTGAAAAAGTGATCCATGGAAAAATGCAGCATTAGGAAAAAGAAGTTGGTCGTCACCAAACATACACATAGGATGACGCAGATCCATTCTTGTAACCGTTTACCTGGGAACAAAGGGGTAAAAAAAAAATTATTTCATTTTGGGAAACTACAGTAGGTAAAACAATATAATCTTAATACTGGTGATTCTATATGATTTGACAAAGTTACTTAAAAAACAAGAATAACTCCATAGAACACTGCACTAAAAGCATCAGTCGTCAGTTGATTTGAGTTCAGTGATGGCTGTGCTATTTGTATATGTTTAATACTGATATGGATTTATGTTTAAGACCGCTTCTTACCTCTTCTGTACCCCAACAGTTTAAAAACTTGTCAAGCCACAGGCTGATTAGAAATTTTAGTTAGATTCTCTTAATTACATTGGCAACACATTTTTTACATCAAAAAAGTTTGTTTTTAAATGATGATCTGACCCTTCCTGAAATATTGTGTTACACTAGGGTTTTATTTAATCTGAAACCAAACAAAATGATCTTCATTTTCTACCTTAAGCAATCTAAAAACAAACACAATCACATTTTTGAAGAAATGAAATACAAAACCTTGCTGCCCCTGCAGTTTTTGGACCAACTGTTTCCCCGCAAAGCTAACCTTCCCCCGCAGTCACTCCATTTTGCTTACAAAATATGACAACGAAGAAAACGGTTTTATAAAAAATTTTACAAAAATCAAAAAAAAAATTCAAGTGACCCAATTTTCATCTTGTTTCACCAGCTTTACTGTATTCCTTTCAATACAGAAAGTCAGCTTTTCCAGAATGTTTTGAGTTAAGGCAAAGAAGCAAAACATTGTTCTTGTTTTAGTGATTCCAGCTGTCAGAGTGAGCTGGCTGAACACAAAACGGATTTTTTTTTTCTGCCCTTTCATGGTCACCAACCAAGTCCTGTTATATGGAGTCAGTCTGAACACAGCAGGAAAACTGTATTGTATTTTCACCCTCAATTTATGCCTTGTTGTGAACAATCCCTGATTGAGAAGCAAGGCGTCATACTGCTGCCACAGCTCCAGCAACACCATTCAAACCAGGCAAAAGGAGACTCGTGGCGACAGTCCGGGTTAACTAATTGACCATATTTTCTACAGTGGAGAGTTTGCCCCGACAGCACTCAATGCCTCCTGCTGAAGTCACATGAGACCAAGAATCATAGATGCAAATGTGCTGATGTAATCAGGCTTAAAAGTGAAATACATAGCAAAGTCACGAACAAACCAGGTCAGACTGGCTCAGATTAGGAATTCTATTATAAGAGACTTACAAGGTGTGGATTTCACCACAGTTATTGTTTACAGCTAATAAACCAGGCCTAGTCCTGTTAAACTCTTTGATTAATTAACTGGGCCCATACAATGAACCTACCAAACTTCAGGTGTTTTGTGCTCCTTCAATGTTTTAGTAGAAGAAACTGCCGACAGAGTCTGGACCCAAAACAATTAGAAATTATACAAGATTTAACCCACAAGCTGTGTAAATAGAATGTCACTCTATGATGTATAACGTAGCCTCTATTTATCAGCTGTCTACAGATAATACTTAATAGGACTGCCTAACAGCCTCCAAGTGCAACACTTATGACCAAAGACTAATGACATCCAGTAATCCTTTTTTTGGCAATCTGAATACTGAAACGAGGCTGCCAGTATTCAAAAGTTGGCAATGATCAGCTTTTTAACCTTAACTGTTCAAAACCTTTAAATAGAAAGGGGATGTGTACACCACAGCTTCATTGTGGCTACTACTTGTGTTAATAAACTAGAAACTAACAATGGAAACAGATCACACAGGTAGGAGTATAACATTTTTCAAATTAGCCAATAAAAGATAATGTTGTAGCTAAACCCAAATTCAACTGGAAAGCAGCTGAAGAAATGCAACATTTTCAACCTTGTGTGGATTTTTTGGACCATTTTTTAATGTTAGTTTTCCTGTGTAGCTGACTTTTGTTCCTGATGGATACCGTAATGCCGTAAGATAGAATTGGATACACACAATCCTCAGGAGGGCCGGGATCCCACCCCTCACTCTGTTATCAGACAAACAGCTCTCAGGCTCCAGAGAAATGAGGGCCAAAATGCTTGCAGTTCCATGAGAAAAAAAATAATTTTAAAAAATGTTTCCCAGCAAATCCTGAAGATTTCTTATACATTGCAGTCAAACTATAGCTTTGAACAATACAGTTCTTTACTTTCAAGCAATACATGAATTGCCTGAATCAGAAATACAAACCAAGAGTCAGCAAAGCTTAAATTTTACAACAGAAGGATGTGGATGCCAGGCAAGGGTGTTTTTAGAACATCTATTTAAATTTCAGAAGAAGTTAAATACCACAGAATATTGGAGTCTTAACTTCCTTATCAGACTCACCCAGCCGGTTCCAGTGAGGGGTGGAGAAGGGGGCTCCAAATCAAGTTACCAGCATCAATACCCAACCTAAAGGTATCAATCTATAGTTAAACTGCTGCCTTCAAAACGAAGTGTCCTCTTCTACAGCTGCTCTGATTCTGTGACTAAATCATGGTACGATTCAATTCATAAAGGCGAATAACTACTTCAGGTACTCCAATCCAAATGGGGAGAGTCAAGATTAGTGTGCCAATTTATTAATTAAAAAGTTCTCTCTGTGTGGTTCCATTTTCCAACAGATTTCTGCTGTAACTCGGTAACTGGACAGGTTGGTGGTCAAAACCCTCCAATTCACTTACCCGCCCTGGAGTCGGCGGGGGCTGATTTGCACCTGCTCCACTGAGTAAGCGACAAGGGCACCTGCCCAAATTCGACTTGGTCCTTTTCAGTGTATGCAGGTCAGGTCCCGATGATGTTGAGAACCCAACTGCAATATTTACCAGGAGGCTCGAGCAGGAAACGGCAGTCAATTTCTTGAGACCACCGCACCGCATTTAATCGAAGGTCAATCTAACAGAAAAGGGCTAACACTCTATCAACTTGCTGATTATTCACAGATTGCTTGAATTCTATGTAAATTTAACCAAATGATTTGGACAGTGATAAGAGGAGATTTTACTGAAAATACTGCACTCTGCTTTAAAAAGAGTTACAACACTCATTATACTAGTTTATTAATAGTAAATGTATGTTATTCAGCAGTAATTTGCTGAAGAAATGCTGTTATAACAACGTGATATCCATCAGGTTATGCTGATTATGACTAATAATATCCCCAGGGCCTGATGGCCTATATCTGAGGGTTCTAAAAGAGGTGGCTGCAGAGATAGTGGATGCTTGGTTATGATCTTCCAAAATTCTCCAGATTCTGGAACGGTCCCAGCGGATTGGAAGGTAGCAAATGTTTTTTTTATTATTCGTTCACGGGATGTGGGCGTCGCTGGCAAGGCTGGCATTTATTGCCCATCCCTAATTGCCCTCAAGAAGGTGGTGGTGAGCCGCCTTCTTGAACCGCTGCAGTCCGTGTGGTGACGGTTCTCCCACAGTGCTGTTCGGAAGGGAGTTCCAGGATTTTGACCCAGCGACAATGAAGGAACGGCGATATATTTCCAAGTCGGGATGGTGTGTGACTTGGAGGGGAACGTGCAGGTGGTGTTGTTCCCATGCGCCTGCTGCCCTTGTCCTTCTAGGTGGTAGAGGTCGCGGGTTTGGGAGGTGCTGTCGAAGAAGCCTTGGCGAGTTGCTGCAGTGCATCCTGTGGATGGTGCACACTGCAGCCACAGTGCGCTGGTGGTGAAGGGAGTGAATGTTTAGGGTGGTGGATGGGGTGCCAATCAAGCGGGCTGCTTTATCTTGGATGGTGTCGAGCTTCTTGAGTGTTGTTGGAGCTGCACTCATCCAGGCAAGTGGAGAGTATTCCATCACACTCCTGACTTGTGCCTTGTAGATGGTGGAAAGGCTTTGGGGAGTCAGGAGGTGAGTCACTCGCCGCAGAATACCCAGCCTCTGACCTGCTCTCGTAGCCACAGTATTTATATGGCTGGTCCAGTTAAGTTTCTGGTCAATGGTGACCCCCAGGATTTTGATGGTGGGGGATTCGGCGATGGTAATGCCGTTGAATGTCAAGGGGAGGTGGTTAGACTCTCTCTTGTTGGAGATGGTCATTGCCTGGCACTTATCTGGCGCGAATGTTACTTGCCACTTATTAGCCCAAGCCTGGATGTTGTCCAGGTCTTGCTGTATGCAGGCTCGGACTGCTTCATTATCTGAGGGGTTGCGAATGGAACTGAACACTGTGCAGTCATCAGCGAACATCCCCAATTCTGACCTTATGATGGAGGGAAGGTCATTGATGAAGCAGCTGAAGATGGTTGGGCCTCGGACACTGCCCTGAGGAACTCCTGCAGCAATGCCCTGGGGCTGAGATGATTGGCCTCCAACAACCACTACCAATTCATGGAGAGGGAGACAGAACAGGGTACGACAGGCCTGACATTGGTTGTCTGGAAAATGCTGGAATCCATTATTAAGGAAATGATAACAGGGCACTTAGAAAATCATAATATGATTAGGCAGAGTCAACATGGTTTTATGAAAGAGAAATCGTGTTTGACAAATCTATTAAGAGTTTTTTGAGGATGTAACTAGCAGGGTAGATAAAGGAGAACCAGCGGATGTAGTATATTTGGATTTTCAAAAGGCATTCAATAAGGTGCCATATAAAAGGTTGTTACACAAGGTAAGGGCTCATGGGGTTCGGGGTAATATATTAGCATGGATAGAGGATTGGTTAAAAGGACAGAAGTAGGGACAAATGAGTCATTCTCAGGTTGGCAGGCTGTAACTAGTGGGGTGCCGCAAGGATCAGTGCTTGGGCCTCAGATATTTACAATCTATATTAATGACTTAGATGAAGGGGCCGAGTGTAATGTATCCAAGTTTGTTGACGATACAAAGCTAGGTGGGAAAGTAAGCAGTGAGGAGGACACAAAGAGTCTGCAAAGGGATATAGACAGGTTAAATGAGCGGGCAAGAAGGTGGCAGATGGAGTATAATGTGGGGAAATGTGAGGTTATTCACTCTGGAAAGAAGAATAGAAAAACAGATAATTTTTTTAAATGGTGAAAAACTATTAAATGTTGGTGTTCAGAAAAACTTGGGTGTCCTCGTACAAGAAACACAGAAAGTTAGGATACAGGTACAGCAATCAATTAGGAAGGCAAATGGCATGATGGCCTTTATTGCAAGGGGGTTGGAGTACAAGAGTAAGGAAGTCTTACTACAGTTGTACTGGGCTTTAGTGAGACCTCACCTGGAGTACTGCGTACAGTTTTGGTCTCCTTATCTAAGGAAGGATATACTTGCCTTGGAGGCAGTACAACGAAGTTCACTAGATTAATTCCTGGGATGAGAGGGTTGTCCTATGAAGAGAGATTGAGCAGAATGGGCCTATACTGTCTGTAGTTTAGAAGAATGAGAGGTGATTTCATTGAAACATATAAGATTCTGAGGGGGCTTGACAGGGTAGATGCTGATTATTTCCCCTGGCTCGAGTGTCTAGAACTAGGGGGTATAATCGCAGGATACGGGGTTGGCCATTCAAGACTGAGATGAGGAGGAATTTCTTCACGCAGAGGGTTGTGAATCTTTGGAATTCTCTACCCCAGAGGGCTGTGGATACTGAGTCATTGAATATATTCCAAGGCCTAGATGGATAGATTTTTGGACTCTAGGGGAATCAAGGGATATGGGGAATGGGCAGGAAAGTGGAATTGAGGTCGAAGATCAGCCATGATCTGACTGTATGGCAGAGCAGGCTCGAGGGGCCATATGGCCTACTCCTGCTCCTACTTCTTAACTGCTGTTAAACTGTTATATCTCCTCCATTTCTGTACAAAGAATAGACTATTCCTACATCTGGCTTGGAAAATGTGATGCAACTATATACGGCTTACTCTTACTGTAGACTCAGCATCTATTTATATTCACAGCCCATCAGTGTGAATCAACCCTCACCTGGGGAGCCAGCTGGGACCAGTGTCTGAATGGAATATTAATGAGATAAAAGGGAGGCGATCTGGTGCTCAATGCTTACAGTGTCTCTCTGCGCAACAGTAAAAGGAAATCCAAGAAGCTTCTATATTCCTTATGGACTTGAAATGGTTTGATGTGCCACCCATATATCAGGACATGGAGATCGATCTTCCCTAAAGGCCCTGCACACATTATATTATGAGGTCACAAGAAAGTTTAATCAATGTTAGTCACACCACATAAAACTGAAATAGCACTGTGGCTAACCCACCTTCTACACTAACCTGCTCAAATTATTATGGAAAGTGATTACAACAGAGCACATTACTTAGGCCCTTAAATCGTAGCTAGTACTGACTAAGTATCCCATCACTTAGGAATTTCATCAGCCTACACAGTGAGCTCAAAACAAAGATGGACTAAGTACAGAACAAGCCAGCAAGTTATTTATGTTGCAGCTACAAACACAACACAATGTTACAGTTATTGTATGATTTGTACTAGGGATGGGCAGATGTTGTCTAACCTCAAGCTATTTTTGACAAATCCATTGCTAACTATACACAGGAGAAGTTCTCGACGCCTTGATTTCCCACAAGCTTCTCAATTAGATAAGGATGGATTCGTCTCCAACAACATCTTGGAGGAGCTGATAGAAGTGATTAGATCTTCACAAACAGATTTTCTGGACCTGAAGGCTGTCCAGCTAATCTCCATAAGAAACAAGTTGCTTTGTTGGTTCCACAGCTGGTGTCCCTTTATAATCTGATATGCACAAGAGATTCCATCCTTCAGTTGCTCCAAAACAATTTCTTCACAAAGGACCTCCCACTAAATGACTTTTAAAAAATGATTATTGGTCAAATTTTGCACTCATTGAGGTGGAGGAAATGGAAGGTTTTCAGCATCAAATATTCTCAAGTTAAGAACAGCATGGTTAAATGCAGAGTAAAGCTCAATTGAGCCAGCTAGGCCCCACACTCTGGAATTCCTTCTTAAACCCCTCTGCCCCACCACCTAACTTTCCTCTTTAAGATCCTTTAAGATGTTTTTCAAGCATAAAGGCACCATATAAATGCAAGCCGTAACACTATTACCTCAACACATTAATTCATCAGGCTGGGGAAACATTCAGTCAATAATGTAATAGGTCTATTCAACCTGGGCCATAAAGGAAAAGCACAGACATTGCCACTAGACACCGAAAAGATATTTGGGAGAGTTGAATGGCATATATGTATTGTAGGGAATTCCCTACATTAATGGCACCCCAAATTAGTCACTGACATAGTCAGACAAAGAAAGTGAAAATATTGTGTCCTAACAGAAAGGGTTATACTGGAGATAACGTATGGGTGGAAGGTGTAACAGAACGAGTTAAAACAATACTGGAGCTAACTTTTAGACAGAAATATAGTTTTCTGGGCAGGGATGGGTGAAAGGTATAATAGGAAGGTTAAAGGCCAACGATTGAGAATCAGAAACAGGTAGAGAGGGGTGAAATATAACAATGGAAGCAGCAATTCAAAAATGCATAGCAATGGTATTACCAAGGAAACTAACAAAACATACTGAAATATGGCTACATACCATCAGCAATCATAACAAAAATGATGAGAAGGAAATGCAAGGATTAGAAACAGAAGTAGCTAACCTATAGAAAGATTGCGGTGGACAAATGTAAGGAGTCGCACAACACCAGTTTATAGTCCAACAGCTTTATTTGAAATCACAAGCTTTCGGAGCTTTGCTCCTTCGTCAGGTGGACCTGACAAAGGAGCAAAGCTCCGAAAGCTTGTGATTTCAAATAAAGCTGTCGGACTATAAACTGGTGTTGTGCGACTCCTTACATTTATAGAAAGATTGTAAGAGGTTGAAAGATGTTTCGAAGAAGGAACAGTAGGAGAAGGAGCAATTGTTAGAGCATCTTACATTGGCTAGGGCAAATAATGTTCTGTGCAGAGGCTTTGAAAGAAAGAAGTCAAAGCTGTGAAGTATTGGAACAAAATGTACTGGAAGTGTTAGAGAGTGATGACTTAAAGCATGCAAGTACAGATTAGCGCCAACAAAGAAAGCTGTCGAGGGCCAGAAATATCTCATTCCCATTGTAAACGTAGGATAGCTGAATTAGGAAAAGCCCTGCAAGTACCCACCGTGCAAACTCCTGCCTGGGAAAATGAGGGTCCTAAAAAAGGAGGGACCCAGAATAAACATCTATGCTGATAAGAAATGTTACAACTGTGGTGAACAGGGACATTTTGCCAGAGACTGTGGAGCACCCCTACAAGGAGGCAGGATCTGGGGGAGGGGGAGAACTAGCCAAGCTCTATCCCAATCTGGCAGACATGAAAAACTGTATCCAGGATAAATTAGTCTGATGGAATAGAGAAGGAGAAAGGGGAAGATCCTGTCCCTTTTCCACTGTTTTACAAGCTACAGAATGTGTACTTTTGTTTTCAGTGTATTGTCTACAGTTTCTCTTTAAAAGCCTGCATGGCAGTACTGCCTCTTTAAAAAGCCTGTCCTCATTGTAAGTGCTTTCTTTTCGCTATTGTGGGCTATGGCCCCTTTTTAACTGCTTAAGTGTTTTTCTCTTTTGTGTAATGTAACAAGGATTTTGTTTAGTTGTGCAAGCAGTTATTTCCAGTATTTTTAGTTTTTTTGCAAAGGCGTGCCTGAAGAAGAACGAAATGAAAGACGATGTAATTTAAGCACAAGCTATATTGATAACTTTATCTGTTCTGTCTTGTGTTTAATTCTGATATTGCTCAATTAAAATTGGAGTTAGAGATTAATTAACCTATTCAATTGTGAAAACCAGTCTTTCATTGTGGCCATGTAAAATTCTGGTTCTTATAAAACAATGTGAGAGTCTCAAATTCCAGACATGAGATTATCAAATGAAAAACTGGCATTTTGAATTTCTTAAACGCTTTAATGATTTGAAGTTTAAGTTGTGTTGAGTATTGGTGAGCGTAAATTGATGTGTTAAAATATTGAGACATTTGAAGTGACTCTATGGGGGTGATTTTAAACCTGAAGAACGGGTGGGTTGGGGGTGGGTGAGAGTTGAAAATAGTTGTTTTTTGGGTCGCGACCGCAACCCGGCTTTATTTCTGGGTTTAACGTCAGCACGTAAAAGTACAGGCTTCCTACTGGGAATGCAAAGTCCGAAAAATTTGCAGTTGCGACCCAAAAAATCAACTATTTTCAACTCCGACACGTTCTTGGGATTTAAAATCACCCCCTAAATGTTTAATCTTGATTGTACTGAAATATGATAACTGTTAGAAAGTGACCCTTTGATCTAGTGATTGATGGTGGTCATAACAAAGTGACCATGAAGGGATAAACAGAATGGTTAAAAGATCTCTGCTCTCTCTGATAATGATCTGGAGGAGCGGTTAGATTGTACTGCAGAATTGTTTCATGGAATGTTTAAAGTTAATAGCAGGGAATACTATTGATTTCTGCTGCTTTAACAGATTTTCAATTACTACGAATGGATAAAATTGGTAAATCTTTTGTGCCTTCATGGCTCATGTTTTGAAAATTGGAAGTCAGAGACGCTGAAATGTATCATCCAAAGTTTAATTGTATTAGTGATGATGTGGAGATGCCGGTGATGGACTGGGGTTGACAATTGTAAACAATTTTACAACACTTACATTTACCTGAGGAAGGAGGAAGCCTCCGAAAGCTTGTGAATTTAAAATAAAATTGCTGGACTATAACTTGGTGTTGTAAAATTGTTTATAATTGTATTAGGATCTTTGTGCAGGTTTTCACTGTTATAAAAGCACAAAGACTTTTTGGGAAAAGATCAATTTGAACTTCTTTAAAGCACTTGTGTTTTAAAGGGATTACAGCTAAAAAAAACTGATGTTGTGATTGACTTCCCCCACCCCACGAGCTTCCAGCATGTCCATCTGCTGACTCATAAGCAGTTTTATTGTCCCTTAGTGAGTTCCAAGAGACAGAAACTTTGGGAGTGACAGAAAAGCTAGCCAGTCTCTCCCATGTTCCTCTGGACACATTTTTCAGTTTAAAGGGATTATTCTTTAAAATAGATCCTTTAGTGCTATTGTCGTAGTGCTTTAGATAAGCGTATAAGATTTTTAAGTTTCTTAATTTAAGTGGATATTTCCCCATATGATAGAAAGAAATATTGGGCATTATTTTTGTGCTCCCTTTGCTGACCATTCCTCTTGGAGTGAGGTAATTAGATTCATTCACAGAAATGTGCATGGAGTCCTCTCTGGTCCCGGGATAAAGGGTGACAGAAGAAATTTAATGAATTGTTTGTTATTTTTAACCCTTTGAGCTCTCAAGAGGAGCCACAGTGGATTTCTTATTTTTCTTTTACACAGGAGATTATGATTTTTGGGACCATGAAAGTGTTGGTGCGGAAGCGATCCACTGGCATCAGGAATTTAAGACCTTATCCACAGACATCGGCAGATATCAAATGTCACAACATGGTGACATTTGGACCAAAACTTTGCCTCTCAAAGGCTCAGTTTTAACCAATTCAGGGTTATGTGTTATTTTCCAAGACAGAGTGCTTGAGGAGGGGGAGATATAGGAATAATTAAAAGTAATTTCAAGCAGTTCAGTCTTTTCTGTAAAACCACTAAGTCTGGTTCTAATTTGTTTATGAAAGTGAAATTGGTAAGACAGTTATAATTGATGAGTTGCTGTTCAAGCACTCAAAGGGAAAATGTACTTAATAAGGGAATGATTAAATTAATTTAAAACAAAAGAAATCTAGGTCCAGGTGGTTTCTGTCCAGTTTTATGTGTCAGAGGGAGTATTTTGGGGAAATAAAATTGTGCGTTGACAAGTCCTGTCAGTCCAATAATGCTGCTCTCTGGAAATGAGATAATTTTGAAATGATAAAACGGACTCAAATATTTTGGGAATAAACGTGGTCCAAGAAGAGTTCAGAAAAAATAAACAAAAATGTGTTAAGTACAACTTGGACCAGGTTGCAAATGTTTAATCTATGTTTTAAGGGTTAATGAAAAGATTGTATTGCAAAGTAAAATTCCTCCAGGGATCGTGCAGGGAGAGATGAAATGGTTAATGTGGCACAAGAGAGTGAGAACTTTTAACAAGGGCACTGACACATGCTCCATTGAGAAACCGACTGATTAATGAAATAATCAGGATAGAGTTAAATATATTGGTACCTATCAGAGGGATTGGAATTAAAATAGAGGGTCATAGAAATTTGGATTTCCAAATTCAGGGTTGGGCTCCTTTGAGTTAACAATGAAATTGGGACCAAGGCGAGGGAGCCACCCTGCCCAATCTTAAATTCAGGACCCAGAAATGGTCTGGTGACTTTTTTAATTCGTGAATGGTTATATAATGTAAGATAGTCATTATCCGGATTCGGCAAGGAGTTCATAATGATGTCCGTTATGAGTTGGTGCCAGTGTTCAGAGTGTTCTATCAGGACTATGACATCAGGCCCACAGTAAATTACATAGAGCAATGCTGCAAGAGATAATACATAACTTTCACCAACAAAATGCAGGTCAGGATTTAGACCAAGCGTGGCCCCCACAACCTCAAACCAGGCCATAAAATACATAAAAGGGGTGTAGCTGAATAAATAGGTATTGGGGTTACTGCAGGCACTTCAGCATGGAATAGATTAGACATTGAATCAATGTGGGGATATGATAGATCGATGCGGAAGCAACCGAAGGGTATTTTACAAAGCATGAATAAAGGGGAAAATGAAGACCCTGAATGCCTGGTATCCATGTGGCCTATCAAACCCAAGGTCAGTATTTTATAACCACCAGTGACGTTACATTCAGGCATGGTACTACTGTCTATCCTTTCACTTATTCTCCTTTCTTTCTCACCCCCACGGAAATTACCCAGGTTAGGGAATACTCGGATGCTAATGCGACCACACAATGTAATGGAGATTCATGTTAATCTCCTGTCACCACCTGGTTGAAATGAAACAAGCCAATGCGCTTATAGAACTAACAGTACAAATGCTCAGAGACCATGAGTGATGGGAAACATGTGGGATGTGGGATAATACCCATGGGTTAGAAAGATTAGTATGGTTTTGATATGTACACAATGTATACTAGTGTTTATTATGATAATTTGCTTATGTATAATGTGACATTTAATCAGAAAACATGGAAAAGAAATATTCTTTTTGCATATGTCACGGCAGACTCGTCCTAAACAGGAATCAATGATAAAAACCTAATAACCAAGGAGAATGGTCAGGGTATGAAGTGGATCAGTCAAAGAGTCAACAGAGGGAATGCGGGGTTCAAAACCCCTTTAACAAAAGACATTTGAAGGAAAGGGGTAACTGTACCCCTTTTAAACCAAGACATTTGAAAACCTGCAAACTGAGTAATGTGGTAAACTATGTTCTCGCAAATCCTGTTTTTCCCTCACTGACGCTGATGGCATTGGAGAAATGTGAGTTTCAGGATCGAAGACACTGTACTGCGGATAGATATCTAGATTATTAAATAATTAAGCTAGACGGATAATTTTGAGCTTAAAGCGTTGTCAGGCTTTCAAAACATATAGGCTTTTGGAAGCACAAGCTTTTCAACACAGTAGGAGGTAACGTAAGAAAAGGCAACAAGAACATACATCAAAGACTTTGGATCAGGAAAGCAATGATAGGTGTGAAAAAAAAGCATGGGCCTCTCATTCTTATCTGGTAATCTGTTCAAATGAAATGGGATTTGTAAAACATCAAATAATATTCCACCCAGCATATGGTTAAATGGTATCAGGAATGGATTTGAAGCCACTGAAGCAATCAAAATTGGAGACGCAAGGACCATTAAGAACGTCTGGGCATAGAAATGTAAGGGGCCTTTTACAACCCATCCTTTGAACACATGGTCTTTTCTACATCAAAGGGTCTCCAGTCACATGATCAAAGCCTAAACTATCAATCGAAGGCGGCCTTCGAGACACACGACAACGCAAAATCGTCGAGCAGAAATTGATAGCCAAGTTCCGCACCCAAGAGGACGGCCTCAACCAGGATCTTGGGTTCATGTCACGCTACACGTAACCCCATCAGCAAGGGGAAAAAAAAGTTATCTGTTTTTAATATTCTCTCTCTCTCTGTCTGTATAATCTGACACAATGTGTATTCAGTATAGTGGGATGTACTGTTTTCCGTGGCTAACCTGTCTGAACACCAACGACACCTTTGATTGGTGTGATCGTGTCCCAGCCTAATATAAGATATGCGATTTGAGAACCTTTCACTCACTCACCTGACGAAGGAGATAATCTCCGAAAGCTTGTGATTTTAAAATAAAATTGTTGGACTATAACCTGGTGTTGTAAGATTCCTTACATTTGTCCACCCCAGTCCATCACCGGCATCTCCACATCATATCAATCATTGAAGTATGTTAATGATTGAGGCATTGCAACAGGGAGTGATTGGACAAAAAGAATGACCCTCCCCAATCCTACGTCCTATTGGTAAAACGACAATTTAAAAAGACTGAGAGAAGAGCAGTCTCTTCTCTTCTTTACCACCTGGCAGTCACAAGGAACACACACTGCAATTGAACATCACACAAGAGGACCTCGAGTACTGAAGAGCTGATCAACCTTCAGGCCCAATGAGCAAAATCCTTGGTTTAAAGTTGTATATGTATTAATGATTTGCCTGATGTGTGTCTGAATTGTTAAGGCATTACACATTTACGTTACGAATTATGAAGTGTATAGCCGGATTTTATAAAAAAGTCATTTGTATGGTTTGATTTTGCTTCATGTATGCTCGTATGAATGATAACATTAAATAATTACCTTTGAATAACGAAACTACCGTGAGTGAGGGTGACTTTCTTTGCTTGACTATTCGTCCAGTGTCCAAGAATCACACAAAATAAAGAATTCCCTTCATTAAGTAGTCTTTAAAGCCTTATTGATGCAGTGCACTCTACGACGACAGTATTATACCCAATCTCTTCAAGCTTTAGCAAAAACAATTTTACCTGGACGTGATTCCAATTCAGCAGAGACACTGAGGAAAACTTCACTCTATCCCCTTTGAGATCAACCAAATGCTACAAGAATGAGGTCAAAACTCAATATTCTTGGATGTATGGGTTTAGGCAATGATCACAAAACATTCGCCTTTGCAGCAAGTGATTACCTTATCCAACATACTCAAGGCAATTTTTAAATATGGCTCTCATCAAGTTATAAATTAACTTTATTAAAAATGAGAGATAGTTAGGTAGATCTTTTCAGTCAGTAAATGGAATGGTTGCACTAATTTTCTTTAACATTTTTTTTTAAAAAGTGCCCATAAAGCAAGGAGGCAGCCTCAATTACAACTGCACTTCTCAAGAACATTATCAGCAAAATGAAAATCTTTGCAGATGAGTCACAATCTAAACCAGTTAAGGGATAAATACTATCTGATCATGTGTTGGTTCCTACAATCTTCTCACTGCAGCTGACAACCTTAATAGTGAAGCATCAATGGCTTCCTAGTTCAAGATTGGGCTTTTGTGGACTTTCTGAATAAGAAAAATTGTCAAACACCTGGTCACCAACAAAAAAAAAATGTTTATACAGAATTCTTGGGAGGTCCAAAATGGAATTGAAATAACTACCTTATGCTCAGGAGAGCAGAACATTTGTTATTGCCTCATCTGATTGCTATTCCATTCCCTAGCCTATTGCCATATGACAATATTTTAAAATATGATGAGTCACAGATATATAAAGTATTATAGTAATGCTCATTTCCAAATAGCTTTTCCAAAGAAATGTTGTCACTTTCTAGCCAACATAATCCCATCCTTTTAACTAGAATAGTTGTTGTTTTCTCTGGCTGATTGTGCTCCATTCTGCCTCTCTGCAGCCTAAATACATTAAGGTACGAATGTTAGCTTGAACATCCAAACTTCTTGTTAGCCTAAAGAGGGTATCAGGCTTTTGACTTTAAAAGGGAATATATACTTCACACTGATTGCGCAAAACTTCATAAAGTCAATAATTTAAAAAGCACATACCTCTAATTAGAGTACACCATCCCAATATGTTTATCAATCATCATTAAAAAATTGTTTAATAAAGTCCATCACATACACAGCAGGTCTAATGTAATTAGGCTGCCTCACTCGATAGATTCTGTTCTAAGCAGGCAGCATCTTGCATTGTTTTTCCTAAAAATTGGAGGAAAACGAAGCAATTGCAAACTGGTGGCAGGCATGTCATTAGACACCCTTGTAGAACATGATCATTTAAGTGAGATATCCCTAAAGTTACAATCTCCACAGCTACGCAGAAGTTAAGATGCCTGTGGTATGAAGTCATGCCTTAATAAATGACTTTCAGGTTACAACCGTTCAGTACTTACCTGAGCTCCACTCCAGTACCGATCACAGTTTGAGTAAAACAGAACTTCTGATTAGGACTTTGTTAATAGTGTTTCTTTGGCTACCTACGAGTGGAAACTATAATGAACTCAATCTACATATGGTGCACTGGATTTAGAAACAAGTTGGAAGCAACAGAACGAGGAATAAATTGGGTCAAATCAATTTAATTGGAAGCGAGATTGTATTTTTCTTTCATTTTTGCACAACCAGTCAGAAGTATGCCTCTAAATTCAGATTTAATATTTTAATCAAGTAGGCTACCAGAGGCCCTCTGTCATAGTTTGGGGTTTTTGTGTGATATTTTCTTGGATTCAGCATCACCAACCATTCCTGTAAGCAGACTTCATGTCTCCAAAAACCAAGAGAGTACCATTTTTTGCCCAATGTCTAGGTAAATGATGACAAGACGCCGTGATTGCAACAGGGAACCCTTACGCTACACTAGTTACTGAAATCTATCACGTGTTGCCATGTGATCCTCCTCTCGTTGAATATATACTCTTATCACACCGAGACTTAAGCTCTAATCAAATAGATGGTTTAACATAAGAAATAGGAGTAGACCATACGGCCCCTCGAGCCTGCTCCGCCATTCAACAAGATCATGGCTGATCTACCTCAACAACACTTTCCCACCCTATCCCCATATCCCTTGATTCACTGTGTCCAAAAATTTATCAATCTCAATCTTGAATATACTCAACGACTGAGCATCCACAGCCCTCTCGGGTGGAGAATTCCAAAGATTCACAACCCTGAGTGAAGAAATTTTTCCTCATCTCAGTCCTGAATGGCCGACCCCTTATCTTGAGACCATGACTTCTAGTTCCAGACTCTCCAGCCAGGGGAAACAGCCTCTCAGCATCTACCCTGTCAAGCCCTCTAAGAGTTTCAATGAGATCACCTCTCATTCTTTTAAACTCCAAAGAATATAGGCTCATTCTACTCAATCTCTTCTCATAGGACAACCCTCATCCCAGGAATCAATCTTGTGAACCTTCATGGAACCCCCTCTAAGGCATGTATATCCTTCCTTAGGCAAGGAGATCAAAACTGTCCACAGTACTCCAGGTGTGGTCTCACCAGAGCCCTATACAATTGCAGCAAGACTTCCTTACTCTTAAACTCCAACCCCCTTGCAATAAAGGCTAACCTATCATTTGCCTTCCTAATTCTTTGCTGTACCTGCATATTAACTTTGTGATTCACGTGCAAGGACACCTAAATCCCTCTATGACTACCAACATTTCTTAATCTCTCACCTTTTAAAAACTATTCTGCTTTTCTATTCTTTCTACCAAAGTGGATAATTTCATATTTCCCCACATTATACTCCATCTGCTACCTTCTCACCCACTCACTTAATCTGTCTATATCCCTTTGCAGCCTCCTCACAGCTTACTTTCCCATCTAGCTTTGTATCGTCAGCAAACTTGGATACATCACACTCAGTTCCCTCATCTAAGTCATTGATATATATTGTAAACAGCTGAGGCCCAAGCACTGATCCTTGCAGCACCCAACTAGTTACAAACTGCCAACCCAAAAATGACCCGTTTATTGCTCCACTCTGTTTTCTGTCCATTAACCAAACCTCAATCCATGCTAATATATTACCCCCAATCCCATGAGCCCTAATCTTATGTAACAACCTCTTGTGTGGCACCCTATCAAATGCCTTTTGAAAATCCAAATATACTACATCCACTGGTTCCCCTTATCTACCCTGCTAGTTACACCCTCATTTTACCCTATATTTAAATAAAAACAATTAAATGAACAGAATACACAACAAAACAGTGAAACATACATTTCACTGTTCTTCTGCCTTTGAAAACATGCCTGCACATTATCACTGCATTGGGACACAGCACATTAGCGGATTTTACATGAAGCCCATTTTAATTATTAACTCATTCATTCTTCAATACATCAGGTTTGATTCCTCATGTACAGTATTATACTGAAACAATGCCAGTTGAATGGCCTAATCAGTTTACAAACACTAGGTAAAGGTTATTAATCTGTTACAGTGTCGGTGTTCATTGTATCTAGGTGTACATACGCAGCACCTCCATTAGGAGGAATCTTACACCAGGTTATAGTCCAACAAATTTATTGGACTATAACCTGGTGTTGTAAGATTCCTTACATTTGTCCACCCCAGTCCATCACCGGCATCTCCACATCATGTCCATTAGGAGGGTTATCTACATTCTAGTATTTTTTATTCCAGAGTAAACTCAACTGTTGTGCACCTGCAAGTCTGCCAATTTACACAATATCTCACTCTGCCTTACTTAGATTAGCTTTTCTTTTGTGCCTCCAATTTTCTCTCCTCCCTTTAAAGGTGCTGATTCATGCTGGTGTACAGTTTCACATGTATTCGGTAATCTCTGGTGCTTCACCTAAGTGGCCATTATTCATGTGTAATGTAGCACCACGTACGTGGGTAGGACAAAAACCAAACATGTGCATACCATGCTTGGTACAGAATTAGTCTGTTGAGCGGGAAAAGAACCTAGCATTATAGTACACGAGTCTCTGAAGGTGCACACCTATCGTGAAGGCAAATAGAATATTAGGATGTATAGCAAGGATGATCCAGTATAAAATAAAAAAGAACCATAGAGTCCTTGTACAAGACCTGGAATACTATGTCCAATTTTGGTCCCCTCACATGGAGGATGATAGAGGCCCTGGAAAAGGTTCAAAGGAGAGAAAATGATTCCTAATTTAAAAGCCCTTAGTTATCACCATAGGTTTAAGAGAGTTGGGTCTTTCATTCGAGAACAGCATAGACTTCGGGGTGATTTAATTGAAGTATTGAAAATAAAGACCAGACGAGACTATGTTTGTGTGGACAGACTATTTAAACCAGATGGGTTAGGCAAAATAAGGGGGTCATGCGTACAAGCTGTGTAAGCAGAGAACCAGGTTAAACGTCAGGAGGTTCTTTTTGCAGAGGGTCACCGACCATTGGAACAAGTTGCTGGCTCATGCAGTGAGTGTGGATGCGCTGCAGGTATTTAACTGGGAACTGGATGAGTTGCTTGCTGTGTACGAAAGGTAGGCGAGATGTTGGGGATTTACCTCATGGTCACTCTGATCTTCTAGAACTCGATTTCATCACCTTCATGGGCTGCAGACGAATTTCCCAGATATTTTTTCCCCCTGAATTGGCCTAGCGTTTTTACATTTTTTTTTGCCTCTCCCAGGAGATTACATGACTGCTGGTGGAAGGCAATATTGGGGATCTTGATGCTTAGTTGCTTCATGACTGGGACAGGCTCAGTGGACCACCCAGTGCTTCCCTGTCTCTCTTTTCATATGTTCGCATGTGTCACCTGGACAATGAGGGAGTTCTGCAAGTTAGGAGACTATGAAAAGCATCACAGCCACTCATACATGCGCATTTTCTGGCAGAGGTCATGGAATCACAATCAGGAACTAGAACCATAGTAGATTTTCCTCTTCCTAGCCCAAGGGTGCTGAGGCCAATTATTGTGCCCTAACTATCACCCCAGCTAAGATCATCTAATTCAGCAGAGACCGGAGATGTGGTCTCACTTCCATAGTGAGCAGTGGATTAACTTAACTGTGCCACTGGGTGTAACCCTGTAATTAGCTCGTGACATCTCCAACTATATTTAAAATACTAGATACCAAATCTTACTTAAAAAGGCAAAACAATTCTCATGCCTGATGAAGAATCCTAATTTATTCCTTACAAGTAGTATTTATCTTGCTGTATATTTAGGCTATATATTTAAATAAAATTGGCTGTTTTAGTTTTAGGCTCTTTAATTAAATAAAGTTTGCAGCACTTATTATTTAAATTTACCATCAAAAGTCAGAACCTAATAATATAGTATGGTGCAACCTAGAATTCCAGGATGTTCGATACATCAACTCAGGAATCTCATGATTTCCTCCAACATGGTGTCATTTGGGACAGAACTGCACAAGTTCAATTCAGAAAAGGATTTAGCCTAGCTACAATGCTAACTTCTGAAAGATTTAAAGCAGAAGGTAACTCCAGGGGTTACCCAGAGATATGTCCCCAGTAGTTAGTTATTTATTAAAACAATTTGTTTAACAAATATTCATGTTTATAGGACTCCTCTGTAGAGTCCTATATGCTCTACATGTAAGCTCTCCATTTTCTCAGTAAAGTGAAAGTATCTTGGAACAATAAAAAGACACTCATCTACTTCCCACCAGTGGTGTCTATGTATTTGGTCTGGTTTCAGACCAACCATAACCAATCTTCTCACAACCCTAACCTGCTATTCAATCAGTTTAGTAGGTTTTAGCACCAAGGAGAAATCTCACAATTTGTTTGAAAGCAGGCTGAACATATTGAGACCAAAGATAGGAAGGGAGTGCAATCCAAGGGGATTCCCTTACTGTAATGCCAACAGAGTGAATCTACTTCACATACTTTTACTGATGGAAGGGAGGATATACAGAGTCCTGTAAATGTGAATGTTTAATAAAAAAGTTACGTGGCCATCTGGGTGCCAGAAGATGGGAGGACTGCTAACATTGTACCGTTGTTTAAAAAGGGAGAGAGGGATAGACCGAGTAATTATAGGCCAGTCCGTCTAACCTCAGTGGTGGGCAAATTATTGGAATCAATTCTGAGGGATAGCATAAACCGTCACTTAGAAAGGCATGGAGTAATAGGACAGCCAGCATGGATTTGTTAAGGGAAGGTCGTATCTGACTAACTTGATTGAATTTTTTGAGGAGGTAACATGGAGGGTTGATGAGGGTAGTGTATTTGATGTAGTCTACATGGATTTTAGCAAGGCTTTTGACAAGGTCCCACATGGCAGACTGGTCAAAAAAGTATAAGCCCATGGGATCCAAGGAAAAGTGGCAAGTTGGATCCAAAATTGGCTCAGTGGCAGGAAGAAAAGGGTAATGGTCGACGGGTGTTCGCGAGACTGGAAGGCTGTTTCCAGTGTGGTTCCGCAGGGCTCAGTACTAGGTCCCTTGCTTTTTGTGGTATATATTAATGATTTGGACTTAAATGTAGGGGGCATGATCAAGAAGTTTGCAGAAGATACAAAAATTGGCCGTGTGGTTGATAATGAGGAGGAAAGATATCGACTGCAGGAAGATATCAATGGACTGGTCAGGTGGGCAGAAAAGAGGCAAATGGAATTCAATCCAGAGAAGTGTATTAGATTTGGGGAGGGCATAAAAGGCAAGGGGATACACAATAAATGGGAGGGTAGTAAGAGGTGTGGAAGAAGTGAGGGACCTTGGAGTGCATGAGCACAGATCCCTGAAGGTAGCAGGACAGGTCGATAAGGTGGTTAAGAAGGCATACGGGATACTTCCCTTTTTGTTAGCTGAGGCATAGAATATAAGATCAGGGAGATTATGCTAGAACTGTATAAAGCACTAGTTGGGCAACAGCTTGAGTACTGTGTACAGTTCTGGTCACCACATTACAGGAAGAATGTAATTGCACTAGAGAGGGCACAGAGGAGATTTACAAGGATGTTGCCAGGACTGGAGAATTTTAGCTATGAGGAAAGATTGGATAGGCTGGGGTTGTTTTCTTTGGAAGAGGAAGCTGAGGGGTGATTTAATTGAGGTGTACAAAATTATGAAGGGCCTAAATAGAGTGGATAGGAAGGACCTATTTCCCTTAGCAGAGGGGTCAATAACCAGAGGGCATAGATTTAAACTGATTGGTAGAAGGATTAGAGGGGAGCGGAGGAAAAAAATTTTCATTCAGAGGGAGGTGGGGGTCTGGAACTCGCTGCCTGAAAGGGTAGTGGAGACAGAAACCCTCATCCCATTTAAAAAGTACTTAGATATGCACCTGAAGTGCCACAACCTACAAGGCTATGGACCTAGTGCTGGAAAGTGGGATTAGGCTGGGTGGCTCATTTTCAGCCGGCACAGACACAATGGGCTGAATGGCCTCCTTGTGCCGTAAATTTGTTATGATTCTGTGATCTTTCATAGAAGGATATTACTATTCTCAGCAATTGTTTCTGATATAAAGTCAGCCAGAATATTTTGATATATGTATAGGTTCAAACTTATATTCTAGGTTACCAGAAATATACATTATCCACTGTGTTCATAAACTTATGAGATAGTTCATCATTTATATGCAAAATACAACAAGGTTTTAAGTTGGTAATCAAAGAAGCTATATGCCAGAACCGTCACTTCAATGCTAATCTATAGCATTTCCAGGCTACAGCAACATTATAAACAGGACTTTGTTTGTAAATAAAAACTTGCATTTATATAGTGCCTTTCACGACCTCAGGACGTCCCAAAGTGCTTTTCAGCCACTGAAGTACTTCTGAAGTGTAGTCGCTGTTGTAATGTAGGAAATGGGGCAGCCAATTTGCACACAGCAAGCTCCCACAAACAGCAATGTAATAATGACTAGATCATCTGTTTTAATGGTGTTGGTGGAGGGATAAATATTGGCCAGGACACCAGGGAGAACTCCCCTGCTTTTCTTCGAAATAGTGCCATGGGATCTTTTACATTCACCTGAGAGAGCAGATGTGGCCTCAGTTTAACATCTCATTCGAAAGACGGCACCTCCGACATTGCAGCACTCCCTCAGTATTGCAACTTATGTGCTCAAGGGAGTGATTTTAAACCCTAAGAACGAGTGGTTGGGGGCGGGTTGGAGTTGAAAATAGTTGTTTGTTTGGATTGCAACCACAACATTTTCAGACTTTGCATTCCCAGTGGGAAGCCTGTACTTTTACGTGCCAACGTTAAACCCGGAAATAAAGCCTGGTTGCGGTCGCGACCCAAAAAACAACTATTTTCAACTCCCACCTGCCTTTGGGGTTTAAAATCACCCCCTAAGTCTCTGGAGTGGGACTTGAACCCACAACCTTCTGACTCAGAGGCAAGAGTACTACCACTGAGTCATGGCTGTGGCATATGTATACAAGTTGCTGTAGCACCATCCAGACTGCATATTGGGATACCCTAGCTACATAGAGTCCCAGTTCCAAAATGATAATCCTGGCAATGTCATTGAGATGTCAGAATACTAAAATCAACTATTCTATATGCAAAAGGTTGTTGGAGCATGAATGCTTTCCAGCAGGGAGTGGTTGAGGCATAGAGTATTGCATCTTTTCAGGGAAAGTTGGCTAAGTATGTGAAGCAGAGGAAAGTACAAGGCTATGGAGTAAAACATGGGACATGAGATTAGTTTTGGTAAGCAAAGAGATGGCACAGAAAGATGGGCCAAGTGGCCTTCTACACAGCTGTAAACTTCTAGAGAGTAGTTGCTGTATTGGGACTCCACTGTTCTCGAGTTGCCCAGGCTCTCCCAGCTATGTTTAGCTGTGCCCAGGTTCTCTTGACTCAACCCTGGCTCTCCCACTTAGGTTTGACTGTATGGATGTACCCAGATTCTCTTGGATGTTCCCAAGTGGTACTTTTCGGGTATGGCCCAGGCTCTCCCAGTTATGGGCAGCTGTGTGGATGTACCCAGGTTCTTCTAGATGTTCCTAAGTGGCACCTTACCGCGTTGCCCAAGCTCTCCTGCTTACCCGGCGAGTACAGCTTTGCCAACTCCCTGGCCCCAGCGTGCTGCGGGCCCCAGCGCGGGACTGTGCTGCTCCTCGCCCCGGCTCCGTGCTCGTTCCCGTTCGGGTCCTCTTCAGCCATGGACCGCTGTTCGATCTCCTCCATCCTGCAAAAACAGACGCGAGAGCCGGCCGCCCGCTTGGTCGAGAGAGGCTCGAGCCTCCCCCACCCCGGGCTCTATCCCGGGACTTTGTCTCGAGCAGCTGCGAGCGCGAGCCTGGGTCCCCGCGACTCACTACAAGGCAGCGAGGATCAGCTGGTGCAAGGAGCCGGCGCCGCTCGCTACCGTTGCACCGCTCTCGCCTTTCATATGATCTGTCTGCAATTGAACGCCGGTATATTTTTTTGAGGGCAGCCAGGCCAGCGATAGGCTGAGGATCAAGGCAACCAGCACTGAGGAGACGTGCAGCCCTGTGCGTGCAATGCAAGGGCGTGGAGTCTGCTGAACACAAACTGCGTGCATTCCGCTCCTCGCCACTCCCTGCCAGATCACTGGGTACAGCAAGAAAGTTACAGTGAGAACGGGAGATTAGCAGTTCCTCGACTGTGACTCTAAAAGTTAAAGATCATAAATCAATAAATGCGACCATTATCTTTCCCAGTGCCTAACAGGCTTAGTTCACAAAGGTTTCTATGTATTTTTTTGTTTTACATTCTCCACCCCACCCATGACATTTCATGCCAAACTCAGACCATCAAATGCTCATTTTGATTTCAAACTGTAATCTGCCCTGGCGTAAAAGTAATCAAAAGGCTAATGGAATGTTGACCTTTATCTCATAGATGGTTGGAATACAAAAGCAAGGAAGTGATGCTTCAGTTGTACACAGCCTTGGTCAGATCCCATCTCGGTTTACTAACCCTCCCGGACTGCCCGCGAGTCTCCCGGAATGGGGCATGGATCTCCCAGGTGTTGCTGCTAGCAACCTGAGATTTTAGCGCTTCAAATTTCCCACTGTAATAGCATCCCTTCACATCACTGGCTGCACAATAATGGAGTCCAAAGTAGAGGAAGGGTCAGGGAGAGAGGGATGGGGTGTGGGGACCAACACTTTCTACAGAGCCAGGAACATCAGCAACATGGTGAGTGGGCCCAGCGCAGTGTGAGGAGGAACCCAGTAAAGGGGTGAGTGAAACCTGGGGACCTTACTGTGGGTAAACTGAAAGATTGTTTCCACTAGTGGGCGAATGGGGAACAAGGGGACAGAGACTGAGGATTCTCAATGGAAGAAGCATGATGGAAGGAGAAAGAAAGTTTTTGAACTGAGGGCTATTAGACCATAGGCTACTTCACCAGAAGTGGTGGTTGAGGTAGAGACTAGAACATCATTTAAAAGGAAATGGGATAAGTATTTGCAAAGGAGGAATATAAAAGGATCTGGGGGGGAATGGGGTTACAGGAGAGAGCACCAGCACAGGCCCTGGGGACCAAACAGCCTGCTCCTGTGCTGTGATTTATATTATTCTATGAAAATTCTCCTTTATTGAGTCCACGCCCAGGGAGTGGTTTGGAAATGTTGGTGCTGAGCTGAGTTTAGACGATTTGCCCTGTGAGGTGCCCCAAACATTGCCCTTTGTGCAATCTCTCAGTTTGGTTCAGGTCGATCTATGCTGGCTGGTTTTGACATGTGAAGTCTAAGTACAAATCGATTCTGATTGAGGCTCCCAGTTCAGAGTTCTCACCTTTACACAGATCGCGAGTTCAAACCAGAGTCCATGGCATCAACCGGGGAGCCTGACCGCACCTTGTGCAGTGCAGCGGGATTCTGCAGTATGCTTCAACCAATGTGTCCCATGCTGTGTCCTGCACCACTTTAACATTAAATAAGACTTGGAATTGGACATTCCTGGGGAGGTGACTTAGCTGCTAACTTGGCAGAAGTATATGGGGAGGGGGGATGGGGGGATGGGGGGAGGGGGGGATGGGGGGATGGGGGGAGGGGGGGATGGGGGGAGGGGGGGATGGGGGGAGGGGAATGGGGGGGATGGGGGGGGAGGGGAATGGGGGGGATGGGGGGGGATGGGGGGGGGATGGGGGGGGAGGGGAATGGGGGGGATGGGGGGGGGAGGGGGGATGGGGGAGGGGAGGGGGGGGGGGGATGGGGGAGGGGAGGGGGGAGGGGGATGGGGAGAACATCATCATCATCATCATCAGGATGACCATCACCGAAGGGGAGGATGACCATCACCGAAGGGGAGGGGAATAGTATTAGAGCAAAGGAAACAGTTTGTGATGTTAACAAGCATTAAAGCAAGGACAGGTAGTTGAGTATTCAAAATTTGAATAAGAACCAGGTTAAGGGAACCGTGGGTGGGTCTCAGAGATAAGCCTGGTGAGGGCTAGGGGGAGATGGGAGAAAAATTGAAGAATGATATGGGGTCAGGACTAGGATGGGGAAGAGGCTGTACTAGGAGGTGAACAGAGAGGAGGAGAAGATGGTGTTTGAGGCAAAGAAGTCTCGATCTTTGAGACAAAGAAGTCCATAAGCTCCTTGCACTTGGGTGCTGAAGATGTGGATGGAGGGAGCACAATTAAGGAGTTGAAGGAGGTGGTTGGTTATTGGAATGTGGGATTAGACTTACCCTCAAGGATGATCCTGCAGTGGTAGAAAGATTTGGCCATGGAAAGGGAAGCATTTCTTGAGGTGTTGAAGCCAGATTTGATGGCCTTCAGACTTGAAGGTACAGAGGTGAGAGCTGTACTAAGAGGAATAGAGGGATAAGAGACTGGGGTGACGACGACATCAAAGAGTCAAGGGATCTGTTGTGAAAGTCAATAATAGCATCAGTATCATGGAAAGTAGAAGGCCAGAGCAGAGCGAGCTGGAGTTAGAGGGTGTATTGATGAGGGAGCTGGGAGGAAGTTTTTTCCTGGGGTGGAGGGTAGTGGGAACAGTGCACTGGGCAGGGACATATGGATGGAAAAAGAGACAAAGCAGTGATCCAAGATGGCCTTGTCAATGATCAAAACCCTGAATTTGGCAAGGCCTTTCCTTTGATGGCAAGGTCAAAAGGCTGACCATTGGTGTGGGTAGGGGACTTTACGTGTAGCTAAGGTTCGGTGAGTACAGGAGGGCAGAGCAGTAAGAGGAAAAGGGATTAGGGGAGTTTAGATAAAGATTGAAGTTACCAAGGAGAAGTTGTTCAGTGCAGAATCTAAGGGTGAAGAATAGGGAGGAGATTTCAGTGAAGAAATCGCTATGGAGCTCCAGAGGGTGATAGATGACAAAGACCTTAAAGTGGAAGCAGGAGGAATGAAAAAGGGTAAATTGTGTTTAAGCAAGGAAAAGGTGTCAAAACTTAAGAGGGGAAAGGTCAAGATGGGACTTTCCAATGACAGCAATGTTGCCACCTTCGCTGTTTCGGCAGGGCATGGTGGAACATGTAGCCTGGCTTCAGTAAGGGTTGAGGAGTCACCGTCCACAAACCAGATTCCCATCAGCCCAATATACCAGCGCACTCAGCAGAAGAAGTGAATGGAGAGGGCCTTGATCCCAAGGAAGCCAACATTCTGGAGGGCTGACACTATTATGACATAATAATTTTGTCATATCATCAGTAATTTATTTGCATACAATTTTGTTTTCAACCTGCTGAAGTGTTTGCAGGGCACTTTAGCAGGTCACCATGCTCCTTTACTGGAGTGTTGCAACACAGTATTCTAAGAATGGATTTGACTAATTTTGAATGTTCCAGAGTGACTTATGCTGGAATAAAAGCTGACTGAAGCAGAGCGCATGCTGCAGAGAGATATTGTGTAATACAATAGATTCAGTTGACATGGTAAATCTGTACTCTGAGATTAGATTACAGTCTTCCAAGTGTCTTTAATTTTTTGAGTCTCCAATTCTCTCCGTTGCCGTGGACACCCACAGTTAAATTGAATCAATCAGCTAATCCAAAATGGTGCATTGCCTACCATCTGAGCTCTGAATTTTTTTTGGGAAACCCAAACCATGTTTAAATGAAGAAAATCAAACACCATTATTTAATCTGATGGATTTGGCAGCCAGGTGAACAGCATGCAACATGGTGGACAACCATTCAAAGCTCAAGAGCTGGTAAAAGAAGTTATATGTTGACAAAGAGCCACAAGTCTGAAATACAACATACTCACTGATAATCATATTTATCTACAATAGATCATTTATTTGCTGGTCACAGCACATGAATACACAAGTGATGGGGACAAATATTCTATGTGATTGAGATCATTGGGGTCCTTTGGGGGCAGTGGGTTTGATTGACAACTGTGTTTGGGGTAACACAGTTGTCAATCATGGGATGGGTCTGTGAGAAGGCCTGCGGTGATTCTTTGTAATTCCCTGAACAGACAACTCTGTGGCTAGGAGTTTCCACTTGTAGAGTTATAGGCTCAGCTCACCAGTCAATCTGAAATTAGCAGAGATACAAGGTTAATCAGAGGCTACGTGGAAGCATTTTGCCATGTGAGAAGAGTGTGACCCTGGTACAAAGATTAATTTTATGTTGAGAGTTAGCACAGGAGAAACATTTTTGTTGTTCTGAAAATTTGGAGGAAAATAGTAAAATTTGTAAGTACTAAAAATATACTGTTTTTACTGATTACTGTTCAATTCCATGTTTAATAGTAAATAAAGCTGTTGGTTTCTAGCTGAGCTATGATCTGATGTGGGTTATATTCTTCTGTCTTCCGACATCAAGGAAATTATCTGATAGCTCATGATACATTCCAGTAAACTGGAGTACAGTGACTAGGGTTCTCCACCTGATTCCTGGATCTCGATTCATTTAGCTAGATATTGGGCAGGTAAAGGCTTGCAAGATGGTCAGTGACATGAACACAAGTTCTAGTGTAAAAATCAAAAAATTAGTTACTTGCCCCAAGTCACAAGTTTTAAATACAGTACGCTCACTGATATTATCACAGTAGATACAAGTATAGCATGCAAGAAATTTTGAAACCTAACTCAGCCATGTGACAGTTAACATGTTAGTTCCAACTATTTAATTAAAACCTGGATTGTACAATTATTTCCCACACTCTCCATTTCCCCACTCTTATTCACTCTCTCTTATTCTACGTCTCACAATCCATTTCTCTCATTATCCCTATCATTCCGTCTCTGTCTCTCATTCTCTCCTGCTCAATCTCTTTCCTTCTTTCAATTCCTCTCACTTTCCCTCTCATTCCTCTCTCCCCATTCTTTCTCATTTCCTCTCTTTCATACAGCTACTAGCAGTGGCTGCTTGTCTGCAGGGCACCTTCACATTACTGTCTGGCTTCTTTTCTACTGTAAAGGCTGGTGAAGGTTTGTGCTCGATTTGCTTCTTTGCTGATTGTTTAAGAGCTGGTTGTGTGACAGTTCCCCCTCCAATTCCCCACCATTAAATATGGTGCTGCATTTAGACTAAAATTAAATGCATCAAAAATGATTCTACAAATATTGAAAGATAAACCAGTTTACTTTATGGCAGTTACATTATATTATTCTTAATTAAAAAATAAAGCCACGGACTATGGACATTCACTTCCAAATGATCACTGTTTATGGTAAACAACGGTTTCAACAAGAACATTTGGAATAACACCTCTAAACGATGCTCAGTTAAAAACAAAATCCAAGCCCACAAATTCCTGGGGAGGCCATTTGGGGCCACGGATAATGAGCATAGCAAAACTTCCATCCAGCCATGATCGCACCCCTAACCCCATCCCATATTCCCAAGTAGGGGCAATACATATTACCAACAGGTGGAGAAGTGGGCCTGAGGACCATTGAGAAGTCAACAAAAAAAGTTGCTGGATCTGTTAGTTGTAAATAATTTGATGATTTGCTCTGCGCTTGACTACATTGCTGAAACCACCCTTTTAAATTTAAATCCCTCGGAGGCCCTGAGCAATACTGGATGCTGGGACACATAGCCATTCCTGGTGCCTCGCATTGCTGGAATGCAAAGGGCAGGAAATGGATTGTGTGTGTGGGCAGGTGTATCATGATACTGCCCCAACCTATAGCTGAATTTTTGATGGGCAGGAGAAGGGGTGCCACCCCAAATCCTGTCCCAACCTGCCCAGATTACCCCTTCATCTACTGTAGCTGCATGAGATCCTTGGTAGAGAGGTCATTGAGGGAGCAGGAAATGGGAAAGTAGGAAGCCTGCCCCCAGCTTGGGGTTTGTACTAAAAATCTACTCTTTTTTTCTCGCTCAGTTACTCACCCTCAGGTACTAAAGCACTCACAGAAGGACAATTCCATGTTACTCACGCTGCTAAAAGCTAGATCTGAAGAGTTCACATCAAGACACCACTGCAACCCATGTTCCTCTTTTTGTTGTTTAGGTGAGCTGTGTGAAGGTGAACTGGAGCCTAGGGAGACAGAAGAGGCTAGCATCCCTCACCAACAAAGTACCAGTTCAGGTAGATCCATCCTGGAAGATTTTTAGATTGAGGTAAAAGAGAGTGCAGTTGGTAATACACACCTGGTGCACTCTCCTCTACCTAAGTGAAAGCATGAAGGAGTAGGTGGTGGTGGTGACAAAGGAGGAGCAGAAAGTTCCTTCTGGAGGGTCAGCTTTCATCCATCCTTAACTGAGGAGGACACAGATCCTGACTACATGATTTCTGAGCATCAAATTTGTTGCAGTCATTGAAGACAGTGCCAAAGCAACCTTCAACAAATGACAGTTGATTAGGAGGAATACACTACCCACATCTGTCCTGTGCTGTGTGCAGTCCACCATGGAGTGTGTATGGCAACTTCTGGGACTTCTGTAGTGGAGCTCCCATTGCAGAGACCCTAAGGCCAGTTACAGCATTTCTCATGAATGCTCAGATTGCTATTTTAGATCATAAGAAATAGGAGCAGGCGTAGGCCATACGGCCCCTCGAGCCTGCTCCGCCATTCAATCAGATTATGGCTGATCTTCGACCTCAACTCCACTTTCCCGCCCAATCCCCTAGAGTCCAAAAATCTATCCATCTCAGCCTTGAATATATTCAATGACTCAGCATCCACAGCCCTCTGGGGTAGAGAATTCCAAAGATTCACAGCCCTCTGCGTGAAGAAATTCCTCTTCATCTCAGTCTTAAATGGCTGATCCCTTATCCTGCGACTATGCTCCCTAGCCAGGGGAAACAATCTCTCAGCATCTACCCTGTCAAGCTCCCTAATAATCTCATATGTTTCAATGAGATCACCTCTCAATCTTCTAAACTCCAGAGAGAATAGGCCCATTCTACTCAACCTCTCCTCATAGGGCAACCCTCTCATCCCAGGAATTAATCTAGTGAACTTCGTTACACCGCCTCCAAGGCACGTATATCCTTCCTTAGATAAGGAAACCAAAACTGTACACAGTACTCCAGGTGAGATTTCACAAAAGCCCTGTACAGCTGTAGTAAGACTTCATTACTCTTGTACTCCAACCCCCTTGCAATAAAGGCCAACAGGCCAAAAGCCCCAGTATGCAACAAGGTCTCTCTTCTGCCTTGGGTAGTTTAGGAGTACCATAGAGAGTGCCATAAATGGGGACTTCAGCAATCTCATTGCTGTCACCTGGTTTGCTGCCATGTAGATCAGTAGACATAATGAGGCAGTGCCCAGTAGCAGGAGCATGCCAAGATGATGAAACTGTGTCCTCCCACTTCCCCCTCTCCAATAATTGTACATATATCAAAAAACGGGCAGGGACTGGCTAACCCACAGTTATAGATGGGGCAAAGCCTAAAGCTGGGCTGGCTCAGGTCCTGTGCACAGAGTTCGAGGGCTACCTCAATCCCAGGAACCTCTTAGACAATCAGCAGCCTATCAGCATGTATTTCTGGCACAGGGAAGCATGTAGAAGAAGCACTAGATTAGGTTGTACAGTACATCAGTCACACATTGTCACCAAGGGGAAGCATTGGGTGGGGAAACATTAGTAATACACGATCATATTTCAGGATATTTTTGAACATTTTTATATAGGAGGGATTTGGGGGGAAAGGTTACTTCTAAATACTAGGTTTTAAAGCAAAGTGTATTCACACAAGTTAATAAAATGTACCTGTAGAAAAAGTGGTTAATATGTTAATGGTGGTTATTTTTGCCAAAGACTAAACAGTAAGTAATTTGTCTCAGTGTTATTAATTTGGGCACATAAAATAAATTCTTTTGTAATATATATTAGAATATATAAACAGTAAAGCCAATTTCTTTATACTTTTTACCAAACAGGAATTACAGTGGTTATCAATTGGTGCAGTGAAATCACAAGCAGGCCACTGATGCATTGTTTGCCAGAGTTAGTCATTTCATCAATTTTCCTTTTGGAGAAAGAAAGCCATCCACTTCTACTGGATTCCCACAAGTACAAAGCATATTTTATTGCACTCATATGGCTCATATGTGCCCCTACCACAATGCAACTCCATAGATGAATAGAAAGGACTACACTCCATGAACGTGCAGGTGCTAGGAGACATGGGTAGAAAAGGGTTAATATGTAGTTTAAGGATCAGCAGAAGTTGTACAGTAGAGAATTTCATGCATGAGAGACATGATCAACACTTTGAAATGGCTGCATTATATAAAGCTATGAAAGAAAATGTATATACCTATACATTTAGGAAGATGAACAGTTGCATTATCCCTCTATGATGGTGTATCAGGTTTATAGTGAAGAGCAATAAAGTTATTTTGCAAGATAATCTATTTAGATGTTGTCACATGTTTGCACACCTGCTTAGCAACTTTGTATAGGCTGTTCCCAGGTTCAGGCTATAGGTTATACACACTTCATCACCTACATCCACCATGCTCCAATGGTCCTCTATTGCAGGATGATCCTTTCCTCCAAATGGGGTCATAATTTGCTGTAGGACTTCCTGCAGCAGCAGCACTTGCAATGTCTGATTGCTTAATGAGGCTATACTGCCCCCAACCATTTTTCACACCCAGCAGAAGCAAACCTTTAAGAGCAGTCAGCAGCCCTTTAAGAAAATCTACCCCAACCTCAGAGATTCCAGCACGCCATGCGTTATCTGCTTGAAGTGTCACACTTGATATAATAGGGCAAGGTCAGCCACTTTCTCCCAATGCAGCAACAATCGCGTGGACTGTATTATTAGCCCTGTTGAGACTTAACATTACACCTGGTGGATGGAAAACATCTTCACTCAGAGAAACATAGGATGGAAAATTCAAACTGGCAGAAAACAAAACATCTTACATTTGCATAGTGCCTTCAATGTAGAAAAAAATGTCCCAAGACACTTCTCAGAGATGAAAAATGAAAAAATTGAACACTAGAGATCGGGAGGGGTGAGACCATGAAGGGATTTAAACACAAGGCAGAGAATTTTAAATTTGAGGCATTGAACAATAAAAGGAAGATTTCTGTACAAAATCCCATTTTTTACCAGCAGAATTTACTGACACCTGGATATTAGCCTCCAAATAATGAAACATAGAGGCCCTGAATATTCATGGGCAGGTCGGGGTGTAAATGGGGAGATGCACTTGCCGGGGGTTGTACTGCTGACCCCACCAATGATCACAGAGGCAAGAGGAGGTTTTCAAATGGTATTAGCAAGCACCCATACCACTAGGGGCATATCTGGGATGTCCACTATCGAAACATGGCCAGAAAGTTTGGAGGAGGAGGCCCGGTTGAGGCAGATCTTAGGAGCTATTCTCCCCCTCCCCTCCCCCACTGTAAAGATGTAGCTGCCCCTACAGCCCTCTCTATAATGAGCTCCTGTACAAATTTCCATCCCTCTTTGGGGGGTCCAGACCTTAATCCTGGCCTGGACTTCCAGGTACGGCGCATGGCTCCAATTGTTAGGGAGGTACTGCTGGTTTGACCAGTGTAACAAGGTGATTGAGGGCCGGTATATCAGCTGCAGACTGATGAGCGCCCTGATACCAGAGTAAAGGTATTGCCCCTTTAAGATCCTTGCCTTGAAGAGGTAATTGCCACTGGAGTGGGTGGAGATTGTCCCGAGCCAGGTGAGCATAAAAGGGCGAGGTTCAACAGAAGTAGGAGGAACTAGAAGAGGCTGGGAGTTTTCTTGGTCCTGCTGAATCGAATGTGCTGTGCTGTGCTGTGCTGTGCTGTGCTGTGCTGTGCTGTGCTGTGCTGTGCTGTGCTGTGCTGTGCAGTTTTGTTTTGTTTTGTTTTGTGTTCTGTAAACTATAAAAAGTGTTTTAAGTACTGATTGTTCTAGGACTACTGTTTGCAGGACAAAGGAGGTTCCAACACGGTAGTGCCGTGTAACACCAGGCATACCACCACTGGCCATACATTGGATTCAACTCAGGCCACAGGATGCCTGGCATTAAGAATCTCTGTTCCCTGCTTATGATGATGGTCATCTTTGCCATTTCAGTTACTTCAGCACAGCAAAACATCCCAAGGCGCTTCACAGGAGCGTTACCAAACAAAATCTGACACTTAGCCATGTAAGGAGATATTAGAACAGGTTACCAAAGGTAGGTTACAAGGAGCGTCTTAAAGGAGGAAAGAGAGGCAGAGAGATTTAGGGAGGGAATTCCAGTGTTTAGGGCCTGGCAGCTGAAGGCATGGTCACCAATAGTGGAGCGATTAAAATCGGGGATACGCAAGAGGCAAGAATTGGAGGAATGCAGAGATCTCGGGGGGGTTGTAGGGCTGGAGGAGGGTACAGAGATAGGGAGGGGTGAGACCATGGAGGGCTTTGAAAACAAGGATGAGAATTTTAAAATCGAGCCTTTCCTGGACCAAGAGCCAATGTAGGTTGGCGAGCACATGGGTGATGGGTGAATAGAATTTGGTGCGAGTTAGGATATGGACAGCAGAGTTTTGGATGAGCTCAAGTTTATGGAGGTTGGAAGATGGGAGGCTAGCCAGGAGAACATTGGAATAGTCAAGTCTAGAGGTAACAAAGGCAGTGCTGAGGGTTTCAGCAGCAGATGAGCCGAGATAGGGGCAGAGATGGGCAATGTTACGGAGATGGAAGTAGGTGGTCTTGGTGATGGAGCGAATATGTGGTCAGAAGCTCACCTCATGGTCAAATAGGACACTACGGCTGCAAACAGTCTGGTTCAGCTTCTGAAAGCGGCCAGGGAGAGGGATGGAGTCAGTGGCTAGGGAGTGAAGTTTGCGGCGGGGATCAAAGACAATGGCTTCGGTCTTCCCAATATTTGCTCATCCAGCACTGGATGTCTGCCAAGCAATGTGAGAAATCAGAGACAGTGGAGGGGTTGAGGGAGATGGTGGTGATGTAGAGCTGGGTGTCGTCAGCGTACATATGGAACCTGACGTCGTGTTTTCAGATGATGTCGCCAAGGGGCAGCATATAGATGAGAAATAAGAGGGGGCCAAAGATAGATCTTTGGGGGACTCGAGGTAATGGTGTGGGAGTGGGAAGAGAAGCCATTGCAAGTGGTTCTCTGGCTACGACTGGATAGATAAGAATGGAACCAGGCGAGTGCAGTCCCACCCAGCTGGATGACGGAGGAGAGGCGTTGGAGGAGGATGGCATTGTCAACTATGTCAAAGGCTGCAGACAGATCGAGAAGGATGAGGAGGGATAGTTCACCACAGTCACAGTCACATAGAATGTCATTTGTCACTTTGATAAGGGCCGTTTCAGTACTGGGACAGGGGCGGAAACTTGATTTGGAGGGATTCAAACAAGGAGTTGCGGGAAAGATGGGCACGGATTTGGGAGGCGACAACAATTTCAAGGACTTTGGAGAGGAAAGGGTGGTTGGAGATAGACAAGGACAGAGGGGTTTTTTGAGGAGGGGGGTGATGACGGCAGATGTCATGCTGGGAGCCCACTGCATCCAGGTCCTGCCTACTTTTTAGCCTTTCTGACGTTGAAGTGACGATGAGGATACACCAGAATGGCCCCAGATTTTCAGGGCCAAAGAGCCTGTGTTATTTTGAATTGGAATTTTTTTTCCACACTTATTTTTCCTTTTTCCTCAAGCAGTAGCTCATACTGGAACATGGTTCCACCCATCCCAGCAGCCTCCAGTGCCTCATCCAAATGACCACACTTCACTTGTAATACTGGACAGTGAATGTCATTAGGCTATTTGACCATGGGAATCCCAGTTGTGTCTTCACCAGATGTCCAATCATGCACACTGAATAGCAATCTGAAGAGTAAACATTAGTCATTTTTTTTCCTTCGAACAATACTGAGGTCAGTTGTGCTTGGCCACTGACAGCCTGGTTGATCCCTGTTATTCTCAAGATAAGATAGGAACTGAATTTGGGATCTTCCTTATCTGTAAAGCTTAGTACCACATTACATGCACATTTACTCACTTAGCCATGTTGGGAAGCAGGGCTTCTGGTTTAATTTTTAAACTCAACTAGGTGTACCTCATGAAAACAATGCAAGACTTGGTATGCTTAGAAATCCTATCAATCGTAACTGACATACACTATTGTGTTATTCTAATTTTTTTTGTATGGTTTTTAAGCATATATAAAATATTAATATTTAGTGGAGCCCACATATGGTTTATTTGGATGTATGATAATATAGTGAAAAAATTCAAATATACTAATTGACTTACCTTGTAATGGAATGGCACTCCTGTTGTAATTAAATTACTTTCCACTTACACTGAAAAGCAGAGCACTAATATTCCATTGTTTGGTCCACAAGGAACAGAAGAATTTGTTCATAGATCAGTAGAAACCAGTGCCTCCAGTCATGTAACACCTAATCTCTGTCTGCACACTGACTGATTCTCTTAATTGCACTTTTTTTCCAGTTCAACTACTGGAAACAATCAGTCTCAGACTGTTTAACTTACTCTATCGACTCCTCACAGATTTTCTGCTCCCTCTGTGTTGTCTTGAAACCCCGCAGCTAAATTATGACCAGCTTTATAATCTCCTGATCCTTGCTTCCTAGTGACTCCTGCTATACCTCAGGCCTATTTCTCTCTTTTCTCCTCTGAGCCTGATTTCACCTCTGTCCCTTTCTTTTTATGTTTTCTTATCAGCTATTTTCTTCTGCCCTAATTAGCAGAAAAAGGACAAAATGTTAAAGACAGAGAAAGGGTATTGTCTGGTTCCACAGAATACCCTCTGTTTTCCACATAAGAAGTTTCTGATGTCATGTCATTGCCATCTTTAGGTTAATTGTTCATTAATGTATGTATATATCACTAAAAACTTTACAACTCCACACACTTCTTCTCTGCACAACTTGACTTCCTGTTGTTACGTTTTTGTCACACTTTTTGTGTCAACTTTTTCCCATTATAAATTCCTATGTGTACATTTATAATGGGTTCTGTCTATGTAAACTCATCACTTTGTTTGTTAGGCAGAGAAAGAAGCAGAGACAGAGAGAGAAATACCCAACAGTGTGTCTTTCCTCATTTAATTTGTTTTTTAAAATAACAAAGAAATAAGTTAAAATTTGAAAGCTCTAATTGCTATCTGTGGTTTGTTGACAGTTATTAATTAGAATGTTCACATTTTCTTATAGCCGTGAGAGAGAGACAGACAAAAAAAAACATAGAAATATATGTCAAGGAACCAATTGACAAAGGAAACACCAAATTCAATGCTTAGAGATGCCTTAAAAAGTCACAAACCAGTGCTGCTCCGTATGGGATATTCCAAGACCCCCACCCCAGTTCTGCTAAACCCGAAGAACCATTCACTAATCCTACTAAAGCCCAGGACTGCTCTCATTGTTATTAATGCACAGGACTGCTCACAACTGCATCTAAATCCCATTGCCCCTCCCCAATACTGCTAAATATAAGGGGTTAGAATTTCTGTAGGAATTCTCCCAATCTCTCACCATTTCCACAGTTTCTCAGTGGTTTCTGCCAAACTTTCTCAGAAGCTTTGGTGGAAGATTGGAGAACTCCTTCAGAAATTTTATCTCCGGATATTTATCTCCAATTGGTGCATCTTGCATACCATCTTGCTGTGTATTCTTGTATGGAATAAACACCTTGTTGTTATAAAATAACAAATCTTCTGACTCACTATGAGCAATGCCATTGGAAATCTAGTACTCTCTCTCTATTATATAAAACATACAACATTTCAGTTACTAGCTCATTATGTTTCCTGTTCAGACCACAGGCTGCATCATGAGATAATATTCATAAGGAACATAGGAACAGGAGTAGGCTATTTAGCCCTTCAAGCCTGTTCCGCCATTCAATGAGATCATGGCTGATCTGTGACCTAACTCCATATATCCACCGTAGCCCCATATCCCTTAATACCTTTGGTTAACAAAAATCTATCAATCCCAGATTTAAAATTAACAATTGAGCTAGCGTCAACTGTCGTTTGCGGAAGAGAGTTCCAAGCTTCTACCACCCTTTGCATGTAGAAGTGTTTCCTAACTTCACTCCTGGGTCTAATTTTTAGGCTATATCCCCGAGTCCTAGACTCCCCATCCAACGGAAATAATGTCTCTCAACTTGCCCCTTAATCTTCTAAATTCTAGGGAATACAACCCTAGTTTGTGTAATCGCTCCTCGTAATTTAACCCTTGCAGTCCAGGTATCATTCTAGTAAATCTACGCTGCAATCCCTCCAAGGCCAATATATCCTTCCTAAGGTGCGGTGCCCAGAACTGAACACAGTACTCCAGGTGTGGTCTAACCTGGGCTTTGTATAGCTGTAGCATAACTTCTACCCCTTGTATTCTAGTCCTCTAGATATAAAGGTGAGCATTCCATTAGTCTTTTTGATTATTTTCTGTACCTGTCCATGACATTTTCATGATCTATATACATGGGCCCCTAAGCCTCTTTGGACCTCCACCGTTTCAAGCTTTTCACCATTTAGAAAGTACTCTGATCTATCCTTTTTAGGTCCAAAGTGGATAATCTCACACTTGCCTGCACTGAAATCCATTTGCCACAGTTTTGCCCATTCACTTTATTAATATTTCTCTGTAATTTTATGCTTCTATCTACACTGCTTACAATGCCTATCTTTGTGTCATCGGCGAACTTGGATATGTGGCTCTCTATCCTGTCATCTAAGGTTTGAGATAGAGTTTTTTCCTTTATCTTGCTAATGTTTCCCCCCCCATCTCCCTCCTGAAGGCATGGACTCCTGGCTGAGACAGAGTTTATCCAGTGAGTAGCTGGGAAACATCCTCCAACACCTCGCCCAACCGCCCTTCATGCATCAAGATTGGTAATGAGACTTGGCAGGATATTTGACTGTGGGATCAGCACAGCTAAGTTTGATTCTGTCTTCAGCCAATGTCCACATAAGTGAGCTTCCAGGGGCAGTCGCCGGATAGGGAGGGGAATCCCACCCGATTTGCCCTCCCTTACTCATGGGACTGAGACCAACTCCAGCCTAGATGAGATGAGCTAATTCAGCACTGAACAGAATTGAATCTGGGACCTTCCTGGTTTGCATGGCTCAGCTAACTATCGGAGAAGCTTGCTGAGCCATCTGGAGAATGCAACACAATTTTAATAATGCTACAATGTTTACTAAATATGCACAATTTCAATGCTGATCTTAACTGCTATTTCTTAAGCAGCCACAAGCTGCAGGAAATGCAGGAATATGGTAGATCAAACATTGAGCACTTTGACACAGTAGGAGTGCAGCCATCTGCAGACACAGCTCTGCCTTCATCAGTTGCACTTCATAGTGTGAACACCCCAGGTTCCAGGAACTGACAGGATCTTGGCCCATAAGGATATGGGTCTATGATTCTATTGTTGAGATAAGGGAGCTTGTTCTAGCTATGTAAATGCGGGGAGCCAGTCCTGTGTGTTTGCTCTCTGTGGGTCTCTGTATAAAAATAAAAATCATCATGCGTATGGGGATGGGGTCCCCATTCCAAGTATAAAAATGGGAGATCAGTGCATAGAGGTTGCTCTCCTAAAAACAGAATGCAGTGATAGCATAAGTATAAATGTGCCTGGTCATCCCACAGTCACCAATGTCTGCTTGTGATATCATGCACCCCATGACATCCCAAATAACATTTTGCAACAGCAAAGATGTTGCTGTTGCCTGTTGGTAGAGATCTTAACTGCACTTGACTTGTTCGAGAGAGCAGGGGTTGATGGCTGAATGGCCAGTTGCCAATTGTAGAGTGAGGGGAGGGGACACATTGTAGGCCAGTATAGAAAGAAAAAAGTGAAAGCTGGGGTGCAAGGCTTAAGGATGTTGCTGAGGTAAGTTGAAGTGGCACCAGGAAGGGATTTATGTGAAGAGGATTTCAAAATCAACAGCTTGGAGGTCAGCAAGGATAGGGGTGATGGGTGAGCTTTGGATGAGTTGGAGTTTGTAAACGGTTGTGATCCCAAGTCAAGTGACACATCAGAACTGGAGGTGATGAAGGGTGGATGATAGTGTCAGTTTGAGAGAGAAGTGTTGAGAGACAGTGAAGTAATGTTTTGATTGTTTTATGGGAAATTTGAGGCAATCACAATTTTTTTTAATGTGATGCACAATGTAGGTTTAATGGACGCATGATAGATATAACGCATATACTTTTACCAATGTCTATTGGAAGTCTTTTGTTATCATGTTTTATGCTACTAGTAGAGAGTCTACTTAAGGAAAAATGTTTTGCGTAGATACATGTAGAAGGATAGATTAATGGGACAATTCAATTGAAACTCTTCCCTGTAACTTTCAACACAAAAATAGAAGTGAACATTATAACACTGATATGCCTGACTGCAATTTACACTGGTGTACATCATGATTAATTTTGTTACATTTTTTGTCTTGAACCCATATAATGATACTTTATAGGGTAGATTTTACAATTTCAGAGCCCCAGCGCACAGCTTCACTCACCGGGAGCACATATTGGGAACTTGAGGCATTGTAGTCAGCACATACTGCAGGATTTTCTACTGCAGCACAAATTCATAAAATTTACCCTTATACTTCTATTATTTATGATTGGCTTTCTGAAAATCTACTTTCAAAGCAATTGAAAAATCAACCCACAAACGTATGACTCAATGAAGTATAAGGTCACTAGTGAGGTCATCGGCTGGCTGGTCATGTAATAGCTTGAACCACAAGATGCCACAAGGAAATATGAACACAATGGCTTTCTTAAATCAAATTGTTGGCTGCTTGAATATTCAGCACTGTAAATTTGTCGGCACCCGGTTTCAGGCGTTAAGGCAGTGATGAGGCCGCAATGCCTGCCCGAACCGGGAGGCCTGTGGCTGGCCTGAAATTGGGCCTCGGGCCACATCTAAATAACATGGGTGAGCTGCCTCGCCTGTTGTGCCTCCACAGGCAGCATATCCTGTTGCTGCCTCGCTGGCAACAGGCCTCAGGTAAGTGTCGAGGGTAGAGGAAGGAGAACGGAAGGGGGCAGGCCGACAGCAGCCCTTTAGGAGGGCCATGGAACCAGAAGTGCTCCTGCTCCTGCTCCTCCAGGCTCCGCAAGAATGTTGTAAAAATTATTTTAAATAACAAATCACCTTTTGTTGGCAGTTGCTGCTTAGGCCACTGAAGAATCCTGAGTGGGGAAGGTCCGACAGAGGGAAGGGACCCAACGCCTGTTTTAGTAAGTGTTAAAAGCACACTCATTTTATGCTCTGATCATACAAGGGCCGATTCTAACTGCCCGCGCCCGCCCGTCCTTCTCAGTGGGAGGTCCAAGCCACTTAGAGGCCCGGGCCTCATTTACATTCTTCTGGCAAGCTGTGGGCGCCAAACTGGACGCTGCACCAAAACAAAATTAGACCTTTCCTGGGCCCTTTTGTGAGCGGCTTCCAGCAGTCTCTTTAGGGATTGGCTGGTTTGGCCGCTCACCACCCTGAAGAAATGGGCAGAGCATATGCTCTGCCTATTTGCACCTCAAAATTGCAATTGGAGTCTTATGTATGTCATAGGCCCCTAATTTTCAGACTGTAATGTGGCTCCTGCCTGCTTCAGGCAGGCACCTGCGCCGCCCTTGTGAAAGCCCCAGCCATAACGGTGGCTGGCAGGAATCGAGCGGTAAGTGCAGCACTACAATGTTAGGGCCACTACCACCTCATTCCCGCCGGGTGGACCAAGTTAAAATCAGCCCTATAATGTCACATTCTGTCTAGAATAGAGACTGATATTCTATACAATGTGCAGAGTCATTTCAATATAAAGATTTTGGAAAAGAAAACTGGGATCAAGGACTTGACAATGAAGTTAAATTTTATAAATACTGCAAACCTGTTAAGCAGAGCTATTCAATCCAATGAAAAACAGCCCAACTACTGCTGACCTACATGCAGGAGCTCATCAAAGCTGAGCCAACAGGGAGAACGACAACTTCTGTTTGAAAGACATGGTATGGATGCTTATAAAGTTGGAGCTTTTATTAATTAAAATATGCCTAAGTAGTGTTTTAACCTCCCACGTTTGGAAGCCAGCAGTGCTAATTAAAACACGAGCATGGGCGTGGCAAACACATAGAGGCCTAGAAATTGGATCATGCCACACCCATTTTTCGGGCGCTAACAGGCGCATTAGCCCCCAGTATGATAGGCAGAAAGCACACCCTCATTTAGAGCTGGAAGTGTGCTGCCTGCCATATTGGATCGGGCTTCTCCTTAGGCGTCAAAAGCGCACACCAAAACTATGGAAAACACTGCATAACTTATCTGAATTAGGGTCCTGCAATTGTTGGACAGAATGATCTATGTTCTGTGAGAAGCCTTGGCACGTTGGAACCGCTCCTTGCACTCCTGTTTTGAGTGAGATTGAATTTCTAGGCCAGAGGCTTTACAACGGATATTCTGCTGGATCGTCTGAGATAATTCTTAGTTTTGGGTTCGTCTCCTGATGGGCATCCATCTATATTTAGGAACAGGGCGACCTTGATGGAATCCACAAAGGACTATGAGCAAGAAGAAGCAATGGAGACTATTTTTTAAAATTTATTTGTTCATGGGATGTGGGCGTTGCTGGCGAGGCCGGCATTTATTGCCCATCCCTAATTGCCCTTGAGAAGGTGGTGGTGAGCCGCCTTCTTGAACCGCTGCAGTCCGTGTGGTGACGGTTCTCCCACAGTGCTGTTAGGAAGGGAGTTCCAGGATTTTGACCCAGCGATGATGAAGGAATGGCGATAGATTTCCAAGTCGGGATGGTGTGTGACTTGGAGGGGAACGTGCAGGTGGTGTTGTTCCCATGTGCCTGCTGCTCTTGTCCTTCTAGGTGGTAGAGGTCGCGGGTTTGGGAGGTGCTGTCGAAGAAGCCTTTTACAGCTGTTGATGTTTTACCTGGATAAAATGAAGATTGACAATAAGGTTCCATCCCATAAATTGGATGTGGCTCCTGCATACTCTTCACTTCCTTGCTCTCATCTTCCGTCCAAACACACCCTGGCCTACCATTTTGCCATCCTGTGGATACGGGGGTCTCTCTTCAGAGATCCTTCCCATGACCATTGGTGATCTGAGGTGGACAGCGCTGCACAGAGCAATGGCATCTAACATAGTACTGAGCCACTTTACTGACATCCGGACCATGTGTAATATCTGCGGCCTGGAAGAAATGGTACTCCACATGTGCATAGAATCTTAGAGGTTGCAGTCCCTATTTTGCTCCTCAACTTCTGGCTCGATTTTAGTCCCACACTCCTGATCTTCGGCCATGCAGTACGGTGGTGTGGCAAGTAGGAGGACCTTCCTGTGGGTCTGCTCAAGGATCTGGCTATAACAACTATCCACAGATCTAGGATGCATGGGCCCTGCGGGGAGGGTTGCTCTGGCTGTCTGCCTCTCTTCTGCAGTCTTGTCCATGTGCGGGTGGCCTGGAGGGGGAACATGCATTGCCCACCGGTACACTCGAGGCCTTCCGCGACTGGTGGGCTCCGCAAGACATTCATTGTATAATTGATTAAAATAACCAAATAATGATTTTGTTCACATTAAGCTTCATTTAGTTTGATTGTGCCTCGGTTAGTTTATTTTTAGAGGTGCTTCCGAAAGAGGGCATTTGCGGTACTGATTTCTGTTCGGTGACACTGAGGTTCCCAGTGCCACTTCTACTGGTTCAATTGAATTAGGCACAACTTGGATGTGTGGTGCTTCGATGCAGATTCATCACTTGTTGTAAGCCAATGGAAGCTAATACATACTACTTTATATATCAGTCATGCTTTGAAAGGTTTGCTGCAGATCGTGAAAATACAGAAGTGAAGCATCTAAAAGCCATCAAAGTTGGGTTGAATCACCGTAACAGGGAAGCTCTGTTTTCTGATATTGGCAAAGTTCTTTCAAAATACATGGCTCATGCCCAGTTGAATACTCTACTCCTCATGATTGTTAAAGGACATACTGTCAAGCAATGCAGCAGTGCTTGTGTGAATTCTATTGTCATGAACACCCTCATTACAAAATGTGGGGATAGCCTTACATATCTCCCTGGTATAATCAACGGACCGTACAATCAATTGTAGTCAATTACTCAGCTGCACATGCAGTGTCACTTTCTACATTCTCGCTTCACAGAACAGGCCAGTGGCTTTGTCCTGTCTCCTTACGGACCCTATTTAGTTTATCCAGTATATTAGTGACATGCAGATATCATTATTGAGAGATAACATACTAGCCACAACCTCAATTAAATATTTATTGGATGACTTTAAGTTACTGTATGCTGCCAGACTTGTTTTAGCGGGTCTTCCGAGCCATCAAGCTTACCACGTCCTGGCAGTTTTACATTTGGCTTGCAGTTGGCTGTGCAACATCCATACTACAGGAACCTGCCAGTACTAGCACAATATAAGAGCACCTTTACAGAGACGTCAATGCTGCTTTTATACTGTGATGTGGAGATGCCGGTGATGGACTGGGGTGGACAAATGTAAGTAATCTAACAACACCAGGTTATAGTCCAACAGTTTTATTTGAAAATCACAAGCTTTCGGAGGCTTTCTCCTTCGTCAGGTGAGACGAAGGAGAAAGCCTCCGAAAGCTTGTGATTTTCAAATAAAACTGTTGGACTATAACCTGGTGTTGTAAGATTACTTGCTTTTATACTGCACAAGGTCCATTCTGGTGCCGAGGTGTGAATCTTGTACAGCTGCTAGCAATCCCACAGTAAACTTGCCGGATTCCAGGAAGTTTACTCTGGGATGAGTGCCGACTGCACTAGAGCTGAGCTTCGAGGAACCAACTGCACTAAAACATTCTCGTGCATTATAAAAGCAGCTTTTGTGAAGATTGTTGTTTTCCAAGGGAGATAAGCTGGAGAGCAACTAGCTCTTAAGTGAGCATTCTAGATGTATGTTAAAAAATAAATGCTGCCTTATGCTGTGTAGCATGTTGCCAAGTTCTGATGCTGCAATGTTTAATTTATAAATAAATATTGTACAAGTGTGGATTGGTATGATATTTCCAGGTTTGACAGAGTAAGAAACATGTGTAAAATATAGCATTTGTTGTTACTTGCTAATTGTTAACCAAAGCCTATGCAACTATACATTATACACTCCCAGATTGCACAAGGAATGTGACTCACTCGAGGGGAGTCTAATACAAACCATCAATGAAAAAAAGTGTTTTAGAGACTGAGCATTACCATTCCTCACCCTGATGAGTACAAAGTTCACAAAAAGAAAGTGGAGGATTATTGAGAATGGTAAATTGTGTCACAATCACACAGCTATTGCGGCAATTAACAAGAAAAATGGCACTTGATTTTGGGAGTGGAAACATCAAACTGCACTTGAGACCCTAGAGAACCAATTAATGAAGAACACAGTGTTTTTGAAGGAGTCCAACTGACTGAAATTAAATGGATGCAAGTCCATTTGGAGGCCATATTTGTTTAAAAATACCCATTTCATGATAGGGCACTAAAGCTGCTATTCTATGGTTCTTTTTCCACCAGCTAAACACACTGGATATTTTTAAGACTGGCAGATGGGTAGGCACATTTTTTACTGGACCATCCCGACTGCCGCTCGTCTTTCTGAGGCCAGTAACTACACCGTTCCAACAACAGCATGGTCATGTCATGACACAACTTCACACTGTCATCACGTACACACATGCGGTGATTCCCTGTTGTGACATAACATCATTTGTTGCTGATGTCAAGAAGCCAATGCTTGTGACCTTAGGACATAAATGCAGGAGAGCGATGCAGTTAGGTTGCTCTTGCAAGACCTGGCCTGCAACATTAAAGCAACTGAAGGCAATTAAACAATGTTACTCTAAACAGAAAGCGAAGTTTAAACCATTATGTGGAGCGAGGCACACTTTCACTTATACCTCTATGGTGCTCTGTTTATAACGATCACTGATCACAAAGTGTTAGAGCACATTTACAACAACCAAAATCAAAACCATCAGTTTACATAGTTTAAAAGTTGTCCACGAAGTAGGTGAAAATAATCCAAGAGACTTTATGTCGAGTCATCCATTCCATCAAATGCTGAACAGTGGAATCAAAAATATTACAGAATATATTCATTTCATTGCCACCAAAGGAAATCTAATGTAAGTAAAAGAGTGATCCCATGGTGCAGTCATTGATAGATATAATCAAAACTAGCAACTGATCTTAAACTAAAGTCACTGATAATAGAGGGATAGATGTGGAAATACTTACAAGCATTTTTCAATATATGCAAGGATTTAACAACTTTACCAAACAATGACATTCTTCTATAGGGATCTGGATTCTATTTTTTAATGCAGATGTGATCATTAGCCTTAGCCCCCAAAGGAAACCAATGCAAAGTAAAAATAAAATAATTATTTAGAATAAAGCTGTGTCACATCTTTGAGTCTTTTCTACCCTTCTTATTCTAGTTTTTTTTTGGCTAACATATTCTAGATCAGTCATAATTGAGTCTCAACTCCTTAGGACTTGCATTTATACACAAAACCTTTCACGTCCTCAGGACATTGCAAAGTACGACCACCAGAGTATCTTCACTAACCCATATATCTTGAAACGCTTTCAGTAATGTGCCCAGGATAATGAACAGGGAAACTTTTTTGTCAATTATTTATTCATTGGAATTATCTGTGCCTCCACAGAATAATTTCTTCCTTCTATGAAAAGCAGCAGAACATCACAGTGTTTTCCAGGAATAGAGGGGTACTTTAAAAATCTGATACCTGCATTCATGCCGAGCTACACTTCATGATAATTAATGTCCTAAGATCTTGATAATCTCTTTTGCATTGTAAGGAAATGTCTTTTGGTGAATCTGATACATGAAGGGCAGAACTTCAGGAACCTCAAGGAGCACATTTTGGAATTCGGTTGGCAAGTAAATTTATTATTTTTAAAACATTTCTAACTTCTACTGTTGCTGTTTTCTCTAAAGTTAGACATTCAGTAGTATGTCAGGTTTTGCAGGTTAGTAACTGTTTATAAATAAACAAACTGAGTATTAACACCACTGTGTCAGCCAATGAGTTGCACAGTGCCGGCGGGGCGGAGGGAACTTACAGCAAACAGTCTATTTTGCAGCAAACAAAGTTTACTTAAACAGAGTCTCTACGAACTACAGCAAACAGAGCTCATGGCCAATACTACAGCAGTCTTCTACAGCAGTCTCCCAATAAAAGCAAGCTTATTTCTCCAGCAAAATGCAGTGTGTGGCGGATAGTTACATAATACAAATTACGTGCATAAAATCAATCCCAGTTACTTACAGCAGTGCGATCTCCAGGCGTGATTGGTGGAAGAATTACTCAGTCTGGCCGGGACTTGTGATGTCGCTATATGCAGCTATAAATAAAAGCCTGAGGTGGTTAGATCTGTGTTTTCAGAACTCATTTTCAGTAGAATATTGAAATTTAGGTTAAAAGTGCAATCTTTCAACAGCGGAGAAAAAGAAATTATATTGCTAACAACAATGGGGCAAAAATTGCTTCCAAAATAACAGTGAACTCAAATGTTGTTAGTGGTGAAATGAAGGAGCAAGTTCCGGCTTTCGCATGTGCACAGTGAATCGCGGAAATCTGGAACTTGCTTCTACTGGTTCGCTGGTGATATGGCAGCTTTGAATTAAAGTGTATCGACGGCTGCAATCAGTGAAATGATTGGAAAAGCGGCAACTTGCTCATCTGCCCAGTTGGAAATTAACTAATATCACCACAAAACACCAGGTCTAAACTAAGTTTTAATAGTCTTAATGACTGCCAAACCTTTAAAAATAACTTTTTAAAAATGTGGAGTTTCATTACTCCTTATTTTAATAGTATTTGGTCATAATAAAAATTTTTATAATCAATAAATTAATTTTTTTTTAAACTTTGCCCTTCTGTCCCTTTTATTTCAATCAATTATTTGTTACCCTCTTTTTTTTCCACTGTCTACAACTTTTTACAATGATTTTAATGTTGTACCTTTCACTTCCTGCTTTTCACGGAAACCTGCAGAGACAGTGAACGCATCTTGTCAAAAATGCTGCGATTTGAATGGTTATGGGGAGAGTGTGATCCTCTCCCTTCTCCCAGGATCGTAGCTTCACATGAACTGACGCCTGGCTCTTCTCCGCTTCCTATTTGAGGAAGTGCCCTAAGTAAGTTAGTGGGTTAGTATAAATCTATGGAGCGGCGAGCACTGTCGGTTTGCCACTCCGAGCAATTTCTGCCCTAGTGTATATAACAAAAAATGTTAATTTTTTTTCAGAGCCATAATAAGTGTGCTCACAGACACTAGCACAGCCATTGTAGTGATTTGGTTTCATCAAAGTCATCCTTATATGACAATTTCTACATTTCTTTTTGTAATATTCCCCCTTCCCCATCTTAAGATCACTTTTACCCCACATTCAGCATCTTATGTTGCCCTATTACTGTTTCCATCTAATGTTGCTATTTTAACAGGGTCTGCTTTTGCATTGAGGATTGTGTTTCAATTACTGCATCACTGTTTAAATCAGCAGTAAGACTCAACTCATTTATGAGTGACTCAGAAATTATGTAAAATACCATCTAACCTGTAAGGTTATCTGATGGTCTGACCATTTAACTTAATGGTTTAAATTTCTGTTATGTAGCGAAAGAAGGATAATTAGATCCTAAATAAAAACAGAAAATGCTGGAAATACTCAGCAAGTCAGGCAGCGTCTGTGGAAAAAGAAAAAGACCTTTCGTCAGAACTGGAAGTTAAAAATTTAACAGTTTTTAAGCAAGCACAGAGCCAGGCAAAGGGAGGTGGGGAGGGGGAAGGAGAGGGAGGGGAGGAAAGAACAAAAGGGAAGGTCTCTGATAGGGTGGAGGGGAGAAGTGTTTAAATGACAAAAGAGATGATGGTAAAAGGCAAGGAGGGTGATAATGGGCCAAGTAAAGAAACAAAAGGTGGGTCTAGAGGAGCTATAATTGGCAACAGCAGAACTATTACCAGCAGCTGCAGTCCAAAAAAATGGGAGCAGTGGTTATGATCTGAAGTTACTGAAATCAATATTGAGTCTGGAAGGTTGTAAAGTGTCTAATTGAAAAATGAGGTGCTGTTCCTTGAGCTTCCATTGAACTTCACTGGAACAGTGTAGGAGGCTGAGGACAGAAAGGTCGGAGTGGGAGTGGGACGGAGAATTAAAATGGCAAATGACCGGTAGGTCAGGATCGCACTTGCAGACTGAGCGGAGGTGTTCAGCAAAGCAATCACCCAATCTGAGTTTGGTCTCGCCAATGTAGAGGAGACCGCATCATGAGCAGCGAATACAGTATACTAAATTAAAAGATGTACAAGTAAATCGCTGTTTCACCTGGAAGGAGTGCGTGGGGCCCTGGACGGTGAGAAGGGAGGAGGTGAAAGGGCAGGTGTGCATCTCCTGCACTCACATGGGAAGGTGCCATGGGAAGGAGAGCGAGTATTGGGAGTGATGGAAGAGTGGACCAGGGTGTCGCGGAGGGAATGGTCCCTTCGGAATGCTGAAAGGGGAGGGAAAATATGTTTGGTGGTGGCATTGCGCTTGACGTGGCAAAGGATGATATGTTGAATGTGGAGGCTGGTGGGGTTGGAAAGTGAGGACAAGGGGGACCCTATCATGGTTCTGGGAGGGTAAGGGGTGAGGGCAGAAGTGCGGGAAATGGGACAGACACAGTCGAGGTCCCTATCAACCACAGTGGAGGGGAATCCTTGCTTGAGGAAAAAGGAAGACATTGCGGAAGCACTGCCCTGGAAGGTGGCATCGTCAGACAGATGTGACGGAGAAACTGGGAGAATGGAAAAGTCCTTACAGGAAGTGGGGTGGGAGGAAGTGTAATCAAGGTAGCTGTGGGAGTTGGTGGGCTTATAGTAGATATTAGTAGAAATGGAGATACAGAAGCCGAGGAAGGGAAGAGTCGGAGATGGACCATGTGAAGGCGAGGGAAGGGTGGAAATTGGAAGCAAAGTTGATGAAATTTTCCAGTTCGGGACGAGAGCAGGAAACGGCACCAATACAGTCATCAATGTACCGGAAAAAGAGGTGAGGGAGGGGTCCTGAGTAGGACTGGAACAAAGAATGTTCCACGTATCCCACAAAAAGGCAGGCATAGTTAGGACTCATGCAGGTTCCCATAGTGAAATTAGTTCCTTCACTGGTGTTGCATCAATCTACTGATAGCTGGGTATAGCTGGGGCAGTCTTTATAAAAAAGTGTTGGAATTTTCTGATCTTCATTCAGCATTTTCAGTATTTCAACTTTGGAAATACCATACAGCAATCTTTTATTTTTAAAAGGAGAAAGTGATGCTAGTTAAATTGTATATTATAGTTTTAAAAAGAGAAAAACTGGTCACTGCTTTGAGGGGTTTATCATCCTGGGGTGTGCGAGAAGGACTTTGATACCTTACAATGCCTTCTTCCTGTAGCCTGACACCACTTTGTCAGAATCTGTTGTTCAATGTGACATTTAACATTGTACCTGGTCATATTCTTATCAAAGCACCATTCGACTTATAAAATTAAGTGTGTACTGCAGCCAAATTTTTTTAAATTTTAAACCCAATACCTATTTATTTTGTTCTATCTTATAATCATTTATCTTTAATAGAAGCCAAGATCCCTGCTTATCGATGTGCAATTAAAATGATTCTCATCAGGGAACTCTGGCTGAGGTATTCAAGGAGACAGAATAAGGAGGTCAGGAACTCCTGCCTTCAGATTAGCCTCCTGAATCACTCTTACAGCCTGCAATATGTCCTAGCACCTGAGGCAACCAACTTTCCTCCTCAAGAATGGTTTAAAATAATTGGTGCTATTGGTATAGTTTCCCTCCCTCCCATTTGGTAGATTTAGTGAAGCATGACAGCTATCAAATGAGAAAAGGGTGGTGGCTGTACTGATCATTTGGTGATATGTCCTGATTATTGTGTAGTCTTTGATGTTGTTAATAATAACAAAACAGTGAACAATTTATTTCCCCTATTTTGTATAGCGGTCATTGGACTGCTCACTTTATGAAGACGGCTGACATCTGGGTGGGGGGGGGGGGGGGGCGGTGGGGTAAGGAGAAAGTGCGAATAATCTTAATGTACTTTCAGGAAAGCTGTGCTCTCTTATAAGCGATAGGGGATTTTTGTTAGCACTCCCATTCTCTTCATTGCTGTCTATGGCACTAGCAGAATTACATTACATAGAAGCAATAGGTTTGCATTCTTGAACAGTTGACAGAAATTAGCTGAATTGTGTGTTAAGTTGATGGCTTTTCTTTAATGGGGGTGAAATTCATCTTAGGTGATTAGCGCAAAATGGGCACTAGTGAATCGACTGCCCGTTTTACACTCCTCCTCATTTTCTTTTTAAATGGCTCAATGGTGGGTGAAATGGGTGGCCAATCTGCTGTTGCCGTCTTGCGCTATCGCCCCAGATGGACTTCACCCTGAATCTGTATTTCTCCTTCAGTTTCTACAATGTGCATTGCTAATCGTTTTAAAGTTCTCCCAGTTAGATCTTCAGCAAAATTTCCACTTTCTACTGACTGAGAGTTGCTTATGTCCAAAACACAATCTTCTGGCCTTCCACTGTAATTTTTAAAATTTTTACAGGATATTGAAAATGTGTTACTGCTCCACATTATTTAATTGGGGATGCAGCATTTCCCGTCACTGACATAGTCAGTCACCACCCTGCTGCTGGCCACCTTGTCCATCTGCTATTTTCAACAGTCTGTCTGATGTATGGGAGGGGGGAGAAATTGCAACAGAGTACAATACATCATGTGTGTCAGCTGCAAGCTGCTTTAAAAAAAAGTCCAAAATAAAACAGGAGAAAAAATCTCTAAGCTACATAACTTTACACAATATCAATCGCTAATGCCACATTATTCCACGTTATTTCTATCCTCTTGTAATTTTGAAGAATGTTGAAACAATCCCAAATAATCACCTCATGTTGCTGAACTAAAAAACTTCTTTTAAGTAATGTCACCAATATTTAACTTTAACAGTGACAGAATGTAAACAGCCCAAATATGTGCAAAGACAACACATTCAAAATGGGGGCCCAATCTCTATTCAAATTTGGTAAATCTTCTAACTTTTTTAAAATTTAGGATTTCCTCCTACAAAAAGAAAGAGGAGCATAAAAGCATACATAGCCAAGTAAAGATAAAGTAACAATATTATATATATAAAATTAATCTTTGGATATTTTCTGTAAGGAAAAGGACAAGGCAGCTATCTGGCAGATCCAATATGTCCCGAACCAAAGCCCAAGGGTTGGTTGAAGGCATCCCAGGCATCTCTGGGTTATCTTACAAGGGAAACCAGGGAGCCCTCAGGGGAAAAGAGAGAAAGGGAATGAAGGCAAAAGGAAATGGGTTGCCTAAATTTCATGGTTCACTGACCGAGATAAATGGAGGAATCTTTAAAGAGAGGGTGAAGAAAGGATACCTTGGCAGCCCTTGATTAGTTGCACTGTGATGGTTCAATGAAGATGACATGTTGAGTGAGGGGAGGGGGCAATGGTGACAAGCTGCTGTCATTATTCCAGGAAGAGAGGCTATGTTGTGATTTGTTTGCCTCAGTCAACATGATTGTGGGACAGAGCACAATCAGGGACAATGTGATCCATGTGAACTGTGAGAGAAAATCCATTAGCAAACCTTTTCCCACTGGATTTCAAATGCACAAAAATTGAACTGAAATGTAATCTTATGATGCTTGGTGTTTGGTATAATTCTGATGAAAATTGTGCATGGTTCTAAAGTCTCCCAAAATAAAATGTTTGTTAAAGATTTTTTCATAATGACAAAATCCCTTAATTTGATTGAGCCAAACATTATTCTAAGGTCACTTTGACCAAGCTTGACTGCATTATTCCTTGAACATTTGTAATATTAATAGGGCGTCATAAAATAGTATTACTTTTATTTATTTGATAGCAAATGTTATTTTAATTTTCATTCCTGGCCAAACCATTTCCATTATAAATGAAGGTTAGTGTGCATTAAAAATTAATAAGCTGTATTTCATCAACTGTTCTCCGACAAATGAATTGTATTCATAATTGCACATATCACAGTAGTTGTACATCACAGTTCATAATGCAGCCCTCAGCTGCCAGAGCTTATATTATTGCCTCCATGATCATATTCATACCGCCAAACAGTTATGTTATGACCTTCAACTACCCATCCACTTAGTCCTGCACACTCAGGATCTGCTCTTGGGACATGGCATGGTAATAATTTATTATAAGAAGTAACAAATTGCTCGAAAGGTTTAACATTGACAACAGGAGCAGTGCATTAAAAATTGAAACAACTTTGTGAAGTACTTCTCAGAAGTGCAGGTTTTGATGTTTTGCTGTATGAAGTGAAATGCACCTCTCAGTTCAGAAACTGAGCTAACTGGAATATGGCGCCACCCACAGGCCTTTATTAAAAGGGTTTGTAACACTCCCAGAATCAGTTAACAAGTGAAATAAACATCATAGTTCCACATGTATGACCTAACAAGGACACCAGTATGTCATTAGATGGCTTTCCCCAATTTCCTTAAGCGAGGGATAAATAAGGTTAATGAATCACATTGATAGAATAGTCCCCATTCTTTAATAAAAACAGAAAGTGCTGCAAACACTCAGCAGGTTAGGCAACATATGTGGAGAGAGGAAGGTAAGGTTAATGTTTCAAGACTTATGACCCGATGTCAAAACCCTATTCTTTATCAACCTTGGCTCAGTGGTAGCACTCTTGCCTCTGAGTCAGAATGTTGTGGGTTCAGGCCCCACTCTAAGACTTGAGCAGATAATCAAGGCTGACACTTCAATGCACTTCTGCATTGTCGGTGGTGCTGTTTTTCAGATGAGATGATAAACCGGGGACCTGTCTGCCCTCTCAGGTGGACGTAAAAGGTCCCATAGAACTATTCAAAGAGCAGGGGTGTCTCCAAGTGTCTTGGCCAACACTTATCCCTCAATCAACACCATTAAACAGATTATGTGGTCATTTATCTCACTGTTGTTTATGGGACCTTGCTGTGGGCAAATTGACTGCCACACATTACAACAGTGACAATAGTTTAAAAGTAATTCATTGGCTGTGAAAGACAGTAGCACGTCCTGGGGTTGCAAAAGGCGCAATATGAATGCACGTTCTTTCATTGTTTCTTCAAATACTTGTCTGATCCATCTATAATGAGTTAATTTTGAAGTCAACACTTTGAACAGGAGAAGCTGCATGACTTTCTCTAGGAATCTGGCTTAGAGTTCTGGAAGTGATTCTTGTGATATTTACATAACTTTCTTTCACATTACATACATACCTTGTTCAGTGCCACAGCTAAGATGGCAGGTGGTCCTTACCTTGCCCAAATAATGAACAAATACGAACAACACTGACACATAAAAATGCAACTTGGGCAATTACGATATAGTTCATGGCTTTTAGTTATCGAGAAACAAAGAAATGAGGAAGATATATCCTTTGATGAATGCATTTGGGGTAATCACTTTAATCCAGAGGAGACCTGAAAATGAAGAAAGAAGAAAACTCATTTAGAGTTGATAATTTGGTAATGGACTTTCAAAAAGGTATTTGATAAAATACCACATAATAGACTTGTTAGCAAAATTAAAGTCCATGGGATTAAAAGGACAGTGGCAGCATGGAAACAAAATTGGCTAAGGGACAGAAAGCAGAGAGTAGTGGTGCACAGTTGTTTTTCAGACTGGAGGGAAGTATACAGTGGTGTTCCCCAGGGGTCAGTTTTAGAACCACTGCTTTTTTTGATAATACATTAATGACCTGGACTTGGGTATAGAAGGTATAATTTCAAAGTTTGCAGATAACATGAAACTCGGAAATGTAGTAAACAAATCAGAGGATAGTAACAGACTTCCGAGGGACAGAGACCAGGCTAGTGAAATGGGCAGACACACAGCTGATGAAATTTAACGCACAGAAGTGTGAAGTGATACATTTTGGTAGGAAGAATGAGGAGAGGCAATATAAACTAAATGGTACAATTTTAAAGGGGTTGCAGGAAGAAAGAGACCTGGGGGTACATATACACAAATCTTTGAAGATCGCAGGACAAGTTGAAAAGGCTGTTGAAAAAGCATATGGGATCCTGGGCTTTATTAATAGAGGCATAAAGTACGAAGTACAAAGGCAAGGAAGCTACGCCAAAGCCTTTATAAAACACTCGTTTGGTCTCAGCTGGAGTATTGTGTTCAATTCTGGGCACCACGCTTTGGGAAGGATGTCAAGGCCTTAGAGAGGGTGCAGAAGAGATTTACTAGAATGGTAGCAGGGATGAGGAACTCTCCACTATGTGGAGAGACCGGAGAAGCTGGGGTTGTTCTCCTTAGAACAGAGAAGATTAAGCAGAGATTTGATAGAGGTGTTCAAAATCATGAATGGTTTTGATAGAATAAATAAGGAGAAATTGTTTCCAATGGCATCAGGGTCAGCAACCAGAGGACACAGATTTAAGGTGATCGGCAAAAGAGCCAGAGGCGACATGAGGAAACATTTTTTTATGCAGCGAGTTGATCTGGAATGCACTACCTGAAAGGGTGGTGGAAGCAGATTTAATAGCAACTTTCAAAAGGGAATTGGATAAATACTTGAAGGAAAAACAAATTACAGGGCTATGGGGAAAGAGCAGGGGAATGGGACTAATTGGATAGCTCTTTCAAAGAGCTGGCACAGGCAAGATGGACCGAATGGCCTCCTCCTGCGCTGTACCTACTGTGATACTATGATCTTCAAACCAAGACTAAAAGGAAAGATGGAAGATTCAGTATTTTCATGCATAAATTAGGGTTACCAACTCTAAATGAGTGATTTTCCTTTTTTTTATTTTTGGCTCTCCTTCACATGACTGATCTTTGGTTCAACTGCCTTTAACTAAGCTAGCAGAGTTCTGCTAGCTAAGTATTAATTTTATTATCCACCTGTTTGAGCTCCTGAGTTTGAGCTCCGTAACAAACATACAGCCTAGAGAAGCCTACACTCCACCTTTGACTTATGAGGGTGATCTTATTCTTGGAGGAGGAAAGGTGGGCTTGCTGCTCGAACCAGAACTCACTCACTGTCCGAGCTGAGACCAGTGGCAGGAGAGAATCTGTTTGCCAGCTGAGTTAGAACTATCTACGTGCTCAAAACCAGGACTTTTAATTGTGAAACATTTGGTTCAGCTTCCACTGAGGGGCAAAGAGTTTGAGAAGGTGTGATGGTTCCCACTTATTTCATAAGTGGTAACATGAGATTGAACATGAGGGAATCTTCCAGCCATTATGATTTCTATCACCACCTCTTGCAACATGAACTTTGAACTTGTCCCATTCAACAGCTCAGCCAACAAGTTTCATATGCAGGAAAGGTTGAAAATGGTGACTCTGCTCACCATCATTCAGGCAATGTGCCTAAAACATTGGCCATGAGCCATAGATCTCAAATCTGCATCCTTTCCCCACATAGCCATCAGGGAAAGCCACAGGAAGTTCCTCAGAATCCAGGTGGTGAGTACCAGGGATGCCAACAGTATGATTAGAAAAAGAGAGATCCAGTGATAGGAGTTGAACTGCTGACCAGGGTAACGGAGTGGATTTTGCTTTAATTAATGTAGTAAATCAAACACCTGCTTCAGTCAAGTAAATTATTTGGTGAGTTCTCATTTTTTTTAAGTTTAATCTATTGCAGCAATTTTGGAAGTTACTTTAATTTATCTTTATACAATTTGCAGTATCTTGATAATTTGGTGAATTTACAGTATATTTCACGGTGTCCATTTTCTTCAGCTGAGGATAACAGATATATAAATCAAAATTAGAATGGCAGCACCAAAGACTATGCTTATTAAGGAGAAACTCAGAGACCACAAAAATCACTGTCCCTCATGGAATACAAAATACAGCTGGACTACTATTTTCCAGCATCATCTCAGCCTCTCATTGACAAAGCTGCTCCACTTCCTCTTTCAGCATTTCTCTGTTGCTAAATAATTACCAGTTTGTCACTAAGGAAATCTGATCCTTAATATTTAAATCCTCCCTCGGCTCTTGACGTCGTCACCTCAAATTTACAGAAATGGCATTCTTTCCTGAACTATTAACCTACCGTATTAACGCTCCTGTGAAGTGCCATGGGACGTTTTTACTACAATAAAGGCGCTATACAAATGCAAGTTGTTGTTGTATTCTATCATCAACTGCTCTAGTCTTCAGTCTTTCCATCAAATGACACAAGCATGTGTTTTTGTGGTCCAATTGTATTGAATTGACCATTTTTGCTACTTTTTACACATACACAAATCTTTCCCAGTGTCAGTATACATCGATGTTCAGGAAACTGTGTGTTTGCAAATTATAGCATTTCTAAATTAAACCAAGAAATCCACAAAGAGATTTGCTCATGCATAATACAACACAGAAGTACAACTTTACTTAAAACCAATAATGACAGAATTCAATCCCTCAAATGTAGTTAATTACGCCACAATCAGGAAGATTGGCATCCCTGGAGCACCTGTTGCCAGTACATCGTGTTCCCCTTTGGTCTAGCCTCAGCACAAAGGATCTTTAAGTGTCTTGCTAATAATGGCAGCCCACCTATGGTCTTCAAATATTCCATGTGTGTAGACAGTGCATACAAGGTCTATGAAGGGATGGACTTGATCATCCTAATAGTGATTTCACATTCCACCCTTTCCAATGTTCACTCCTAACCAGCCAGTTTCACCCCCACCCTCCCTTCAAGAGGTAGCAAGGAAGACTAATTAACATAGGGTACATAATTAACATAACAGTGTAGTAGTTATGGTACTGGACTAGCAACCCACAGGTTGTGAATTAAAATCCCACCATTGAATTCAATGTCTGGTAATTGTTGGGCCAATTACCATGAAAGCTACTGGATTATTGTAAAAATCCATTTGATTAACCTGCCACCTCTACTTGGTTTGGTCCACACTATGTGGCTGGCTCTTAATGTTCTCTGAAGTAGCCTAGGAGGGGTAATTGACCTTCAGCAGCTGCCACATCCCAAGAACAAGTGACTAAAAAAAGGTCTCATATACAAAAATCTCAGACCAAGAAACTGAAGGGGTGCCAAATGATCTGTCCACATAAAAGTTTCCGTGCCAGATTCGCAGAAATAGCAGCTGCCGTTCTTTTGAAACAGGATAACAATATTTGCATAAGGACTTCACAAATGAAAGCTACAGCTATTCTTGTGGCCTGGCACACTAAATTGTTCACGAGGTTACTTCAATCTCGGTGCACAACCATCACATCCCTCCCCCCATCAAAATTTGTAAGACTGAACAAAGGTTTAGCCCAAGTCTCCCTCTGGTGGATGTCGAGAACTAAAAACAAGTGACAACATACATCAACCATCGCCTTCTTTGACACTTACTGCAGATGCTTCCTTCACTGTATGGAAAGCACATCTGTGAACCAGATGTGTGCGAACGACTTCTTAGGAAATAAGCTTTTCTTTCTCCACAGATGCTGCCTAACTTGCTGAGAATTTCCAGCATTTTCTGTTATTATTATCTTAGGAAATAAAGTAGCACGTTAAGAGACTGGAGCTGAAAGCACTTCCACTTCATACTGTCAGACCATTCAGCCCTCCAGTGGACGGGCAATACCACACTAGTAAAACATGAAAGTAAAGGGAGCACCAAGGCACTGACAGAAGAAACAAAGTATTAACCAGACCATCCTCCCTCAACGCCTCTCCTCCGTTGTCCAGCTGAGTGGGACTGCCATCGCGTGGTTCCTCTCTTACCTATTCAGTCGCAGCCAGAGAATCTCCTGCAATGGCTTCTCTTCCTGCACCATTGCTTTTGGAGTCCCCCAAGGATCTATCCTTGGTTCCCTCCTTTTTCTTATCTACAAGCTGCCCCTCGGCAACATTAGCCGAAGACACGGCATCAGGTTCCATATGAAAGCGGATGACATCACCTCTCTCCACCCCTCCAGAGGGGACTGCCTGTCCGACATCCAGTTTTGGATGAGCCACACTTTCCTCCAATTAAACGATGGGAAGGCCGAAGCCATTGTCTTCGGCCCCCGCCACCAACTCCATTCCCTCGCCAAGATTCCATCCCCCTCCCTGGCCACAGCATCAGGCTGAACCAGACAGTTCACAACCTCGCCGTCCTACATGACCCTGAGCTGAGCATCTGATCCCATAATCCTCTCCATCACATACTTCCACCTCCGTAACATTGCCCGTCTCCGCCACTGCCTGAGCCCATCTGCTGCTGAAACCCTCATCCATGCTTTTGTTACCTCCAGATTCGACTATTCCAATGCTCTCCTGACTAGCCTCAAACGTGAACTCATCCAAAACTTTACTGCTCGTATCCTAATCTGCACCAACTCCCGTTCACCCATCACCCCTGTGCTTGCTGACCTACATTGGTTCCTGGTCCACCAATGCCTCGCTTATAAAATTCTCATCCACCTGCCATGGTCTGGCCCCTCCCTATCTCTGTAACCTGCTCCAGCCCTACAACACTCCAAGTGCACTGCATTCCTCCAGCTCTGGCCTCATGCACCCCCCACTTCCTTTGCCCCTTTCAGCCATCTAGGCTCTAGGCTTTGGAATTTCCTCCCTATAGTCCTCCACCTCCATTAAGACACTCCTTAAAACCTACCTCATTGACCAAGCTTTTAGTCACCCATCCTAACATCATCTTCTCTGACTCAGTGTCAATTTATGTCTGATTATGCTCCTGTGAAGCACCTTACTACATTAAAGGCACTGTATAAGTGTTGTTGGTACACTGATGACGGTATCGGTGCCATTTGCTGCTCTAACCCTGAACTAGAAAATTTCATCAACTTTGCTTCCAATTTTCACCCTTCCCTCGCCTTCACATGGTCCATTTCCGACTTTTCCCTTCCCTCCGACTTCTCTATCTCCATTTCTGGGGATAGGCTGTTAACCAATATATATTATAAGCCCACTGACTCCCACAACTACCTTGATTACACTTCCTCCCACCCCGCTTCCTGTAAGGACTCTATTCCCTTCTCCCAGTTTCTCCATCTCGCTGCATCTGTTCTGACGATACAACCTTCCGCACCAGTGCTTCTGAAATGTCTTCCTTTTTCCTCAACCGAGGATTTCCCTCCACTGTAGTTGACATACCGTGTCCGTCCTATTTCCCACACTTCTGCCCTCACCCCCTCCCTTCCCTCCCAGAACCATGATAGGGTCCCACTTGTCCTCACCTTCCACCCCACCAGCCTCCACATTCAAAGTATCATCCTCCACCATTTCTGCCACCTCCAGTGTGATCCCACCATCAAACACATCTTCCCCTCCCCTCCGCTTTCAGCATTCCAAAGGGACCGCTCCCTCCGAGACACCCCAGTCCACTCTTCCATCACTCTAACACCCGCTTTCCTCCCCATGGCACCTTCCCATGCGAGCGCAGGAGATGCAACACCTGACCCTTCACGTCCTCCCTTCCCGCCGTCCAGGGCCCCAAACACTCCTTCCAGGTGAAACAGCGATTTACCTGTATTTCTTTCAATATAGTATACTGTATCTGCTGCACACAATGCGGTCTCCTCTACATTGGAGACCAAATGCAGACTGGGTGATCACTTTGCTGAGCACCTCTGCTCTGTCCGCAAGCGTGACCATGACCGGCTGGTCGCTTGCCATTTTAATTCCCCTTCCCACTCCGACTCTGACCTCTCACACTGTTCCAACGAAGCTCAACATAAGCTCGAAGAACAGCATCTCATCTTTCCTTTAGGCACTTTACAACCTTCCGGACTCAACGTTGATTTCAATAACTTCAAATCATAACCATCGCTCCCATTTTATCGGTCAGCTAGTGCTGATAATGTAAGGAATCTTACAACACCAGGTTATAGTCCAACAAATTTATTTTAAAATCACAAGCTTTCGGAGATTATCTCCTTCGTCAGATGAATGAATGAAAAGGTTCTCAAATCGCATATCTTATACTATGTTGGGACAGCATCACACCAATCAAAAGGTGTCGTTGTTATTCAAACAGGCCAGTCACGGAGAACAGCACGTCCCAGTACACTAGATATACATTGTGTCTATTACACAGGCAGGCAGAAATAAACTCAAAATGGCAGAGAGAGAGAGAATTTTAAAAAACATATACATTTTTTCCCCCTTTTTGCTGGTGGGGTTACGTGTAGCGTGACATGAACCCAAGATCCCGGTTGAGGCCGTCCTCATGGATGCGGAACTTGGCTATCAACTTCTGCTCGACGATTTTGCGTTGTCGTGTGTCTCGAAGGCCGCCTTGGAGAACGCTTACCTGAAGATCGGTGGCTGAATGTCCTTGACTGCTAAAGTGTTCCCCGACTGGGAGGGAACCCTCCTGTTTGGCGATTGTTGCGCGGTGTCCGTTCATCCGTTGTCGCAGCGTCTGCATGGTCTCGCCAATGTACCATACGTTGCAGGAAAGGATGCCCCGGAGCATGGTACATTGGCGAGACCATGCAGACGCTGCGACAACGGATGAACGGACACCGCACAACAATCGCCAAACAGGAGGGTTCCCTCCCAGTCGGGGAACACTTTAGCAGTCAAGGACATTCAGCCACCGATCTTCGGGTAAGCGTTCTCCAAGGCGGCCTTCGAGACACAGGACAACGCAAAATCGTCGAGCAGAAGTTGATAGCCAAGTTCCGCACCCATGAGGACGGCCTCAACCGGGATCTTGGGTTCATGTCACGCTACACGTAACCCCACCAGCAAAAAGGGGGAAAAAATTTATATGTTTTTAAAAATTCTCTCTCTCTCTCTGCCATTTTGAGTTTCTTTCTGCCTGCCTGTGTAATAGACACAATGTATATCTAGTGTACTGGGACGTGCTGTTCTCCGTGACTGGCCTGTTTGAATAACGACACCTTTTGATTGGTGTGATGCTGTCCCAACATAGTATAAGATATGCGATTTGAGAACCTTTTCATTCATTCATCTGACGAAGGAGTTAATCTCCGAAAGCTTGTGATTTTAAAATAAAATTTGTTGGACTATAACCTGGTGTTGTAAGATTCCTTACATTTGTCCACCCCAGTCCATCACCGGCATCTCCACATCAGTGCTGATAATGGTTCTGCTGTGGCCATTTACAGCTACTCCTGATCTATCTTTTGTTTCTTAACCTATCCCATTACCACCTTCCTTGCCTTGCACCATCATCCCTTTTGTTATTTAATCACTCGTGCCCTCCACCCTATCAGACACCTTCCATTTTGTTCTTTCCTCCCATCCCCTCATTCCACCCCCACCCCCTCCCCCCCTTTCCCTGGCTCTGTACTTGCTCAAAAACTTCAACTCTTAACATCTTCCAGTTCTGATGAAAGGTCTTTGACCTGAAACGTTAACTCTGTTTCTTTCTCCACAGATGCTGCCTGACTTGCTGAGCTTCTCCAGCATTTTCTGTTTTTATTTCAGATTTCCAGCATCCACAGTATTTTGCTTTTGATATAAGTGTTGTTGTTATTCTTTAGAGTCCAGCTCCTTGCAGGGAAAAATACCACCATTGTAGATATCCTGAGCTATAGTAGAATACAACCACTTCAATAGGAGGCAACCAATCTATTATAAAATTAATTGCCCTAATGGTCAACACCTCTTTTGGAAGCAACTACTGCAGAATTCCCACTGTGAATGGTCTGACAAATATTTGACCAGGAAAATTATTTTATGTTTTTCCCCAGTACTCTGGAATGTCAGAAGTCACAGGGCCAGTGACGTCCTCATAAGCATTCATTATTTATGTAGGTCTTGATTTTCAGACCTGCTGTCCTTTATGTTCTAGACAGAGAATATATGCACCAACAATGTACAATGGATATCCTGGTCATTGACCGCCAAACACTAAGAGTTAAACATATAAGGGGGAAGGTTAAAGAAAACTATTCTAGCCATCATAATTATCACACAAATTATGCATAGCAGGAAGCAGAAGAGGTTCATTCTGTAGGACTAGAAACATCCCAGTGTGAGTAGGACCGTTTCAAAAAGTTGCATCGCTAAAAATCACTGTGCTCAGTTCTCAATCTTAGCTCTATAAGGCTATGTGTAAAAGTCGCAACTTCATCCCACTCACCCAATAATGTGCCTTTGTTATCTAGATTAATCATAAAGGTATGGATGCCCGAGTTCTTCAGAAAGATACTCTTCATGTCTGAGATGAACACAGTATAATTACAAACTCAAGTATCCTTCTGAGCCATGGTATACCTCGCATCAAGCTCTTGACTTAGGGACCCTTTTAGTGGCTATATTCATAGCTAGATGAGTCATGACTCTACCATTTACTCACTTTGACTTGATTAGTTCAGACCAGTATTTGGACCCCATTCTAGGGATCTTATCAAAAGTATTCTTTGAGTTTAAGAGTTCTTTTAAACTGTGCAGACTGAACTAAACTTCGGAAATTCCACTTAACAAAGACAACACAATCCTGTGTAACCTTTTCACAAAACAAAGAATGGATAAGCAATTGCATCTATAACTACTTGGCAATGATAAAGGCCCCTGAACAAGAACTGTACTCACTACATGGAATACCTTTAAGCATATTGCCATAATAGGCATCAGAAGACAACTCTCAGGGTCAAATCACTGGATTGTCACCAAACATCATTGTTCAGATTAAGTTGCAATTGAGGTCATGAAGTTTTATTCTGAATGTGGAAACTGAATGAAGAAAGATGTCCCATTATGCAGACCTTGGTTTTGCAAAAAAAAGGATCCTGAGGAAGAATCAGAAGCAAGAAACACTGTTCGTAAAACACAGTTCTGCAAAAAAGAAAATATATACAAAAATATTTGTAAAAAATTAGTATTATAAAAAGACACAGTAAAGAAAAAAATACCATATTCTGTATATACTTTATAGGGGTAATTTTCTGACTTCATAATGCTAGTGATCATGCCCACTGTAACGGCGCAGAAATTCGCTGCTGCACATAATATTCTCTCCATAATGGTTGGAAAATTGGGTGTAGCATTTCTGGCTCCACTGCCGAGCAAAGCTCATTGCTGGCAGCACAAAGTCAGAAAAGGTCCCTTTATAAGCTTTATTCTAATTGTGGTCAGTAACTGCTGAGGTATCTAGCTACTTTAGATTTTATTTAAATTAAAATAACATGGATCTTTATCATGATCTCAAATTGAATTGTCATAAAAACACAACTGATTCACTTATGTCCTTTAGGGGAGGGAACCTGCCATCCTTATGAAGTCTGACTTACGGGACTCTGGTCCCACACCAACGTGGTTGACTCATAATTGCCCTCGGAAGCCTAGCAAGCCACTCAGTTGCATTGAACCGCTAGCGGTTCAAGAAGATGGCCCATCACCACCTTCTCAAGCCAATAAATGCTGGTCTGGCCAGCGATGCCCACATCCAGAGAATGAATAAATGAAAAAGAATCATAATCTCTTAAAAAGTTTCCCAGTGGAATTCACTAGATTTGTATCATTATCCGTGGAGCAGAATGTAATTCGAAGAATAAAGGCTAATTGTTTTTGGAAAGTATTCTGGCTGACATTTTCTGCCTTTTCACTTCCTTGCCTGTAAATTTTCACCCACTCATTTTAATAGCTGAAATATTGCAGGCTGAGGAGTACAGAACCAGAAAATCAAGTTGTCTTGTCAAATCTTAATCCTATAGAATTTACCACAAGACCAAGGACAAGATTTTAAAAATTTCAAGGCAGTTAATGAATTTGTTTTAAATACATAAGCGAGAAGGAAATAGAGGCATACGGCGAAAAGGTGGGAAGACGTAATTAGAGTGGGCGGAGGATTGTGTGGAGTATAAACACTGGCATAGACCAGTTGGACCAAATGGTCTGTTCCTGTACTGTAGATTCTATGTACGTAATTCTATGTACGACAACAATTTATTTAAACCAGCACCAGCAAAAATTACTAATTTAGTAACCATCCCTGACCTATTTAACTTTGCTCACATACAGTTTTGAGGGTCAATCAGGGCAGAGATACAATCTTCCCCACCATAATTGTGGACATCAGATACTAATTCCACATCCCCTCATTCACAAAATCCTGGCTCTGCTACTGTACACTTTGAAACATTTCAACATTGTAACAAATGAATACAATTTTTGTATGTTAAAATTAGTTTATTTTACTATTTCTTACCTGAAGGAAGAATATCCCTTTTACAGCTCCACAGACAGATTTTTTAAAACACCAAAACCTTTAACAGAATCAGAGACGTCACCAGAAAAAATGATTTGTTCTGTTCAGATCAGCTTTTCTTTCCTAATAACTGCTGTAGTACCAGGTGACCTTTCCACATTTTATTTAAAATAATACAGTTTTTCAACAGACTAGAATCAGGAAAGGGTAGTTAAGAATCAAAAAAAATGTTTAACCTTCCTGGGAAGAATTGAAATGCTCCTTAGAGTGGACTACAAAACTGACACCAATGATCAGTGGTTCAGTGGCACAAGCTATCATACTAACTGCAATTAAAAGAAGCTTCAACAAAATACATTTAGCATTTAGTTATCTTGACACCTATTGGTTTACTACTTTAAGTAATTCCTTCATAACATACTGTCCTATGGAGTAGTGAAGTACAGGTTTACACCACATGGCCTCCCAATCTCAGCTCAGCGACAGGAAATTAAGGAAAATAGGAGTATGAGTCAACCTGGACCCCATACACGTCTTCCAGCAGTCAACTCACAAGCAGCATTGGCAGAGTCCTGCTTTCTCAGAGGGTGCTGAGGGTGTGGAAGGTTTCTAATGGAGGAGAAAAAAAATACAAAAGGGAAGGATTTTTTTTATTGAAAAGTCAGACAGAAACTAAGACGTTCTAGTTAACAATGGAAAATAATTACAGTAGCTTTGGGAAAAATGTCATTTTCAGAGCTGTAGGATTACAATTTAAAGTTCTGTTTCTTCTGTGGCTAAGAAAGCTTAGACACTGTGTAGCGTATTTTAAACTTACTCTCATACCACACAGCACTCTTTTTGAAGACTAGATGGCGTGTATATTTTATTATTCTGAAAGTACTATATTGAACTACTGATTGGAAGAAAGTCAGGAAAAAGGATTCTGTTCATTAACTGTGTGAGGTCTGTTGCAGCATCTCTGCTAAATCTCGATCACTGTAAGGTTCAAGTGTTTTAGTTTATGCAGCTAGTAGAGAAATGTTTAAGTTCTTAGTAGTATACAAATTATAATTTGTATTACTCAGTGTGACTATTTAATAGATCATTTATAATGATTCATGTATGATTTTTTCCATGGAATGGTTATTCAGTTCTGAAAAGGTACATAGAGATAGATGCTGACTGAAAATAGAGAAAGAAAACTAAAGTAGAAAATCAATTGAAGTTTTCTTATAACCGATTTTTTAAAAACTTCTAATTCTAAGTAGCTTGGTTATAAATACACACCATTAAATTCCAACTAGGGCACAAAAACCATTCAGAACAAATAAACTACCTGGTTTACCAATATAAGGTTGTCACATAAAATACAATAATACAGTTCACCTGTATGCTGTCCTATCACCTCAAATTTAACACCTCCTCCTTTTCTCCCAATGGTAATGCAATGTTTCAGGATGAAGCAGTGCCCTGCCAAACAACGCAAGTTGTGAGCAACGAAAACAAGGTTACATTGCGCCATTACTGGAGTAAATTGGAGACAATCCTGCCCTCAACCTCACTGAGCACGTCTGGGGTGAATTAAAAAACACAAGGGAGACCTGGTATAGTATAAGGAGGAGTGGAATCATATTACATTGGAAATGTGCAAGAAATCTATGTCCTCCATGACATGCGGAGTGCTGTCAGTCATCAAAGCTGATGGAAATTATACAGTTACTCATGACTGTGTAGTCTCTCGGCATGCTTGCTATAATATCAAGCTACTGTGTAAAACAGAAATGTGTTGCGTTATATGTGTTGGTGGTTTAATACTCTAATGTGGTCAAGACTTTCCGGTAGGCTGTATACAGAATAATAACTAACACGTGCTATTTCACTCAAATACAAAGAGAAATTAAGTGCGTGGTTTCCCTTTATTATACTGTCCTAGTTATTGCAATCAGGTAAGTCACATTTTAGAAGCAAACACCATCCAGTTGCACTGTAATCATTGTTTTTCTTTACATAGTTTCTCATTGTACTGTGAACTGGTCAATTGAATTAAAACATTCTTCTTTGACAAAAAGAAAAAATATTCTGACAATGGCAAGCTAGCACATCACAGTTATCACAACTGGCTAATTCTGCATTTAAAAGCAAGTATTAACAAAATACATCTAGTTATCTTGACACCTATTCGTTTACTACATTAAGCAACAAAGGACAACAGCAACAAAGCTGATGTTTCTAACACACTATAACTCTGATTAGAAGCAAAAGCTGTGAACTCACTAGTTAAAAGCAGGACAGAAAAATACTGAGCATAGAATACTTTTAATCTGTTACATTAATATTCATTTCAAACTGCTTATAATAGCAGTGCCTCTTGGCCAAATCATTAGTTTTACATCTGGGTTTCAAATGACACTTTGATTGGATGTAATGTTCAAAAGTTCTCTCCCACTGTGTCTCTGTCGAGTCTTCTGCAGAGAGTATGTCTCGCAGTGCTGACACCTTACTGTGCGTGCTGACTCATCATGTGGTTCTGGAAAGACAAAAAAAAACCCATAAGGGATAAATAACACGTGTCCATATCACCCAGGGCTCACTGCAGATAAGGTATAAACTTGTACAATTTAGCTTTATGCATAAAGACAAACCAGCAACTATTAACTGCACGAGGTTCCATTTTCATTTGTTTAACAAGTGCAAGATTGAACTCTCAATAATAATTTAGCATAAAGGAACTCCAGTTGGGTCTGATTCACATACCTTTGTTCTGTTTTATGAACATAATATACATTACCGTTAATGTTATATGTGACATAATAATGACCATATATTTGACAGTACTGTAATATGATACAACTGCTGGAGCTTTAGTATTGCTTAAATCCTAAAAACAGCATAAGTGGTGAAATTTGAGATTCAAAATGTATTTTAATGCAAATGATTCATTTGTTTGAATATGTGACAGATATATATTGATACTTTTGATTCAATTGTGCAGTGAATTGATTGTCATGTGGAGATTAAATCTACAGGCTTGAAGTCATTTTTCAAATTATTGTTCTGAATATCCAAATGGAGGAATGACCCTTTTACTGGTGTTATCTTTAATATGATGTTTTTTGTCAATATTCAGCAAATTCTGATTTTCTACCAGAAGAGGGAAGCACAATACCTGTGGTTTTTTTCTGGTCAGCTTTCCTTAGTTTAAATATCTTTTCTAGTTTAAGAGTCAAAATTTTCCCTATGCGTTTCAATTTTGTTAGATTTCTCATTATAAAACCAACTTTGGTTCAAGTATTTACATTTCTAGCTTGTACACAGCTGACAACATGCATTTTAAAAAGAGGTTAACAGTCTCCATTCTCATATTCACAAATGTTAATTTATTCAGGTAAAAACACCGGCTGAACACCTCGGATTTCCACCATTTGCACTTGTAATATATGACCAGTGCTGTAATCTGGTCTCAGGACTCAAATTCATGACATTGGGTGCAGATGATTCCTCCCATTAATATTGCTTCCTTACATTGGGCTGCCGACATAGGCAATTGAATATAAAGTACGAATGTTCAAGGATGCAAGAATGCACAAATAATGATGTCCTAACTGAAAAATAAAAACTGAAGGGACGAATGATTCCACAGCAAACCCACCTAGTTTAAACTGCTGTGTGTCTGAATCAGTATGGGCAGGAGTCCTACTCCTGAGGTGAGTTTACTTAAAAATGTGTTTGACATTCATAATCACGAGACTCATAGTGTCAAATGAAGGTCACGTTTTGGGCTCAATCTAACCTCCAAGTGTCAGTTCTGAAAAGGATATTAAGAGTCTGACCAGTGAATATGTTCAATTTTGCATCCCAGTGTTATTTTACCCTACTCTTGTAAATGGCATTTTAAAAAAATTAGCTTTTGGATTTTTTGTAATTAATTTTACTGCTGGGTAACAATAGTAAATTTTTAAAAATCAAATCATAACCACAATATCATTTTTTAAAGTTATTGTGCAGCATTACTCTCTCGTTAAACAAACTTGCATAAAAGGTGAACAAAAAACGAAGAACAAATTATTGAATACTGACAATATAGAAATATTGTAAACAATTTTACAACACCAAGTTATAGTCCAGCAATTTTATTTTAAATTCACAAGCTTTCGGAGGCTTCCTCCTTCGTCAGGTGAACGATGTGCACCTGACGAAGGAGGAAGCCTCCGAAAGCTTGTGAATTTAAAATAAAATTGCTGGACTATAACTTGGTGTTGTAAAATTGTTTACAATTGTCAACCCCAGTCCATCACCGGCATCTCCACATCAATATAGAAATACATTGTGTTGATCCAATAAAGTGAACATGAGAATGACAACTGTAGAAATACTGGAAATTTGATGAGAAGTGATTAAAGGATTCTCTCAAAGGTCAGAATTATTAACATACGATATATTCTTTTCACATGATAAGGTAAATAAAAATGAGCTGTTTATCTGGATGATGTGAAATGTTTATCTATGCTTGTACATTAAATGCAGATCAGTTGTGGTAAGCTCAGGTACCCACTAGCAAACTTTTATTCCAGATTTAGCATGCAAAAGGCAACTGCTTTACATGGAAATTTAAATCAAAACCAAGTCCATCTTGCATACAAAATCAATGGAATTCTGAACTTCAAGACAGGTGCAAATCCACTTCAGCTCTTGATCTCAGAACCAGACCAATTCAGACATCGCGAGAGCAAATGAGCATTATGGTCTCCACTGACAAACGATATGTGGTATGCTGATTGCTCCTGCCTGGAGTGCCTTATTCAACCTTCTGTGCAGCCTTTTCCCCTTGACTTACCTCACTTGCTATTTCTGTAGAAGTTTCAAATGAAAATAAATGGAATAAAAAGAATACTCGCACTGTTAGAGTTTTGGCATTTTATTCTCCTTTCTTTTTAATTGAACCGTCTGCCGGTACACAAACAGCAGATAAGGAAATGGGGCAAACCTCTACTTTTGAGGGAAATAGTTACAAAAAGCCAAAAGCAATTAACACAGATGCAACCATGTTTGTTCTACTTGTTTCATAGAACAGTAGCAAACAGATCTCAGATTCATGTACAAATTCAAACACATCTGACATCTGTTTTCTATACTATATCAGACGAAATACTGGTTTGAAACCTTTATTTGGTACATACAAGTATAAAAGGTGAAAATATTAGTCATATGGTATTAAAGAGAACAAAGTAGAACTTTCTATATCAACCTAGGCTTAATAGCCACTTTCATTAGCCTACTATAAACACTCAGGTGGTGTGAAACAGATATTGGTGCCCAGTACTTTTACTTCAATCTTTCCTATTCAAACATGCTAATTATAGCAATTAAAATAACTGTCTGTACCAAACAAGAATTCAACATGGTAATAATCCAGCAATTGTACTGGTAACAACATACAAAAAGCAATAGCAGTTGTCATAAACTTTACTTTTCAAAAAAAATGATCTACGGGGATTATTAGATTGCTGCGAGTCCCCATGGCAAACCCACCATCTTGGAAGTGAGCCAGTTTGGGGAACTGCAGCTGTGCACTCCCTCCTCCTGCTGCCTGACCCTATTTTCCTGGTAGTGCATTGTATAGAGACAGATGTGCAAGGCGCATCACTACCACATCTGTCCTAGTACCTGACACTGGGCAAATGCAGTGTCCAGTGGGACCAGCCATCTGAGAAAGCCTATCTTAAAAAAGATAAATGCTATTTTGGACCAAAATTCTCAGGATAGCTCCTTCAAGTGATGACAGGTTACATCACTCTTTGAAAGCCACAATGAAAAGCTATTTAAATGCTCAGAGTTACTGTCAATATAGTGACACTATGCCTTATAATTAATGACAACATTTTCCGATGACAACCAGCAACAGAATATCTTTTGTACATTTTAGCAGCCTTTAAATTCAACTATTAAAAGTCAATTTTTCCTGATGTTGATCTGAGTTGTACATTTAAAAATAAATGAGACATGAATGCTTTTATCATATAGCTGGTGTGAACTCAGAACTGGCATAGCATACTGGGCTACCCACACACTGTGCTAATGGAGTGGCAGGATAAAGACTCATGGCCTGCAATTCTCCACACAAAGAGTTTTCAATTTTGGCTAAGCCACTGGGGAAACACCTCTTTTCTGCACTCTCTCAGTGATAGGAAAGAAAAATCAAAAAGCGAGTTCCTCTCACACAGTTCCTTGTGGCCAGTTGCCGATTTGCACCAGCAGCACCCTGGGAGTAGATAGATTGTCCATTCTTTTTGTTAGGAAAAAATGCACAGCAAAGGAAAGAAAATATTTAAAATGAAAGCAGCATAAGAACCATCTTAATCTTACTGAGGCTTTCTTACTGGTGGAAACCATGTACTTCAATCCAGAATTAGATGAATTTGAAAGAATGAACGATTTTGCATTTTTATATAGCGCCTTTCACAACTTCAGGACATCCCAAAGCAATTTACATCCAATGAAGTACTTTTGAAATATTGTCACTGTTGTAATGTAGGGAAATGCAGCAGCCAATTTGCACTCAAGGTCCCACAAACAGCAATCAAATAAATGACCAGATAATCTGTTTTTTAGTGATGTTGGTTGAGAGATAAATACTGGCCAGGAGAGTGGGTGATCTCCCCATCTCTTCTTCAAATGGGATCTTTTATGTCCACCTGAGAGGGCAGAAAGGGCCTTGGTTTAACGTCTCATTCGAAAAACGGTACCTCTGATAGTGCAGCACTCCAATAGTACTGAAGTGTCAGGCTGGATTATATGCTCAAGTCTCAATTTACCAAATTGAAAGCATTTATTTAAATGAAAAATATATTCTACTGAACAGTATCATAATCCTAAATGTTATAAAGTGAGCTAAGTTAGCGAGCATATCTCTTAGTTATCCATGTTACCACGTTTTATATTTTCGAACTGTTAATTAGGGCAGCCTGGGAGTATATATTTTGTACAGAAATCTCCTTATGCAACCTCTTGGCATTCCTGTCCAGTGATGACATGAATAGAAAGTGGCTTAAGCAAGAGCATTGTCCATTCATGACATCACAGAAGCAGATCTAATGACACCAAACAAGGGTGGGTTTCATACAAAATGTCTGCTCCCAGATTATCTTTAACTAGCAGTTCAACAAGGTAACCAGGGCGACTGAAGGACACCAGGAATTCTACATACATCTCTCCACATAACACTGAGTGATATTAAAAATTCAGTTGAATGTACTACTCCTTTAACATAATATTTTACTGTTTTCTTGGAAATGGTGTAATGTTGGTGCCAGCTGTGTGAAGATGTCCTCGTGCCAGAAATTGGTGTTTTGTCAGTTTCTGCAGTGCAGAGATGGACCTGCGCCACATGCAAATGATATGATAATGTGACCTACTGCACTTTCTACCATTGGTAAAATAAGGGGTTATTCCCCATAATTAATTGTATTTTTTTTTAAAAAGTAACTACAGTAACTCAATATGAGACACTTGTTTTGTTTGGGCAAGAAATTATTTTTTGGAAAACAGTATTTATAAAAAACAATCATTCTACAGTTTAATATTATATTTTATATTCACAGCAATACAACAACGTTGGGTGTACTTTAAGCATATCCAAAGTAGATTTAGAAGAGAGAAATATTAACAGATCTAAGCAACCAACTTCAGTGGTATGGTAATTTTTTTCATTTCATTACTTATTCCCCTCTAATTACTTCAGAATATTTTTCAGTCCTTCCTTTTTTTTCCAGGTCGGCATACTGTGTACGAAATAAGATAAGCTACACAAATTACCATGAAACATTTGTTCTGTTAAGAATATTTCATTGAGAGTTCATTCAGCCCAACATTCCAGTCTTCGCTAATTTCAGCAAAAACAACTTGTATTTACATAGCACTTTTAACGTAGGAAAACGTCCCACAGCTTGTCAAAGGGGTAGGTTTTAAGGAGGTCTTAAAGGATGAGAGAGAGATGGAGAGCACAGCGGTTTAGGGAGGGAATTCCAGAGCTTAGGTCCCTAGGCAGCTGAAGGCAAGGCCACCAATGGTGGAGCAATAAAATTTGGGGATGCGCAAGAGGCCAGAATTTGAAGAGCCCAGAGATCTTGGAGGGTTGTAGGGCTGGAGGAGGTTACAGAGATAGGGAGGAGCGAGGCCATGGAGGGATTTGAAAACAAGGATGAGAATTTTAAAATCGAGGCGTTCCCGGACTGGGAGCTAATCTAGGTCAGCGAACACAGGGCCGATGGTGACGGTGAGAGTGAGGGATGCACAAGAGGCCAGTTGGAGGAACGCAGAGTTCTTGGAGGGTTGTAGGGCTGTAGGGGGTTATAGAGATATGGTTGGTGGGGAGGAGAGTGAGGCCACGAAGGGATTTGAACACACGGATGAAAATTTTAAATTGGAGGCATTACGGGACCAGGAGTCAATGTAGGTCATCGAGCAGAGGGGTGACATGAGTGAGTGGGACTTGCTGCGGTTTTTAATACAGGCAGCAAGTTTCAGATGAGTTGAAGCTAACAGAGTGTGGAGGATGGTAGGCCGGCCAGGAGAGCATTGGAATAGTTGAGTATGGAGGTGGCAAAGACACGAATGAGGGTTTCAGCGGCAGATGGGCTGTGGAAGCGGGCAATGTTATGAAGATGGAAGTACGTGGTCTTTGTGATGGAGAGGATATGAGGTTGGAAGGTCAGCTCATAATCAAATAGGATACCAAGGTTGTGAACAGTCTGGCCCAGCCTGAGACAGTGGCGAGGGAAGGAGGTTTGGTCTTCGCAATGCTCAGCTGGAGGAATTTATGGCTCACCTAAGGCTGGAAGTCAGACAAACAGTCTGACAACACAGAGGCAGTGGAGAGGTTGAGAGAGGTGTTGGAGTGCTAAAGCTGGGTGTCCGAAGCTGACCCCATATGCGCAGATGAGGTTGCCAAGGAGCCGATGAGGAAGAAGGGGCTAAAGAATGGATCCTTAGGGGTGTCTCAAGGTGATGATGTGGGGGTAGGAAGAGAATCCACAACTAGAGATGCTCTGGCTATGATCAGAGAGGTAAGAGTGGAACCAAGCAAGGGAAGTTACTCCAAAGTGGGCAATAGCAGAAAGGATAATGTGCTTGATCGTGTCACAGGCTGCATAGAGACGGAGGAGGACAAAAAAAGATAATTCACCATGCTCTGCCATAGAGAATGTCTAACGTGACTTTGCTTAGGCTTGTTTCAGTGTTGTAGATGGAGTGGAAACTTGATTGCAGGGAGTATTAGATTAAAAGAAGATGCTTACAATGTTGTCAAAAAGAGTGGTAAGCCTGAGGACTGGAAGGGTTTTAAAAATCAGCAAAGGATGACCAAGAAATTGATAGAGGGAAAAAATTGAATATGAGAGTAAACCAGCAAGAAATATAAAAACAGATTGTAAGAGCTTCTACAAGTATGTAAAAAGGAAGAGATTAGCGAAAGTAAACGTGGGTCCTTCGAGGCAGAGACAGGAGAAATTATAATGGGGAATAAGGAAATGGCAGAGACGTTAAACAAATATTTTGTATCTATCTTCACAGGTGAAGACACAAAAAACATACTGGAAATAGTGGGGAACCAAGGGTCTAATGAGAGCAAGGAACATAAAGTAATTAATATTAGTAAAGAAAAAGTACTGGAGAAATTAATGGGACTAAAAGCCGACAAATCCCCTGGACCTGATGGCCTACATCCTACGGTTTTAAAAGAGGTGGCTGGAGAGATAGTGGATGCATTGGTTTTGATTTTCCAGAATTCCCTAGATTCTAGAACAGTCCCCGTGAATTGGAAGGTAGCAAATGTAATCACGTTATTCAAGAAAAGAGGGAAAGAGAAAATAGGGAACTATAGGCCAGTTAGCCTGGCATCAGTAGTAGGGAAAATGCTGGAATCTCTTATTAAGGATGTTGTAACAGGGCACTTAGAAAATCATAATACGATTAGGCAGAGTCAACACGGTTTTATGAGATTAGGAGAGATCAAGTAGAATGGGCCTATACTCTCTGTAGTTTAGAAGAATGAAAGGTGATCTCATTGAAACATATAATATTGTGAAGGGGCTTGACAGGGTCGATGCTGAGAGGTTGTTTCCCCTGGCCGGCATGTCTAGAACTGGGGGCATAGTCCAAGGATAAGGGGTCGGCCATTTAAGACTAAGATGAGGAGGAATTTCTTCACTCAGAGGGTTGTGAATCTTTGGAATTCTCTATCCCAGTGGACTATGGATGCTGAGTCATTGAGTACATTCAAGGTTGAGATAGATTTTTGGACTCTAGGGGAATCAAGGGATATGGAGATCGGGCGAGAAAGTGGAGTTGAGGCCAAAGATCAGCCATGATCTTATTGAATGATGTAGCAGGCTCGAGGGGCCGTATGGCCTACTCCTGTTCCTATTTCTTATGTTCTTATGAAAGGGAAATTGCATTTGACAAATCTATTAGAGTTTTTTGAGGATGTAATGAGCAGGGTAGATAAGGGGGAACCAGTGGATGTAGTATGTTTGGATTTTCAAAAGGCATTCGATAAGGTGCCATAGAAGATGATATTATACAAGATTAGGGCTCGTGGGATTGGAGATAATATATTAGCATGGATTGAAGATTGGCTAATGGACAGAATACAGAGAGTAGGAACAATCAGGTCATTTTCGAGTTGGCTGGTTGTAACTAGTAGGGTGCTGCAAGGATCAGTGCTTGGGCCTCAGCTGTTTACAATATATATCAATGACTTAGATGAGGGGACCGAGTGTAATGTATCCAGAATAAGGAGGTTTTGCTGCAATTATATAAGGTTCTGGTGAGACCACATATGGAGTACTGTGTACAGTTTTGGTCTCCTTACCTAAGGAAGGATATACTTGCCTTAGAGGGGAGGCAACGACGGTTCACTAGATCTGGCAGACGACAACACGTTCAAGCACTTTGGAGTGGAAAAGGAAGTTGGAGATGGAGGGTATTTTTTTTTTTGAGGAGGGGGTGATGGTGGCAATCTTAAAAGGGTGAGGAACATTGCCTGAAAGGAAACTGTTCACATTGTCAACTAGCCAGGATGGGAAGTTGGGTCAGCAGCAGTTTAGCTACTTCAGTGAGATAGTTGGCCTAAGTCTAATAATGTCATTTTCCTCAACCAATTTATTGAGAGACATTTACTGTAAAAAAAAAATGACAAACAGTTGATATAAAAAAAATCACTTTGGGACTTGAGTTTATTCTCCTTTCGCAGGTTGGCAATTTATGTTTTTTTATTCGTTCATGGGATGTGGGCGTCGCTGGCGAGGCCGGCATTTATTGCCCATCCCTAATTGCCCTTGAGAAGGTGGTGGTGAGCCGCCTTCTTCAACCGCTGCAGTCCGTGTGGTGACGGTTCTCCCACAGTGCTGTTAGGAAGGGAGTTCCAGGATTTTGACCCAGCGACGACGAAGGAACGGCGATATATTTCCAAGTCGGGATGGTGTGTGACTTGGAGGGGAACGTGCAGGTGGTGTTGTTCTCATGCACCTGCTGCTCTTGTCCTTCTAGGTGGTCGAGGTCGCAGGTTTGGGAGGTGCTGTCAAAGAAGCCTTGGAGAGTTGCTGCAGTGCATCCTGTGGATGGTACACACTGCAGCCACTGTGCACCGGTGGTGAAGGGAGCGAATGTTTAGGGTGGCGGATGGGGTGCCAATCAAGCGGGCTGCTTTGTCCTGGATGGTGTCGAGCTTCTTGAGTGTTGTTGGAGCTGCACTCATCCAGGCAAGTGGAGAGTATTCCATCACACTCCTGACACGTGCCTTGGAGATGGTGGAAAGGCTTTGGGGAGTCAGGAGGTGAGTCACTCGCCGCAGGTACCCAGCCTCTGACCTGCTCTTGTAGCCACAGTATTTATATGGCTGGTCCAGTTAAGTTTCTGGTCAATGGTGACCCCCAGGATGTTGATGGTGGGGGATTCGGTAATGGTAATGCCGTTGAATAACAAGGGGAGGTGGTTAGACTCTCTCTTGTTGGAGATGGTCATTGCATGGCACTTGTCTGGCGCGAATGTTACTTGCCACTTATCAGCCCAAGCCTGGATGTTGTCCAGGTCTTGCTGCATGCGGGCTCGGACTGCTTCATTATTTGAGGGGTTGCGAATGGAACTGAACACTGTGCAATCATCAGCGAACATTCCCATTTCTGACCTTATGATGGAGGGAAGGTCATTGATGAAGCAGCTGAAGATGGTTGGGCCAAGGACACTGCCCTGAGGAACTCCTGCAGCAATGCCCTGGGGCTGAGATGATTGGCCTCCAACAACCACTACCGCATCTTCCTTTGTGCTAGGTATGACACCAGCCACTGGACAGTATTCCCCCTAATTCCCATTGACTTCAATTTTACCAAGGCTCTTTGATGCCACACTCGGTCAAATGCTGTCTCACCTCTGGAATTCAGCTCTTTTGTTCATGTTTGGACCAAGGCTGTAATAAGGTCTGGAGCCGAGTGGTCCTGGCGGAACCCAAACTGAGCATCGGTGAGCAGGTTATTGGTGAGTAAGTGCCGCTTGATAGCACTGTCGACGACACCTTCCATCACTTTGCTGATGATTGAGAGTAGATTGATGGGGCGGTAATTGGCTGGATTGGATTTGTCCTTTTTTTTGTGGGCAGGACATACCTGGACAATTTTCCACATGGTCAGGTAGATGCCAGTGTTGTAGCTGTACTGGAACAGCTTGGCTATTGGCGTAGCTAGTTCTGGAGCACAAGTCTTCAGCACTACAGCCGGGATGTTGTCCGGGCCCACAGCCTTTGCTGTATCCAGTGCACTCAGCCGTTTCTTGATATCACATGGGGTGAATCGAATTGGCTGAAGACTGGCTTCTGTGATGGTGGGGATATCGGGAGGAGGCCGAGATGGATCATCCACTCGGCACTTCTGGCTGAAGATGGTTGCAAACGCTTCAGCCTTGTCTTTTGCACTCACGTGCTGGACTCCGCCATCATTGAGAATGGTGATGTTTGCAGAACCTCCTCCTCCCGTTAGTTGTTTAATTGTCCACCACCATTCACGACTGGATGTGGCAGGACTGCAGAGCTTTGATCTGATTCATTGGTTGTGGAATCGTTTAACTCTGTCTATAGCATGTTGCTTCCTCTCTTTAGCATGCATGTAGTCCTGAGTTGTAGCTTCACCAGGTTGGCACCTCATTTTTAGGTACGCCTGGTGCTGCTCCTGGCATCCTCTTTTACACTCCTCATTGAACCAGGGTTGATCCCTGGCTTGTTGGTAATGGTAGAGTGAGGAATATGCCAGGCCATGAGGTTACAGATTGTGCTGGAATACAATTCTGCTGGTGCTGATGGCCCACAGCGCCTCATGGATGCCCAGTTTTGAGCTGCTACATCTGTTCTGAATCTATCCCATTTAGCACCATGATAATGCCACACAACACGTAGGATGGTGTCCTCAGTGCGATGATGGGACTTCGTCTCCACGAGGACTGTGCGGTGGTCACTCCTACCAATAGTGTCATGGACAGATGCATTTGTGACAGGTGGATTGGTGAGGACGAGGTCAAGTAAGTTTTTCCCTCGTGTTAGTTCACTCACCACCTGCCACAGGCCCAGTCTGGCAGCTGTGTCCTTCAGGACTCGGCCAGCTCGGTCAGTAGTGGTGCTACCGAGCCACTCTTGGTGATGGACATTGAAGTCCCCCACCCAGAGTACATTCTGTGCCCTTGCTACCCTCAGTGCTTCCTCCAAGTGGTGTTCAACATGGAGGAGGACTGATTCATCAGCTGAGGGAGGGCAGTAGGTGGTAATCAGCAGGAGGTTTCCATGCCCATGTTTGACAACAATGAATTAAAAAAAATCTATTTAATCACAAGCAGATTTGTTTTCTAATATAGCTAGAAATTAATAAGAGGTCTATTTTCTCTTGAATTGCAAATCATTTATTTTACAAAACAATATAAACGTTACAATATTAAAATTGGTTGTGATAATGTTCATTGGTTACAGACATCCAATCATAAGCTCAGCTGATATATATAATTCGGAACATGTAAATATCCTAAGACTTTCAGAAGGTTGTTGTCAGCCTGAGCGCTCAGGTAATCATGTGACTCCACAGTTAACCAGTCAGTACGTTCTTATTCTGACTGTCCACCAGATGTCACAATTGCTATTACTACTTTATCCTATGGCTGCATAAGAACCCTCCAACAAATACTCCAGACTGCGAATAAAAAAAACACAATTGTGGGCTTCATTGACTCAATTCAAAAGCTGTGCCACTCCTGCCCAACTTCAGTCAACAGTCTATTAAATACACAAATAGCTAGTTTACATGATGGAGTGCATGCCCCACCACACTTCATTTGTTATTATCAATCTTTTATCGTGGAGAGCCACCTATATTCAGCTTTAAAGCAGAACAACAATTGTAACCTGGTGACATCACAAACCAATAAAGAAGCCATCTAACATCAAGCTGGCTAATCCATATTCTTGTCAGAATCCATCTCTTCGAAGACAATGCAAGATCAGCACTGGATACTGCAAACATGGACCCAATTCAAGTAACATTTCTCCTGTTAGTGGCTGCTGACTGATTACACAGGAAGGATCAATAAACTGAATAGTCTATGGGACTGGATCTGATAACGAAGCTTTCAATGTCAAATCACACCACGCATTAATTGATATATTTTTGAAGCAGCAGACTAAACAAGTGAACTTTTTGGCCATGTCATACTTAAGGCTGTTCACCCGTTAAGATTGGAGTTTTGTGACATTGTCCAATAAAAATTGCTGAATTTTCCACAGTACTTAATAGTTGGCCCACTGAATACTGAACACAAAGTGGTAGAATTTCTGTGGGGGGGTTCCCCCGATCTCCTCCTGTGACTACGGCAGAAACGAATACCATTTCTCCAGGATTTCAACTGTTCATCCACTGAAGTTATGGCGGGAGATCAAGAGAATTCCCATGGAAATTCTGTCCCAAAGGTCCTAGACCAATTTGAAATAATTATGGTTAAAAATCATTATTCAAAATAATGACCGTAAAAATTCAAGGTGGGTTCCGCTGGTGTACCGCCATAACTACGGTGCGAGACAGTGGAACCCACTGGAAAATGGCAGGGACCCAGTTGCAATGGGTCTCTGCAGATTCCAGGATTTTTCCGGCATGACTAGTAATGGACAGGACCTCCACCTACCCCTTACCAGGCAAATATCATCAAGGGCATTGGAGCCAGCGGCAGGGACTCCCTGTGTCCGTTGTCCTGGCTCACTCAGTTCTTGGCTTGATACTGCAGGCCAGTCCTGGCCTACGTATGGGCCCCACAGGGAAGGGGTTCCGGGCCAGGCAAGCAGCTTGGACCCCCAAAGAGTAGGAGCAATTTTTAAAAAAAAAATCTTGATCGAACAGCAGGAGGAGGAGGAGGCCCGGACAACTCCCCCCATGCCAGGCACTGGAGATGCACTCATGGTTGCTCTTGTGCCCACCTGCCCATACCAATTATGTGCCTATGGCGGGATCAACACTGGAGAGCATCAATGGGTGTCATTCCTACACAACTGGTGGGATCGCAGTCTAAGGATTTCTGTGACCAATGAATTTAAATCAACTGTTGAATCTAGTTGTATTTATCTCGCCATAAACTGTTATTATTTAATCTTGTCTTTTTTGCACCTCAAGACAATGCTAAACATTTCTGTAAAATTAAAGCCCTCTCAGTGCAACTTAAAAGCTATCACAGTAACTGCAGCCTCACCAGCCAAGTAACAAAACTGAACAGAATCCCAATTCCTCTTGCTGGCTTCATTCTTAAAAAACCAAAGAACACGCTCAAATGTAAATGTTTAATTTGCACTGAATATTTTCAGAGCAGGGCTCAAATACCTGGCAATTTCTTAGTTAAAGCCAGGGGCATAATTTGACCCCCAGCTGGGAAGCAGGCGGAGGGAGGGATGGGGGTGATGCAAATTGCAGACGGGAAGCCTGGAAGTACTGGTTTCCTGGACGTCCTTACGATTTTGACTTAAGATGTCTTTTTTTTTGTCGGTTTGCCGTCCGACCTACTGGCCTGATTGACAGGCCAGTCGCAGTTGGACGGGAGAAGACATGTTCGGACAAGTCTTTGATGGGGGACACTGATGGGTGTGGAGAGTCAGTCATAGGCCAAGGGATTGGGGGTCAGTCACGGGGGGGAGGTGTTGGGAATGGGGGTCATCGCGGGGGGCATCATGGGGGCCCACGGGCATCAGCAGTCGTTTTATGGGGGGGGGGGTCAGCACTCATTTGGGGGGAGGGGGTTCGTGATCATTGGGGGGTCATTGCAGGTCGGCTTGTTGGGCCTGGGGGAAGCACTCCTGCTCCTCCGGGCTCATACAACCCGTGCCAGAAAGGCACTTACATGCAGTTTCGGGCCTTCTCGCCTCCTCTAACGTGGCGTGGAGGAGAAGGCCCAGGAATCCCGGCCCCAGGGGTTCAAATTGAAAATTCTGCAGTAACAGAGGTCCGTTATAATCCGCCCCTCATTCCGCCCTGGTGAAAACCGGAAATGGGCGGGTTGGAGGCGGGTCTGAAATGGTTGCGATTTTGAATGCCCTCAGCAACTGATAACTGATACTGTAGTTGAGTTCGTTCATAGTTGGGGAAACAATGCACAACTCATTTAAGATCAACTCTAACAAGATATAATTGCATAAAGATGCATTTTATTCCCAACGTGCAAAACCATGGGGTTAAAATCAGTTTAGGATCACATTTTTAAGACTAGAATTTCAGTCCAACCATTTTAGGCCAATTTCCTCCCCCACATCTCAGTAGCTTTTATTCAAATTGTTGCCGAAACAGATCTGCTGTGACTCCCTTTAAATCCAGTCAGCACAACATTAGCAAAACAAGATAAGCATTGGCAATTGATTCGCTGATATGTTGTGGCGATTGAATGTGCATAATAGTTAATCTGTAGTAATAAAGACATCCCCCACCCCCCACACGCTCTTCACACTAATTTAGTAGAGTCTGTCTGGTTTAACTCCGCAATGTAATACTTAAAATGCAGCAACATCTAATGCTGGAAAATGAGTGCTAAGCCATTACTTAACATATTGTACTGCCACAGATCCCAAGTGTGCCCCATTTTACAATTATATCATAAATGCTACAGCTATCTTATGGCCATCAAGAAAATCAAAACAAGCACCGTGTAAATAGGATAACATGTACCTTGAATTTTCAGGGCAGCTGATTTTAAACAAACTGAACTTTTGCTGGCCCGATCGCATATATTCAGCTCATTAACTAACAATGGAATCTCATGCAGCTAAAAAGATTTGCACGCTTCATTACACACTGCCATGAAGCCAAACTTTATTTACACCTTTTCCAAATAATAAAACAAAGCATTTAATTGTCTTTTTTCAGTGTATTTTTATCTGCTTATTTTTAGACAAGTTTGACAATCTTCCAAAGATCCAGGACTAACAGATGGCCTGTCTTAAAGCCTCATATGTTCAGTAGTTTGCACTCCTGACAAACAGTAAACGCACTCAACGGGTGTGCAGTGAATCGTGTGCAGCAAAGGGGGTTATAAAAATACACAACTGAATTTGGTTGGTTCGGCTGAACATTTAGGCCAAATGCTGGCTTGGCAACATATAGTGTGGTAACAACAAACTACAATTACTGGTGGCAAAAGCAGCAGCAGGCAGTATCCCATGCTGTATATGTACATATCTGTACATGCCCTGGAAGTGACATCACACAAGGTCGGCACTTTCTTCACACTGTATTGCTTTTAAAACCAGCACTGAGATCAATTATTTTTTGTTTCACTGTTTAGCAGCTAAGGTTGGATGGTCACATGAAAAGGTCCCATGCTTTCGTTAACAGAGTCAGACGATGCACTCTTTTTAATAATGTGAGCCCACTAAACTCTGACAGCAACCATCCCTTCCACTCCCAGTGGGAACAGAGATGAGGCTCCTTGTCCCCACAATAGGTTTTCTCTCCCTTTCTCTTCCTTTGACACCTGGCCTCAGCTCAACAGAGTGTCTTATTTGATCTTTGCCTTTAGAGGGTCTCTCTGGTCCCCAACTGGATCTCTAAGGTCTCTCCCACTTTTCCTTTGCCCTCCCTAAATGAAGTCTGTCTCTCTTTTTTCCTCCCTGCAGAAGTGCCCGTCTTGTTTTTTCTCTTCCTTCATCCTGTTTCCCTAAGCCGTGGTGCTGATACAATCAGAAGTTCATTCATCAGAGACAGCCTCCTGTGCATTCTCTTCATTCATTTCTTTTTGCTTCTCTTTGCTACATTATTTCTTTGGTCTCATTATTTTCACTTTCTGTGTTTTCTCTCCTTTCATCTCGCTTTAATTTACCTCTTTGCCAAGGGAAAGCCTGAGTCCAGGAGCTCATCCTGCTCTTTGTGGAGAGGGTGTGGGGTGGGGTAGGGGCAGAAAAGTTGTCTGGGTACACGGTGAATTTTTTTGGGGTAATTCTTTTTAAAAACAGATTATCTATGCAGAGTTTACAGTAAGGAGAATGAGAATCTATCTTGCAGATTTTTTTTTGTAGACTATGATTGAGGAAGAACTGAAATTGAACCATGCTCAAAGAACCAACCTGCCACCACATATTTGCAAACCTTAAAGAGAAAAAATTCTCTCTTCTGCAGGGAGCAGGTTTGTAGCCAAGAAAATATTATTGCACAGTATGTTTTCAGTAAGAGAGGTAAAGTTATAAATTTTCCCCAACTATTTCCTAATACTTCCCATACAATATCCTTATCAGCACACACTATTACAATAATAATACTTGCATTTATATTGCACCTTTGATGTCAATATGGCTCGAAATGCTTCATGCAATGAATTATTTTTCTAAAAAACTGAAGTGATGACCATGTACACAACCATGGCAGCCATCCTGTGACATCAATGTGTCACAAATTGACAAGTGATGAATGACCAGTTGATCTGATATTTAGGTAGCATTTAAGAGAGGAATGTCGTCAAGGATACTATGACAACTCCTGGCTTTTGTTTGAATAGCACCTTGGAATCTTTAACATCCAGAGCAGGCTGATGGTCCTTGGTTTCAGGATTGTATATACAAGAATATTAAGAATTCATATATACAAGACTCATTTTTAATAAACTGCTAGTATAGCTTTTTTACAAAATCCTGTCTATCACAACTCTTTCAAGTTACAGTGCTCTAACAAAACTTTATGCTTCTGCATATGTCAGTTTGAGAATCAGAATGGACTACACTTCAACTCACTTATCAATATGGGATGATCTTGGCCAGCAGTCCTTTGGCTGAAGTGGAATGGTCCATTACTGAGAAAACTAACATCCTTGCCCACCTCACCCTGATTCCCTGTGCCTTTGATGGATCAATCCATGAAATTGCAGCAACATTCACACGCTACTTGGAAGCTTTATTCAGTTAGATGATCCAATATGACTGATCTATGTACATTGTAGAGGTAGATAGAAAGACATGGGAGCAAAAGTATTACAAAAAGGCCTCAAAGCATTTTAACCAAAATCTATTTTTTTTAAAAACGTACAATATTTTAGTGGATCTCCATTTATTAAAAGAACAGTTTCACTGATTTATATTTTTGGAAATGACCAGGCACTCTGGTTTTCTCATTTTAGTTCTAGTAATGAGTAAATGGATGGATCTCACCCTCCCCTCACATTATTTAACAAAAGTGTTTTTATTAAAATGATAAGAAAAAAAAATGACCCAGCTCCCTATGTATTAAATTAAACAAAGGCTATGATGATGATATAGTGGCCTTGGAAAAGGTCCAGAGTAGAGCTACAAGAATGATTCCTAGCTTAGCTACTCGGATAGGCTCAAGGACCTTGGTCTATTTATTTTAGAGCCGTGTAGACTTAGAGGTGACCTGATAGAGGTCTATAAAATAATTGAAGGGCTGGATAGTGTCCCTATTGATAGATTATTCCAGTTTAACAGATTGGGGAGGACCAGGGAACACAAGTTTAAACTATGGAAGAGTAGGAAAAGACTGGATGTTAGGCGGATCTTCTTTTCTCAGAGAATTGTAAGCCTTTGGAATACATTGCTGGCTGGTGTGGTGGGTGCTGATTCTCTCTATGCCTTCAAGAGGGAGCTGGACCGGTTCCTGACTGGGGCAGAGATCGCATCATATCGAAGGTGAGAGTCTTTACAGATGACACTTGGTCCATGTGATCTCCTAGATTGGTTTCCATCGCCTGAGGGGGTCGGAGAGGAATTTTACAGAATACGTTTTCCCTGGGTTTTTTCTGTTTTTTTGGTCTCTTCCAGTAGATTACATCGCTGCGAGGGTGGGTGTGAGGGGGATGGGGAGATCGTGGGAGGGAAGAAGTGTTTAGCCATATGGTCAGGGAGTGGGGCAGACTTGATGGACCAGCTGGTCTATTCCTGCCCATCAATTTCATATGTTTGTATGTAATGCCATGTCTGGCACTCAAGGTTGGCAAATCAGCTAGACTTTATACATTTTAAGTGATAAACGTGACATAGTGCCGATTTTCTTTTGATATTTTCTTGTTTTCTAGACTACATGCTTCTTGGAAAAATAATGAAAAATTACCCCCAAAAAACGCTCATCTCTTTGTTTAGTGCATTGCTACGCAGTGGGGCAACAAAAATCCAACAGACTTTAAACGTCGGTATTGCCACAGAACACCACATGTATTTTATACTGTATTAAAGTTGTGCATGCTATTAGATCAAAAATGTTGCCACAGCATTTATGTTCTAACAACACTCAACACTGGGCTGACAAGAATTATGAATAATGCAATGGTTCATGGGAGTTCAGGCCTCCTCCTTCCCCGCTATCAACTTGGAAATAATAAGGTAGTAATATTTTCTAGGGAAAATGTAAAGCTTCGGGGAAATTTACTTTTTCAGACTTTGCCATAGACATGTTCTTTCTTTAAGGATTTAGGTACCGAAGGAGGATTAACACCAGAATATGAGAACAAGATTATTGTGTTTTAAAATAAGCCTATAAAATAAAATAAATTTTTTAAATAATTATTTCAGATTTCCAGCATCTGCAGTAGTTTGCTTTTGATTATTGTGTTTTAGTTTATTCCATGAACACTTGTGAATGAAGAGATATTGGTTTTCTACATTTCTCTAATTCTGTTTATAATCCAGCACAAGAGATGTACGACAAATTATATTTGCAGAAGTTGTTACTAAAGTAATATGTATATTAGGAAAAGCACTCCAAAGTATTCATTGTACTATTGTTGTAATGTGGGCAGTTAAACAAAAGGAGCCCTATTGTGAAAAATATATTGCATTGGGGGGGGGGGGGGGGGGGGGGGGAAATCTACAAAAAAATCTTACTCAATGCAATGAATAATTACACATTAAACAACAGCACAACCAAAAAGCACAGAAAATAAATTATGACAAATTTTAAAAAGATTAATTTATCTCAGGAACCTCTAGTCAAGAAACAAAATGGCTCACTTTATAGATCCAACAAACAAGATATGTTAAAAAAGTACAATTATCTAAACACATGCCGGGAATATATGACAAGTATGAGGGCTTGGTGTTCAAATATGTGTCACCGAAACACTAATTGCACAGACTTGCACATCTCTTAACAGTAGTCAAGATATATTAAATAAATTAAGAATGTGTTTAGGGATCTTACCAGTGGCCCCATAGTTTTAAACCACACTGGACACTAACACAAAAAACTTGTATATTTTCTGCAGAAATAAACTTAATTTGCCTAATATTTCTGGAACATTATAAATAACATCACGATTTTGTCCGTACATTTTTGTATTGTTATTTTTCTTAAAGAATCTAAAATGCTCAGACACTTGCGTTTCTTAGCTGTACCTAATTTGCTATGATGAATTGAGTGCACGCTTCGGTGATCATAACTGCAGCTGAGACCTATTATATTTAATGATCTGGACATTTTTTTTCTGAAAACACCCAGGCATGTATTGTTGTGTTAAAATAGAGAAGGCACTTCTGCTGTAAGTGCAAAAGAGAAAAAAAAACTTTAAAAAATGGCAAGTTGCTGCATATGGATATCATAACATGGGCTTTATGCTGCATATTATTTGGTACCTACACTAAAAAGAATCATAGTGGATTGATCGGCGGAAGTGTATGGCAGAACTGAATGGGTTAAAAGCTAAGGAATACAAATGTTATTGTGAATACAGTTTTTAAAAATGTTTGACTTCACTTTTGTTGTAAAGAGTTTGTATACTAATTTTGTGAAATGCAACTTTTTATGCTAAAATATATCGATATTCTATGTAAAATTTGTTCCTCATGGGATCTGGATACTGTTTGGCTTTCAAAACCCTGATCAACAAAGTTGTGAGTGGGTTCTGCAGGTCCTGTCACTTCTGGAATCATGTTCCATTTGTGTGAGTAAGTAATAATACTTTGGGGGTCACTGACTTCACTGACTGTAAGGACATTTTGAAAGATTTTAATTTTTTGTTTTACTTGCTTATGCAGGTGCTAGCTTCTGAGAGGTATCAGTTGATGGGATCAGACATGTGTTGTTGAGATACATCACTTGGCTATAATATTTTTGGATCAGTAGGATGAACTCTCTATGATACTTTCAAAGCAGAGCATAGTGGCATTTGTGCCTTCTGCAGCTTCTGGGGTCAGGCCTATTTGAGGAATTGCAGTGAACTGCTGCATGAATAATGCTAGTTATTAGGAGTTCACTGTTTGGGGAGAGGGACCAAGGGAGGATGAACCAGACATCCGGTGCTACCGCAGGTATTCTAAGGGGAGGATGTTTTGCTGGATGAAATTTCTCTGCTACAAACTCAGCTTAGGGACAATGGAATAGAGGCATACCAAAGCAGCAAGGTTCACTGGTAATGCTGAACAAAGGGTGGCAGAGATTGGTAGCATTGTTTGGCTATGGGTGAGTTGCACCGGAGGACGTGGCGCTGTACCTTAATATTATTTCAACCAAATTAAAAAGCAGAACCTCAAAGGTAATAATCTCTGGATTAGTACCTCAGCCACGTGAAAATTGGCATAGGGACAAACAGATTAGATAGTTAAATGCGTGGCTGAAAGAGTGATGTGGGAAGCAGGGGTTTCAATTCATGGGGCACTGGCACCAGTACTGGGGAAAGAGGGAGCTGTTCAATTGGGATGGGCTCCACTTAAACCGGGTTGGGGCCAGTGTCCAGGCGAATCGAATAATTAGGGCGGTAGATAGGACTTTAAACTAATGAGGGGGGGGGGGGGGCGGGGGGAAGGTTCAGGTGAGGGTAAATTCCAAAGAGAAAAGTCAAGGCTGTGGAACAGAGTAATGATTTGGGTAAAAGCAAGCAGAATACGTCAGGAAGGGACAGCGAGTTTAAAAAAGGTAATGGTGCATTCGTGACTAAGGTCACATCAGGGAAAAATAGTAAAAAGTTAAAATTAAAGGCACTATATCTGAATGCACAAAGCATTCATAACAAGATAGAAGAATTAATGGCACAAATAAGAGATAAAAGAGTTTGAACTAGTAGTCATTACTGAGATGTGGTTGCAGGGTGACCACGGTTGGGAATTATATATTCCAGGGTACTTGACTTTTAAAAAATATAGGCAAAATGGAAAAGGAGATGGGGGGGTGAAAGAGAGCCCTGATAATAAAGGATGAGATTAAGACAGTAGTGAGAAAGGATCTTAGCTCAGAAGATCAGGATGTAGAATCAGTATGGGTAGAGCTAAGAAATAACAAAGGGCAGAAAACACTGGTGGGAATAGTTTATAGGCCCCCTAACAGTAGTTTATAGAGTTGGACAGAGTATAAATCAGGAAATTAGAGCATGTAACAAGGATAATGTAATAATCGTGGGGAACTTTAATCTTCATGTAGGCTGGGCAAACCAAATTGGCAAAAGTGGTTTGGAGGATGAGTTCATGGAATGCATTCGAGACAGTTTTCTAGAACAATATGTCGAGGAACCAACTAAGGAACAGGCGATTTTAGATCCAGTATTGTGTAATGAGACAGAGTTAATTAGTAATCTTATAGTTAAGGATCCTCTGGGTAAAAGTGAGCATAATATGATTGCTCTCAGAATTTCATTTTGAGTCTATGTAGTTAAGTCCGAAGCTAGGGTCTTAAATTTAAACAAAGCCAATTACGTAGGTATGAGGGGCGTGTTAGCTAAGGTAGATTGGGAAATTAGATTAAAAGATATGATGATAAGCAATGGTGAACAAAATAATTCATAATTCTCAATGAATATACATTCCCTTGAGGAATTAAAAACTCCATGGGAAAAGTGATCCAACCGTGGCCAACTAGAGAAGTTAAGGATAGTATTAGACTAAAGGAAGAGGCTTACAATGTTGCCAAAAAGAGTAGTAAGCCTCAGGATTGGGAAGGTTTAAGAAATCAGCCAAGGACGACCAAGAAATTGATAAAGAGGGAGAAAATTGAATACGAGAGTAAACTAGCAAGAAATATTAAAAACAGATTGTAAGAGCTTTTACAAGCATGTAAAAAGGAAAAGATTAGCGAAAGTAAATGTGGGTCTCTTAGAGGCAGAGACAAGAGAAATTATAATGGGAAATAAGGAAATGGCAGAGATGTTGAACAAATATTTTGTATCTGTCTTCACCGTTGAAGACACAAAAAACATACCGGAAATAGTGGGGAACCAAGGGTCTAATGAGAGTGAGGAACTTAAACTAACTATGATTAGTAAAGAAAAAGTACTGGAAAAATTAAATCGGACTAAAAGCTGACAAAACCCCTGGACTGGATGGCCTACATCCTACGGTTTTAAAAGGGGTGGTTGCGGTGATACATTGGTTTTAATCTTCCAGAATTCCCACTAGACCAGCTCAAACAAGTGTAGCTTCCACATATACACTGATGACACCCAACTCTACCTCTCCACCACCTCTCTCGACCCCTCCACTGCCTGTGTTGTCAGAGTGCATGTTTGACATCCAGTCTTGGATGAGCTGCAATTTTTTCCAGCTAAATATTGGGAAGATTGAAGCCACCTTTCATCTCTTCTAACAAGGAAGGAAATCTAGCAATATTGGAAATTCTCCCTCTCACATTGATTTTTAATTTTAAAAATAATAATTCCATCTGTATTTACTACTTTTTTGTCTCCATGCTGTCCTGTTGGAAAGCCAGGATAGACACGGGCATAAACTTCCCTAAACTGCAACTTATGCAGTTCCTTATTGAGCAATAGTAGACATATTTCACAAAGTTGGATAGGTTCTCTGCTTATCTGTACATGTCACGAAAGACAAGTTTTCCACCACTGCAACAAACTCCATCTTTGGGATAACCAAGAACTAGTGAAACTTGCCCATAGACACGCAGACAGATTTGAATGACCATTTTTGAACTTGTCCCCTCAAAATGGAAGCCGAACTTTCTACGTACAAGACACTAAACTGAGACCTTGTTGTCTTGCTCCTCGGTAGATGGATGTTGAAGATTCCGTGGCACTACTTGAAGAAAAGCAGGGAGTTCTGCTGTCCAGGAGAACATTCTTCGTTAAACTACTCATCTCATGGTTGTTTTGGGCGATCTTATTGCAGGTTAAATGTTCCACCCTCTGACTATGAATGGATAGTAATGTAACCCTGCAGTTCAAAATAATTCATTGTATGTGAAGTGCTTTGAAACATTTGATATGATGACGCACTTTGTAAGTACATATCCTCCTTTTTTCACTACTTCTGTCGGCCTGAATGGCTTACTCCTGTTCCTATGTTTCTATGTTCACTGAGCTGCCCATGTCCATCTAGATTTGTTTCTTTTGTTTGTTACTTAAGAGGATGTGAAAAAATAACTCAATTGGAGTTTATCTGCCAACAGTTAATCTGGATTATTTAACTGTGAACAAATATAATTTACAAAAGAATAATTGTGGTAGGCAGGCCACTTGCTTCATCGTTATTTTCACTGCATCTTGCTCCATGTAGTGATTGATGAGCACAACACAAATTAAACTAGCAGAAAAAACAAAGTAAAGAGGATTTGGTAGCTTGTTTCCCTGAAACTGCTTCTGCGCTATTGGAACATATGGTACTTTAGCCACTCATAGCATTCCTTCCGAAAAACACTCGCAATGTCAACAGTACACAACATTTTAAAAAAAATTAGGAAGGAAAACTAATTGAGTCAGACTGGTCTGTAGTATCTTCATCCACATCATTCGATGCCCCACTGACTGCCAGGTTATGCCCCATCCTGCACTGCATCCTTTAACTGACAAGATCATATCCCAAGCGTAATGCATAATCTAGATGATCGTTTCCTTTTTCTCACCAGTCTGACTTTCCCACCCACACCTAAAATTGGAGCTTTGTATTAATGATCATGGGTACATATACACGCACACACAAACGATGACCCTATGTCACTCCATGTACATCTCAATCAATATTCTAATGCAAAATCTTTTCTCAGAAACATTTCAGCTTCCATTTTTCTAATTACTAATCCTCCTTGCAGCGTGATGGTGTTTACGCAAGCGCAGGATCCACAATAATCAGTGCGTCAGCAGGAAGCCAGTCAACACAGAAGGGGAGAAAATCCTCTCTTCACTGATTTGTTGTGGAGGACCATGACTTTAACGATAGTTAGCATCACTGCATTAATCAACCCCCTTGTTATGCAGAACAACTACATCACTGCTAAATTTAAAATGTTAAAACTTTTGTTTTAAGTTCACTAAATGAGCCCTGTTATTTGCTGATTACTGTCATTCTTTTACTAATTGAATTAGACAATTCAAGAGCTCCAGTGCACTGGTAGAAAATAATTATTTGTACACTTGAGTCATGATTGGTCTTAGCTTGTTCATTTGATTAACAGTATGCTACTACAGCATTTTTTTTATAAGGGTAAAGAAAGATTTAGAATTAGTACTATTAAATAGTGTCAGTCTGAGGTACAAGTTTCATCTGTGAGATTCAAAAATACCAAAATGTATCTCTGGGGATGCAGGGGATCCAAATTGTGCTTGCCCAGCTTACTAATTGGGTCAGCACTGCTTTGGTTAAAAATGAATCATCATGGCACAGGTGGGAAAAAATGCTGCATTTTATCATTTTCTTTTTAAACTTGAACAATTACCTGTTTTTTAAAATAAGCATCTATATACCACAACATGAATCAAAAAGAATATATTAAGTCTGGTTAGTGAGAGTTTTAATTTGTTACAGATTGAAAAGATGTATATTACAGAGATACAGGTAGAATTAAGGTGGTTTTTAAACCACATTATCAGTGAGATGACTGGATTTCTTCAAAATGTGGAACAGCAAAAGTGATTTCAAAAGAAATGAATTTTAAAATGGAAATACACCAAGTTACAGTAATGAGCTGCATGGAGCAAGAAGATTCCAAGTTCAATCCCTTATTTGAACTTGGTAAGCTGCTCTCAGCCAGGATGGTGATGTGGATCCTACAATGGGGTCAATACCCCTGAATGTGGGAGGAGGAAGGGGGAGTTAACCAAGATTCCCACTCCTGACAGTGATCCCTGCTGTAAAGTGCATGTATATGAAGACCAGGTGAAGACAGGATCGGGTCCAGGTGTGATGCCCCTGCACAGTTGAATATTCTTTGTTTAGTTTCACAAATGAAGAGGGACCATTAGGGAGAAGTGCTATAGGTTAGTCAGAACTGTGGAACCTTACTCCAGCATGAACCAGCGCCTTTGGGAGAGAGAGATATGGAGTCACATACTTGATAAAACACAAGTAAGCCATCAAAATAAAAGTAAAGACGACAGTATCGCACTGGAGCCTTCCTAATCCATTTCACCATTTATTAAAAATGAAATTTGTTTCTTTTCTTCTCTCGATTTAAAAGTAGTAATGATGAGAGGGTGGTGGGTGTCCTCATTCTAATGTAAAACTAACTAACCAGTAACCAATCCCTGATTCCTAGGGTGAGCTTCTGTACAGGTTTTGCACTGGAACAATGTTTTTGGGAAGGTTTACAATAAAGACAAATGAATGTATGCTGGGTTTATCTCAGTAATCCTCTTCGCTTTGATTTACTGGTTGGAAGTAACAGTTCTCCACTGCGCTGTTTTCATTGTGCATGAAAAATCACTGGCTCTACACAAAAGAAAAAGGACTGACCTCTAGTTGAATTAAATAGACAACCATGTAATACACACTTCAAAAAGGCATGCAATGCTTTGTGCTGCTGCAAGTGAAAAATATTAAATATCTAGTAAGTACATGGGCCATTTGTAAGTAACTAATTTGAGGCTGCAGTGAGAGTCTGTTGGTCAGGCTATTCAGGTCTTGATTTGATTGCTAAGTGCTTTCAAAAGGATACTTTACTCTCCATACAAGAATTTAAAGTTTTTGTAGGTATCCCATTAATGTGCATTTTTCTACTCTTTTTACATTTATATGTCAACAGTAGTATAATCACAACACCAAACATTGATGAAAATTTGTTAAACATGCTACATCTTCTGAGATAAACACAGCATACATCCATTCGTCTTTATTGTAAACCTTCCCAAAAACATCTCTCCAGTGTAAAACTTTTACAAAAACACACCGTTCCTTCATTGTTGCTGGGTCAAAATCCTGGAACTCCCTATCTAATAGCACTGTGTGAGTACCTTCACCACATGGACTGCAGCGGTTCAAGAAGGTGGCTCACCACCATCATCTCAAGGGCAACTAGGGATTGGCAATAAATACTGTCCTTGCTAGTAACGCCCATATCCCGAGAATGAATTAAAAAAACCATAGGAGCCACAGATTGATTACTAGTTAGTTAGTTTTATATTAGAATGAGGGCAATGTAAAAAATTTCCTGATAATGCTTGGTAAAGCTTCATGCAACTCCTAGCTATTCCAAGACATTACAGATCCCAGTATGATAGCATCTGAAACTTCAGACCTCGTCCCCCTGGCATCAGTCCATCAACTGTGTCTGTGAAGAGACTGAGCAACATTCTTTTTTTAAAGCTGAGCTTGACTGTTCTGACCAGTGTAAACAGGGCAGCTCAGCTAATCTTAGCAGTACCGAGGATGAGCATACTGGAACTGCTCCAGTTATCAGAGCAAATGAGGTCATAGAAAATGTCTTCATTATACTGAGTCAATCTGTATCAATGTGAACAACCACAACTGGCTGAACCTCACCAAGATAATGGGTATGCTGTGTCAAAATGGACTGCTTTTTAAGACTTACCTGAAAAGCTTTTATACAGAACTTGTTAATCTTTTGTTCTTTTGGTGTTTTTCTTCCCCAAGTCCTTTATTTTGATTTGTTTTGTTAACTCCTAAATGGCACTATCATCTAGTTATGCACAATACCCATGTAAGTCTACAAACCTTTACAAGGAGTAATGTCGGAACTGCTGCGATTAAAAAGGCACGATTGAAATAGACACATACTAAGGTAAAGCCAGTATAGAAGGTAAATAGAGAAAAAAGAAACAGAATCTCGCGTTTCCGTGTTAGATATAAAACTTAATAAAATACAATGTCAGATAAGCATTAAATGATTAAGTGTAGCAATATAGCAAATAAGTATTACCACAAGGATTAAGCAAGTCAAAAATAAGTTTTAGAATTCCTTTTTAAGCAATTTAAAAGCCCCAAGAGACAGGTTTTCAGTAACATGGAGCAATAACAAATAATTTATAATTCTGCCTTATTAATGCAATAGAGTTAATTGAAGTATGTATCAGTCTATTTATTCTCTGTCTTGCTTAACTACTAAATAATTGGATAAACCACATTCTACAGCATACCTGAAGTTCAGTTTGAAAGAAGAATTTCTGTGGGCATTGCGAACAGTCATAAATCTTATCTTCTTGCCCATGTACTGCAAAGATATGCTGCTGCAGTTTGTTTGCCTGCACAAAGACTGAAAATAATTGAAAGTGATCAGAAGTGCATCTGCTGCAGAACTTGGCTGCCATTCCCGGCTGTACATCTATTATTACCACACTGAGCCAAATCCCCCACAGACCTAGTGATATTTATCAATAAATCATTTTTTTGTTTCACTAAATTTAATCCACTATGTAGACGATATTAATAATTTAACATTTCAAGACTGGCGCTTCACTTATTTATAACATCTCGAATACTGGAGCTCCTTTTAATCTGCACACGAGTGTGCGCTATGGTTTGTAGCTGTGGAGTTTTAAACTGAACTACCTACGCTGAACGGTCATTAAATTATTTCACATAAATTATAAATACTACATGTTGCAACAGATATTAAAAGATGTCTTTTGGGGTAGATAATTATTGCTCCATATTCTGGGAAGAATATCATAAATAAACTTGGCACCTTCTTGGGAGACCATTGTTCCCTATTCCCTTCCACACAGCATGGTTTTAAGTGTTAACATATACCAACAGGTGTGAGAAAACAAAGGAAGGATCAAACCCAACCAAAGACCACATTTTTTTTCTTTAATTTTTTTTGGTAACTAGTGTTTACTGAAGTAAGGGATGCTAGTACTAGAGAATGAAAAAAAAAAATTATCCGTTTTTACCCTATCAAGCACTCCCAAGTCCATGCACACATCGATGGTAGATGAGCTGGTATTGGTTTTGTGCACAATACAATGCTGCAACTTCATGATGTGCAGTGAATTTTAGAACGTTGTACTGGCTTTCATTTGTTACACTGCAGCTGATACATTACTCCATGGTCAGACTGCCAATTTGGTGAGTCTCACTGGGGGCAGCATAGCTGAAGTAGAGAGAAGTCCGATAGCTGTATATTAAAATTTATACCCTGAATTTACACCAGTATGGGTGTAAACTTAATGTGAAACTCAATTGGTATATCAAGCAGTTGTATCTCCTATTGAGTAACATGACATTTGTCTAATGCTCTACTTTTCCAAAGTTTCAAACTTAATTGTTATGAAACATGACTACGCATATCATGGGGCATTGTGGAATCTATACAGAAGTCCCATATTTCCAATTTAACTCAAGTTACCCGTATCTTTCTTTCAAAATCAAGTAATGTGACTAGCTGTAACAGCAGAGGTAACACCTGGAATTTTCTTGCACTTGATTATTGATTTTTATTTTTACAAATCTGTAAAAGTAAGGTAATGATGACAGTTTTGCCAAAGTCAGCTTATTAACACTGGCAATATCACCGTGAGATAGGGCAATTTATACTAGAAAATCTTCGGAGGTGAACCAGAAAACTTGAGTGGAACAGGCTGTAAATTATGCCGAATGCAAAGGCACTCCACTTTGGGTGAAATCCGTGTTGCAGTGTCTTTATTCAAAGACACGAAAACTACTGTCTGAAGTAAGAGCAGACAGACACTACGCTAGCTCGCAATCCTTTGCATTCAGTTGAGGCACTAAAACTTTATCTTATAAGACAGGAAAAGGAATAAAATTAAGCACTGCAGCAATCTAAAACCACAAAGGTGGCTCAGCATAGCTCATCGAGTTAACAATTCCTCACTGTTGGACTATCACTTGTTCCACTGTGGCCTTAAAAGGACATGGTTCTAAGCTGAAATCAGGAAGAAGACTGACAATCTCAATTAGAAATGATCACCATTTTTGTAAAGAGAGAGTAAATCTGCATTCCACAAAATTAATGATGAATTTAATAGTTCCAGAGAGAGTGTCAAAAGTTTTAATTTTTCCTAGTCAGGATCAGATTAATAATATTGTGTCTGAGAACCATATCATACCTTTGGGGACAGAAACGTCTATTGCTGATGCTTGTAACATTTAATGAAAACAAAACTCAGGTAGTCTAATCCAAGATAGGCTACACAGAGCACTATACTAGTTTTACTATTTTGTTTGAGGTTAGGGAAGGGATTTGAGAAGGGTATGTAGTACCAAGGCTAAGCTATGCAAGATCTGAGCTCAAAAAGAAACATGTTATGGATCATGTGTTGAGTTTAACTGCAGGTATAGTGTGTAGTGATCTCTCAGGCCTCACCTGTGACCGCACACATCAAAATCAGAGCCTCAGCATAATTCTACAGCCTGCAATCATAGAGTTTATAACAGCCTTAATATCCCTGCCACAAACCATTTAGAGTCAGTGGGGGTGAAATTAGACCTCGCCCGTGTCGGCCTCTGGAAGAAACTCTCTGCCAAGTCACTCACAACAGCACTTTCAAACTCCCAACTGCCTAGTCTATGGCCTTTCATTCACTAGGATACTTCTGCAGCTGTCTTATCTGCTCAACCACTCCCTCGCCTGCACCTTTGATGCCCTTATCCCCAGTAAAATGTTTACTCACTCCCATCCTGGTTGTTGCCCCTGATATGGCCCCGTTTTCGCTTCAAGTCCAAAGGACACAGATTTGAGTGTATTTGGCCCATAATTAGTTTAGCCATCCATCAGCTGATTTGACTGGACCACTTCAAGCACTATCAGCCTCATTGTCTTCGGCAAAAAACCACTACTCCAGGATCAGCTTGGAGAGCGAAGATAACCCCCAGATTCTTTTCTCCTGCACCACCTATTTCCTTCCACCCTCATCTCCAATAACAAATGCAAAGAGCTCATGGACTTCTTGGTTACTAAAATCGAGACCATCCATTCAGCTGTATCTGCTGGTTTCCCTCTTCCCCCAAGTCCCCTATGCCCTAGCCTCGATCTCATGCTCTTCTCCAGTTTCTCGCCCAACTCTCCTCATGCCTTCTTCAACCTCATCTTGTACATGAGACCCAGCTCCTGCTCCTTTTACCCCATTCCCGGTAAACTGCTGACCATCCAACTTCCTTTCATTGTTCCCATGCTGGCTGAGACATTGTAAATGGCTCCTTCTCCTCAGGAATGTTCCCTGCCAATCATCACATCCCCTCAAAAAAAACACCTTCAATCCCTCTGTCCTTGCAAACTGCCAGCCCAACTTTAACTTCTCTTTCCCCTCTAAATTCCTTGAATGTATTGATGCTGCCTAAACCCTTGCTCATCTTGCCTGCAACTCCACGTTTGAATCCCTCTAATCAGGTTTCTGCCCCTGCCACAGTACTGAAATGGCTCTGATCAAAGTCACAAATGACATCCTCTGTGACTGTAACTGTGGTGCATTTTCTCCCCTTATCCTCTCTGCAGCCTTTGACATAATTGACCACATTATCTTCCTCCAATGCCTCTCCTCCATTGTTCTGCAGGGAGTCTGCCCTGGCTTCATTCCACTCTTACCCATCAAACTGTAGCCAGTGTATCTCCTGCAATAGCTTCTCTTCCTGCCCCTGCACCATAACCTCGGGAGCACCTCCAGGGCCTATCCTTGACAACTTCATCCAAAGATACAGAAATAGTTTCCACACATATGCTGATGACACCCAGCTCTATCTCTCCACTATCTCGCTCAACCCTTCCACTGCCTCTGCGTGTCCAACATCCAGTCTTGGATGGGCTGTGATTTCCTCCAGTTAAATAATGGAAAGACCAAAGGCAATGTCTTCACTTCATTAAAGGCGCTATATAAATGCAAGTTCTTGCGGTTGTTTTCTTCCCCCGCCACAAACTCCATACCCTTGCCACCAAATCCATTCCGCTCCCCAGCCAGTATCTCAGGCTGAACCAGACCATTCGCAATTTGTGTCCTATTCGATCCCAAGCTGAGATTCCAATCCCATACTCTCTCCATCACAAAGATTACCTATTTCAACCTCAAACATTGCCCATCACCACCCATGCCTCAGGCCATCTGCTGCTGTGACCCTCATCTATGCCTTTGTCACCTCCAGACTCGACGACTCTGATGCTCTTCTGGCCGTCCACCTGTCCTCCACACTCTGTAAACCTCAGCTCATCCAAAACACTGCTGTCCGTATCCTATCTCGTACCAAGTCTCATTCACCTATCACCCCTGTGCTCTCTGGCCTACGTTGGCTCCTGGTCCCTCAATGCCTCTAATTTAAAATTCTCATCCTCTTGTTTAAATCCCTACATGGCCTCACCCCTCCCTATCTCTGTAACCTCCTCCAGTCCGCTCTGACTCTTGTGCACCCCCCCACCCCTTTGCCTCACCATTGATGGATGTGCCTTTGGCTGCCTGCTCTAGAATTCCTTCCCTAAACCTCTCCAGCTCTATCTCCTCCTTTAAGAACCTCCTTAAAACCCACCTCTTCGACCAAGCTTTTTGGTCACCCCTCCGAATATATCCTTCTTTGGCTTGGTGTCCATTTTTGTCTGATTACACTTCTATGAGTAACGCTTTACTACATTAGAGACACTATATAAATGCCATTTGTTGTTGAAAACCAACATAATAATTATAGAATCTTACAGCCACAGAAGGAGGCCATTCAGCCCACCGAGCCTGTGCTGGCTCTTTCAAAGGTCTATCCAATGTCTCATTTCCCCACTCTTTGCCTATAATCCCGCAAATCTTTCCTTTTCAAGTGTACATCTAATTCCATTTTGAAAGTTACTACTGAATCTGCTTTCACCATCCTTTCAGGCAATGCATTCCAGATTATAACAACTTGCTGCATAAAAAAACCTTCTCCTCATCTCCCCTCTGGTTCTTTTGCGAATTATCTTAAATCTGTGTCCTCTGGTTACCGTCTCACCTGACAGACACCTGCTAATCTTTTCTCATATACTCTCTTTGCCCCTCTTATTTCCTTTATCAGTTCTCCTCTGCACTTTCTATATATTGCTTGATTCTCTACTGTATTAGGAACCTGACACTTATCATAATTCCTTTTTCTGTTTCATTTTAATCTCAATTTCTTTAGTCATCCAGGGAGCTCTAGCTTTAGATGCTTTTCTTTTGCCCCTCGTGGGAATGTGTTTAGTCTACCCAAACTATCTCTTGAAGGGTACCCATTTCTCATTTACTGTTGTGGCTGCCAATCTTTGTTTTCAGTCACTGAAATTTGCCCTCTTCCAGTTAAGAATCTTCACTTTGTTCCTTGTCCCTTTCCATTATTACTCTAAACCTAACGATATTGTGATCACTGTTTCCCAGATGTTCTCCCACTGAATCGTGCTCCACTTGCCTCACTTCATTCCCCAGAATTAGATTCAGCACTGCTTCCTTCCCCGTTGGGCTGGAATCAAACTAATTAAGAAAGTTCTCCTGTAGATATTTCAGGAATTCTTTCCCCTCCTTTACACTGTTTTTACCCCAGGCTATATAAGGATAATGGAAGTCCCCCATTACCAGTAATCTATTGTTTTTACATCTTTCTGAAATTTGCTTGCAGATTTGTTGCTCCATCTCCTTTCCACTGTTACATTGTATGGACCCAGCAGCATAACAGCTCCTCTGCTGCTCCTTAACTCTAATCAAATAGATTCTGTTTTTGAACCCTTAAGCACATCATCCCTTTCCAGGGTTGTAACAGTATCTTTGATTAATACTGCCACCTCCTCCCACCTCTTTTTCCTTCCCCCTCATTTTCCTTCCCTAATCCTCCTGATTACATTGTAGCCAGGAATGTTAAGTTCCCATTCTTGCCCTTGTTTACACTAGGTCTCTGTCATTGCTACCATATCATAACCTCATGTGACAACTTGTGCCTGCAGTTCACCAATCTTATTTATTATTTATTACGCTCCATGCATTTATGCACATGCACTCCAAACCTGCCTTCGTGTGCTTTGCATTTCTCCCCTGCCTGGTCCCACCTCTTTCTGGACTTTCCTCTTTATTCTATTGCTGTTTGTCTCTCCCAGTCCTCTATGCACTTTATTTCTCCTCTCGGATGCTTTATCCTGATTCCCTTCCCCCTGCCAAAATAGTTTAAACTGTCCCCCACAGCACTTGTTAACCTCCCCATGGGAGGTTCTTACTTTCTCATAAAGCAAAAATATGACCGTGGTCATTTCAGGAACATAGAAACAGGAGTAGGCCATTCAGCTCCTCGAGCTTGCTCTGCCATTCAATTAGACCGTGCCTGATCTGTACCACAACTCCATTTACCCACCGCAGCTCCATATCTCTTCGATCTCAGTCTTGAAAGCTCCAATTATTCCAGCATCCACAGCCTATTGGGGGAGAGAATTCCATATTTCCACTACCCTTTGTGTGAAAAAGTGCTTCCTGATTTCCCTCCTAAATGACCTGCTTCTAATTTTAAGATTATGTTCCCTCTTCCTTGATTTCCCCACCAGAGGAAATAGTTTCTCTATATCTATCCTATCGAATCTTTTTAACACTTTGAACACCTTGATCAGACCTGCAACAACAAGAGAAAACTACAGTGTAACATCACAGGTGAGGCAGGTAAGTGGTTGGTAGTAACTGTGGGCTAAGTTTTAAGTTAACATATAGCATATAACTAAATTTTAAAAACTAAACTTAATTAAATTAAGTCTTGCAACACTTGTGGACAAGTGCAGGGACGACGAGCAAACCAACCACGGCACCGTGGTACAGGAAGCCATTCAAGTCGGGAGAGTAAAAAGGATCGAGAGCAGTTTAGAATTCAGCAAAAAAGGACCAAGAGATTGATTAAGAGGGGAAAAAGAGTATGAGAATAAACTTGCAAGGAACATAAAAGCAGACTGTAAAAGCTTCTACAAATTTGTAAAAAGAAAAAGATTAGTGAAGACAAATGTAGGTCCCTTACAGTCAGAAACGGGAGAATTTATAATGGGGAACAAGGAAATGGCAGAGCAATTAAACAAATACTTTGGTTCTGTCTTCATGGAAGAGGACACAAATAACTTCCCAAAAATGCTAGGGAACCAAAGGTCTAGTGAAAAGGAGGAATTAAAGGAAATTAGTATCAGTAAAAAAAAGTGCTGGAGAAATTAATCGGACTGAAAGCCAATAAATCCCCAGGGCATGATAATCTGCATCCCAGAGTACTAAAAGAGGTAGCCAGGGGAATAGTGGATGCATTGGCTGTAGTAGGTGACAGTATAGTTAGGGGGATAGACACTGTTCTCTGCTGCCAGGAGCATGAGTCCCAAAGGCTATGTTGCCTACCTGGTGCCAGGGTTAAGGACATCTCCTCCGGGCTGGAGAAGAACTTGGAGTGGGAGGGGGAGGATCCAGTTGTCGTGGTCCACGTAGGTAACAACGACATAGGCAGGACTAAGAAAAAGATTCTGCTGAGTGTTTGAGCAGCTAGAGACTAAATTAAAAAGCAGAACCACAAAGGTAATAATCTCTGGATTATTACCTGAGCCACAAGCAAATTGGCATAGGGTCAATAGGATCAGGGAGATGAATGCGTGGCTCAAAGATTGGTGTGGGAGAAGTGGGCTTCGATTCGTGGGGCATTAGCACCAGTACTGGGGAAAGAGAGCTGTTCCTTATTTAGTTTAAAGCCCTATCTACCTCCCTAGTTATTCGATCCAGCGAATCGAATAACTAGGGAGGTAGATAGGGCTTTAAACTAAATAAGGAGGGGGAGGATCCTGGTGGAGGGAAATCTAGAATGCTAAAGACAAAAGACAAGGAAGCAGTGCAGGAAAGTGATTGGGTAAGGATAACCAGAATGTGTCAGGAAGTGTCAGAGCATACAAACAAAAGAGTGCATGAACAAATAGGGTCCAGGTAAGAAAAAATAGTAATAAGACAAAAAGGGCCACAGTCCAAAAAAATGTTAAGATGTCTAAAAATCTGAATGCACGAAGCATTTGTAATAAGGTAGACGAATTAACAGCGCATACAGATGTGAACGGATATGATATCATTGCGATTACGGAGACATGGCTGCAGGGTGTCCATGGGTGGGAGCTGAATATCCAAGGGTATTCGATATTTAGGAAGGACAGGCAAAAAGGAAAAGGAGGTGGTGTGGCATTGTTAGTAAAGGATGAAATCAGAGCAATAGTGAGAAAAGATATTGGCTCAGAAAATCAAGATGTAGAATCAGTCTGGGTGGAGTTAAGAAGCACCAAGGGGCAGAAAACACTGGTGGCAGTAGTCTATAGGTCTCCAAACAGTAGTGGTAATGTAGGGGACAGCATCAAACAGGAAATTAGAGATGCACGTAACAAGGGTACTGCAGTAATCATGGGTGACTTTCATCTACATATAGACTGGCCAAACCAAATTAGCAATAATACTGTGGAGGATGAATTCCTAGAATATGTACGAGATGGTTTTTTAGACCAGTATGTTGAGGAGCCAAGTAGGGAACAGGCTATCCTAGATTGGGTATTATACAATGAGAAGGGTTAATTAATAATCTTGTTGTGCGGGGTCCTTTAGGGAAGAGTGACCATAACATGATAGAATTCTTCATTAAGATGGAAAGTGATGTAGTCCAATCTGAAACTAGGGTCTAAACAAAGGAAACTATGAAGGTATGAGGAGTGAGTTGGCTATGATAGATTGGGGAGTTTCATTAAAAGGCATGACAGTGGATAGGTAATGGCTAACATTTAAGGAACGAATGCATGAATTGCAACAGTTATAGAATCATAGAAAATAGGAGCAAGAGTAGGCCATTTGGCCCTTCGGGCCTGCTCCGCCATTCAAAATGATTATGGCTGATCGTTTAACTCAGTACCCTGTTCCCGCTTTTTCCCCATATCCCTTGATCCCTTTAGCATTAATATATCTATCTCCTTCTTGAATATATTTAATGGCTTGGCCTCCACTGCCTTTCTGGTGCAAAAATCACAAAAGGATAAGTGACCCAAACATGGCTAACAAAAGAAATTAAGAATAGTATTAGATCCAAAGAGGAGTCATATAAAGTTGCCAGAAAAAGTAGCAAGCCTGAGGATCGAGAGCAGTTTAGAATTCAGCAAAAAAGGACCAAGAGATTGATTAAGAGGGGAAAAAGAGTATGAGAATAAACTTGCAAGGAACATAAAAGCAGACTGTAAAAGCTTCTACAAATTTGTAAAAAGAAAAAGATTAGTGAAGACAAATGTAGGTCCCTTACAGTCAGAAACGGGAGAATTTATAATGGGGAACAAGGAAATGGCAGAGCAATTAAACAAATACTTTGGTTCTGTCTTCATGGAAGAGGACACAAATAACTTCCCAAAAATGCTAGGGAACCAAAGGTCTAGTGAAAAGGAGGAATTAAAGGAAATTAGTATCAGTAAAAAAAAGTGCTGGAGAAATTAATGGGACTGAAAGCCAATAAATCCCCAGGGCATGATAATCTGCATCCCAGAGTACTAAAAGAGGTAGCCAGGGGAATAGTGGATGCATTGGTTGTCACCTTCCAAAATTCTATAGATTATGGAACAGATCCTGCAGATTGGAGGGTAGTAAATGTAGCCCCACTATTTAAAAAAGGGAGAGAGAAAACAGGGAACTACAGACCGGTTAGCCTAACATCTGTAGTAGGGAAAATGCTAGAGTCTATTATAAAGGATGTGATAACAGGACACTTAGAAAATGTCAACGGGATTAGACAAAGTCAACATGGATTTATGAAAGGAAAATCGTGTTTGACAAACCTCCTGGAGTTTTTTGAGAATGTCACTAGTAGAATAGATAAGGGAGAACCAGTGGATGTGGTGTATTTGGATTTTCAGAAGGCCTTTGATAAAGTCCCATATAAGAGGTTAGTGTGCAAAATTGAAGCACATGGGATTGGGGGTAATATACTGGCATGGATTGAAAATTGGTCAAAACACAGCAAACAGAGAGTAGGAATAAATGGGTCTTTTTTGGGGTGGCAGGCAGTGACTAGAGGGGTACCGCAGGGATCAGTGCTTGGGCCCCAGCTATTCACAACATATATCAATGATTTGGATGAGGGAACCAAATGTAATATTTCCAAGTTTGCTGACGACACAAAACTAGGTGGGATTGTGAGTTGTGAGGAGGATGCAAAGAGGCTTCAAGGCTATTTAGACAAGTTGAGTGAGTGGGCAAATACATGGCAGATGCAGTATAACGTGGGTAAATGTGAAGTTATCCACTTCGGAAGGAAAATAGAAAGGCAGGGTATTATTTAAATGGAAATAGATTGGGAAATGTTAATGTACAAAGGGACTTGGGTGTCCTTGTACACCAGTCACTGAAAGCAAACATGCAGGTGCAGCAAGCAGTTAGGAAGGCAAATGGTATGTTGGCCTTCATTGCAGGATGACTTGAGTACAGGAGCAAGGATGCCTTTCTGCAATTATACAGGGCCTTGGTGAGACCACACCTGGAATATTGTGTGCAGTTTTGGTCTCCTGACCTAACAAAGGATATAATTGCCTTAGAGGGAGTGTAGCGAAGGTTCACCAGACTGATTCCTGGGATGGCTGGACTGTCATATGAGGAGAGATTGGGTCAACTAGGCCTGTTTTCACTCAAGTTTAGGAGAATGAGAGGGGATCTCATTGAAACGTATAAAATTTTGACAGGGCTAGACAGACTGGATGCAGGGAGGATGTTCCCGATGGCTGGGAGAGAGGTCCAGAACAAGGGGTCATAGTCTCAGGATATGGGGTAGGACATTTAGGACTGAGATGAGGAGAAATTTCTTCACTCAGAGGGTGGTGAACCTGTGGAATTCTCTCCCACAGAAGGCTGTGGAGGACAAGTCACTGAATATATTTAAGAAGGAGATAGATAGATTTCTAGATACAGAAAGCATCAAGGAGTATGGGGAGAGAGCGGGAATATGGTACTGAGATAGAGGATCAGCCATGATAATATGAATGGCGGAGCAGGCTCGAAGGGCCGACTGGCCTACTCCTGCTCCTATTTTCTATGTTTACCCCTCACTCTTCTTTACTCAAGGGAATACAAGCTATGTTTATGCAACCTATCCTCATAATTTAACCCTCTAAGCCCCAGTATCATTCTGATGAATCTGTGCTGCGCCCCTAAAGCCAATATATCCTTTCTGAGGTGCAGTGCCCAAAACCGAACACAGTACTTCAGATGGGATCTGACCAAGGCTCAATACAACTGAAGCATAACTTCCTCCCCTTTGTAATCCAACCCCCTTGAGATAAAGGCCAACTTTCCATTAGCCTTTTTGATTGCTTTTTGTACCTGTCTACTAGCTTCAAATGATTTGTGTACTTGGACTCCCAATAGAAACTAAGTTGTACATCATTGCCAACTTCAAATCCTGAAGCAGCTCCAAATACAAGAATAGAAAGCAGTGTGTCTTTGGATGAAATACATCGACACTTCTCAATCTATGCAACCAACAGTGAACTGATATGTAATGAGTGTATATTTGTTTATATTAATCTGCAGCAGCACAGTGATGTCACTGCCACGAGCGCTCACCACTGTCATAGCCAAAAGTCGAATATTACTCTCATGTAGGACAATTTTTTAATCATTTATTTTGTTGGAGTTACCCTAACTTTAAATGTTTTCAGATTCAAACTCAATTTCTTGAGTGTTGACATTTAAAAATAAAGGACTCCTACATAAAAATGGGAGAGATTAAAATAAGTTCTATTGTATGCACCTTACCTGTAAAACAAACCGGGCATTTAAAAGTACCTCCCATTCCTTCAAAGCTGTGTTCGATCAGGTGACACAGCAGCTTTGCTGGCGAGTCAAACATCTGGTTACACAGTTTGCACTCATGATTGATGCCTTCCTCTGTAAAGTTCAAATAATACAACTGTTAGTTAAAGAAAAATATGGGGTTGTTGGGGGGGGGGGGGGGCGGTGGGGAGATGCAATGATGCTGATTAGAATGTGTATCTGAAAGCTAACAATTTAACCCAATCCTGGCAGCATCGAATATGCTCATGGTAGATGACAATAAAAAATGCAAACATTGTTTAAAACTCCATTTCAGTTGAGTTCTACTACTACAAGGTACTATTAAATTTGTATGTTTTGATTCAAGAATTGGGTTTACATCCTCATTTATGATGCATTTACATCCTCAATAGGCAGCATTTCTATTTGACAATACTTAAAATGTGCCATGTACCTGCAAGAGATCTGAAGATCTAAACGGCAATAAAACACTGAAAATACAAATCAACATTCGTCTGACCTCAAAACCACTGTCGTAAGGTTTTTACAAAATTCCTGCTTTTGAGATATTTTTGGCAGCTGAAGATGAGCATTTGGAGATGACAGATTTATCACATCCTATCAGATTTGATGACAGCAGATTAGGACCCTGCTGATTCTTGGTAACAGCCTGTCACCAAATCAGGATTAGTTGCACTGACCACAGATGTTTTTGATTGGACAAACCTAACACCTTCCCTACTGTGCTTTTAGAAGCAGTGAGGCTAAAGCTAAATTACCAGTTTTACAACAAGTAAGTGTTAATATTTGCTTTCTTTAACAGTTAGGCAATACATATAGGCAACAGTAAATTATTATGCTATCATTCAATTAGGGATAAGTTGGGCTGGTTACATTTCTGAACCGATCAGGCTCCCTACATGGCAGAGCAGCACTCTTAACACTAGACCAGCCAAAGAATAATGAATCAAATGGATGCCCCAAGTCTGCCTCTTTCTCCTAATGGTGGCAACTCGTGGTGCTTAATTGCAGCTCCTCCAGAACTTTGCCTAAATGCCCGTTCTGCATGGTGTGTGTGTGTGTGTGTGTGTGTCTGTCTGAGGTTTGGGGAGGGCAGAAAAAATGGGTTTGTTTCAAGATTTTGGGGTGGAATCCTGATTCCTTGATCAAATTGCCCCTTTAAATTCTGGTGATGGTGGGGAAAACATGGTAAAATCTTCTGCCCACCTTCCTCACGTCAACAGGGCATGTCTGGGCTACCCCAGAAAATTCTACCCATACCGCCCCGGGCCAGGCTCTGCTGAAGTATCCTGGCAGGTGTGATGCACCCACTCTGGCCATGTAATCTTTGAGCACAGGCAGATGCAGGATCCACTCCATCACAATTGTGCCGGCAGAGCAGGACACAAGGAATTTTAGCCCCAGAACTGGCTTAGGTGGTGATCTAGAGTGCCTAAGACAAAAAAATTTAGGTGGCCTAAGCCCACAACCGGTAGGTTCAAAAGCATCGAAGAGAAAATGAAGCACATCAAAAAGTGGTGATTAGGTAATGCTGAACTCAGTGTTGTAAAATCAGTGACTCAGTGGAATGGGACTCAAACCTGAGCCCACCACATCAAGGCACCACATCTTGGTGCTTCAACACATTGAAATAAGTAAACCACACAGATGGCAAAGTATTCCCATATATCTGCACAGTAGAGCAAGAACAGAGCACTATATTTAAATATAATTAGGCAGCTAAAACACATTGCCTTCTGTTAAACACAATGATGATTCTTAAAACTTTATTTAAGAAAAAAAAGTAAAACACAAATAAGCAGAAGTATAAAAAGAGACACACTCCTTAAAGCTACTCACATATGCAAGATGCACATTTCTTTGGCTCACTGAATTTCTGCATGAGCCATGCAATAATGCAGAGAATAAATATTTGCGTTTTCATTGTTAATTTAACATACAAAGTGTACTTAAGGGAGTTAGTGTTGTTGGCATTGAATTAAAACTATAAAAGCTTTAGGTTTTTCTAACCCTGAGGAACGAAACAAAGCATTAATCCCCTTTTGTGTACAAAGTTACAGCTGGAGCCTAAAATCTTTTAGAATACACAGAATTTAAAACAAAGGTAATTATTTATTGTGCTTCTAAACATTAAATGGAGTGGAATAAACAGTCTGCTGACTTCTCACTAAAGGCAGTTATGATCTACTATTGCACTCCTTAGAAACTGTCACCACAGATGAATGCACTAGTATAAATATTGTCTAGAATCCCCTTAGGGACCGATGTCTGCTACAGTTCATGTTGTTTACATTTCAAAGCTGCTATAGCCCTATGAACAATAATTATCGATTAATTGATTAAAGGGACAATTGCATCCTCCTTTTCAACATTTTAACAAATGCTAATGAATTTTGAACGCAGATCAGTGTGTTCAAAGCAAAGGTACCAGCTACATCAGTGGCTAAAAGTCATAAATTACTGTGCAGTTAAAAAAAATCTAAGCAAATATGAGTTCGCAGCAGGGAACTAATAATGCGCCTCCAGCTGTTCCAGTTAACCTGCAAATGTGGCCATCTGCACCTCAGGAGAGAAAGAAAAAGAAAGATAGTGCCAGGGAGAAAGAGAGAAAAAGAAGGAAATACCGCCAGCACAGGCAGAGCCTGCACCCAGAGCAGCAGGGGTGACCTTGCTACTTATGACCAGGCAGACACATACTGTACTAACAAAGAAACTAATAGTATACTTAGTGCATGCTAATAGCTTTCTAATAGTCATACTTCTGTTGTGGTTTTTGCAGTTTTAATGAGAAAGTAGACTTCCGTTTTAATATTCATGCTCTCATTACATGGTACCCATTTATTGATGTCGTATAGCACGTATACAAATCACACAGCAATAAACGCACTAAGGTGATTCTGAAGTCTCCCAAAACCTCTTAAATTAAAATCAGACTTGCTACAAGACCTTTGAACCAGTATGATTAATAGCACGTTATCTGTTGGCTCGCTTGCACCTATACATTTCTCATTGTCACATGTTGAAGCTTTACCAGTCAGGCAAGAAACTGATAGATGTGGCCTTCAGTCATTCACAAATCAAACAGAACTGGGCAGAAACAATTTTCAGAAATACTCAATATTGCAATTGCAGCATTGGGCGGGGACAAATTACTTTGATGTTGGCTCTCATGTGCCATTGTGACTTTTGTATCTAAATTTAATGATCAAGTCAAATTTAGGCCTAAAGCTGTATAGTTGATTGTTTTAACAATATAGCATTCTAACAGATTTAAAGATTGAAGAGCTGGTTCCATCTTAGCTGGTCCATTTTTAGTGATTTTCCTGTTATTTAATATTCTCCCCAGTCTTTACTCTCTCATGTTTAATTTAATTTTTCTTTTTTTAAAACTGTTTTTTCTCCATGAAAATGAAGTGAATAAATACAAACATTTGAAGACAACAGGTACTAAGTGACACAAAGTATGAAAGAAATGTAGGGAGACAAGGGAAAAAAAGAAACAGAAATGGATAAAAAGTAGCAATTGAAGTGATTGTACAAAAGAGTGCTATTTTTATGGTAGTGCGTTATGATGCTGCAAGAAACAGAACGGCTTATTTCCCATGTAATTATTTCATTTGATTCGCCAAAAAAAATTGCACCTGGACACAACAGAAATTTATACAGGGCAAAGCTTGCTGACTTGAAAGTTATGAAAATATTGCTTTGGGGGAAAGATTCTAATTTATAAGTTTAAACAATTCAGGGACAATCGAATTAGTCAATATATTTTTGTATTTGCATGTACTAAATTATTTAGTTGGGCAGCAAGGACGAGAGAGAAAATGACACACACTATGGAATAGAACAAAAGAGCCAATATTACTGCTGTGGCAGGGAGATGCTGATAGGGCAAAAGTATCCTCTCCCCATTCCAGCAATTCAACCTACCACACTGCTTCAACTGGAAACCACATCTTTTTAAAATAAGACATCTGATTGGAATTGGCTTCCGTTTTTGCAAGAACTGGTTTCTGTCTTAAACCACCCAATGGTACTGCACGATTTTGCATCAATTTTAAATCAGGGATGAGAATAGATCAGAAAAACATAAATCTGAAAATTCTGGAAGCTGTTGGTGCTAATACTAATAGGTCATGAGCAAGTTATGAATGGCATCTTGGGGAGTGTGATAAAAATATTATTCCACAGTTACTCATTGATTATTTTATTTAAATCACGAGTTTTTAGAAAATATACAGAGGTATTATAAAAGTACTTTTGATTTGTAGAAATTATCAAATGTATACCGTGCTTTAATATACTCAATGGTAATATATGACAGTGCGCATGTCTTCAGAGATGGGCGGTTCCATATTAAAAATCCCAAAAGTAAAAATCTAGCTTAAACACAATGTGAACTATTATAAGCCCAAAGGGAAAAGTTGTATTGTAAATCATGGAACTAGTGACAACATGACTGAATATTGAATAGCACAAAAATTCAAACACATTTCATAATTAGAAATATAATACAGGTGCTACAAACATTATGATCAAATGAAAATATGGATTTTTAACATTATATTTTCCAGTAATATTCAATCAAAAACCTAAAAAAGCTTTTAATACACCCACTCCTGCAGTTACCATGCTGAGACAATGTCTAATTATTTCAAATGTGTTAAATCTGTATGGAGTTACGGTTAAACTTTTTAAACCCATTAGGAACATATGAAACTGCTCAGTGGTTTTAAAGCAAAAGGTTCCATCTGATAATTTTATAGCAGCCTCATCTATAAATTTACTAATAAAAGTGTGCATGCCTTAGAAAAAGCATTACTGAACAACTGTTTAAACAGTGCACTAAACAGCAATGGCACTTCCCAAAGGTATTAGTAACCGTACAATATCACCTCTTAATTTGCAGCAATTCTGATACACAATTTTAAAATCACATCAATTTGGTTTTGACCCATTCTTCTGGTAACCAGTGTGACAAAATCTGACTCTTAACATAGGAAATGGAAGCGATTGGGACAGACCAAATGCCTATTGTCCTTTGATTGGTTAAAGACCCAGGTATGAATGCTGGGAGTTGTAGTCCAACCATTTTCAACTCCCGGCATACAGAGCACACTTCAGTATAGTCCAAGAGTTAGCTGGTAAATGCTCTAGCTAAGCTTTGAGGCAAATTATTTTCATTCAAAAAACTTATATACAATACATTTTTTCACCTAAGATAAATACATTGTTCTGACAGTATGGTAGCTGTTTCCATACAAACAGAATGACATACTTTCATTCTCATATTCACATTCACTTCTATGCATGTTGGAGAGCTGATAAGATTTTCTAGTCTTCAACTATAATTCTTAGTATGGCATATTTCACAGTAGCATAACAAAAACTATGTTCAACTTGACAACAGGACTCATATTCTGAAAGCACAGAATAGCTTGTGCATAATGTTGTAATACACATGACACTTGACTCCTCCAGCAATATTCCCTCTCCTAAAATGGGGATGTACACTTAGAAATATTAAAGCAATTTCTGATTTTGTCCTGAGACAAATTATTTAAACACTGTTACACATTTTTCTAAGATAATTTGAAGCTCTAAGGTGTCAGTCGTGGCTCAGTGATAGCACTCTCGCCTCTGGGTCAGAAGGTTGTAGGTTCAAGCTCCACTCCAGAGACTTGAACATATAATTTAGGCTGCTACTTCATTGCAGTACTGAGGGAGTAATTGGAGTCATTTTTCATTAGATGTAAAGCACATTGGGACATCCTGAGGATCTTAAAGATGCTATATGAATTCAAGTTCTATCCTTCTCCTGCTACAGTGTCGTGGGAAAGTGAATGAATGGTATTTAGAAAGCTACTTCAGTTAAATGTCAGTAGTAACCAATAAAGATCAATACTAATATGAATCATGTCTCAATTTTATTGGAGGCTCAATGGACCACTTTGCTCAGCTAGTTTTGCATTTTTGTACGACAGTAGCACAGCTGGGATCAGGAATTAAGAACATAGCAACAGGAATAGACCATTCAGCCCCTCGAGCCTGCTCTGCTATTCAATTAGATCATGGCTGATCTGTAACTTAATTCCATTTACCGGCCTGAGCTCCATATCCCTTGATACCCCTACCTAACAAATATCTATCGATCCCAGCATCCACAGCTTTTTGGGGCAGACAATTTTGATTCTCTGAAGGGAGTCAGGAACCAATCCTGTGTCTCACCAATCCACAGGGCTCAAAGTTGATATATCACCATTAAGCCTGCAGCCATTACCCTTTTCACACAAACAAATTTAAACAACATCCAAGTGCTCTAGGTTAAATACATGGTCCTTTAAAAATGAATTTAGAGAAAAGAGGCCATATTGAATCATAAATGGTATAGCAATGGTAAAAATTACAGATCACATCTTTCATGAACAATGTCATGGTATTTCCAAGAGCAATATAATTCATAAAGTCACAGAAGGGCATATAATCACCTGGTAGATCACTATTCTACTGTTGTTTGCACTATTTTTTGGATCGGGGTATGCAATTATAAGTCATCTTATGATGCAATGATTTGAGGAGATGCAAGAACAACTTACATTTATATAGTGCCTTTAATGTATAAAAAACATCCCAAGGTGCTTCACTGAGGCTTAAGAAAAGAAAGACCATTGAGCCAAAGAATAAGATATTATATGGAGTGATCAAAAGCTTGATCAAAAGAGATGGATTTTAAGGAGCATCATAAAGAAGGAGGGGGAGGTAGAAAGGCAGAAGGGTTTAGGGTGGAAATTGCAGAGCATGGGGCCTAGGCAGCAGGAGGCATGTCTCCCACTGGTTGGGCAAAAAAGGAGGGGGGTTGCATAAGAGACCAGAGTCAGAGAGGCCAAGGGATGGAGGTGTCGAGCTGGAGGAGGTTACAGAAATAGGGAGGGGTGATGCCATGAAAAGGATTTAAACTCGAGGATCAGAATTTTAAATTTGAGGCATTTGCAGACTGGCAGCTAATATAGGTCAGCAAGGAAGGGGTGATGGATGAATGGAACTTGATGCAGGATAGGATATCGGCAGCAGAGTTTTCGATGAGCTGAAGATTATGGCGAGTGGATGATGGCAGGCCAGTCAGGAGAACAATGGCATAGTCGAGTCTGGAGATGACAAAGGGACAGATGAGGGTTTCAGCAGCAGATGGGCTGAACCAGGGGCGGAGCGTGGCTAATGTTAGAGGGGATTTGGGGTCGGAAAGCAAGCTCAGGGTGGAATAATAGGCAGTCAAGCTCAGCTTGAGTCAGTGGTCAGGAGGGGGATGGAATGAATGGCAAGGGTGTGGAGTTTGTGGTAGGGACCAAAGACAATGGCTTTGGTGTTACCAACGTTTAACTGGAGGAAATTGCAGCTCATCCGAGACTGGACGTTGGACAAGCAATCTGACAACACAGAGGCAATAGATGCAAATAATCTCTGCCGAACCTTTCTTTAGGAGATCCAAGGGGTGAGGGTTGTTTCCGTGATAAAGTGATTGTACAGTAAGTGCTAAGAATGGGCCAGGTTGGGTCAAGCTACCTCTTCTTGTTCCATGTCTCTGATATCTATGTTCTTATGAACAAGAAAAATCTTAACTTTTGGAGCTGGACATTTTGCCCATAATGCTCTGAATACGACTTATTTTTCACAATTCTGAAAATACATACATCAGCACATGTTTACATTTGTAACGCCAATTATAAAGTAGAATTCAAGAAATGCAAAGAATATTTTTCATTCACACAAATCTCTTAATAAACTAGGAAAAATTATAATCTTGTCCTAATTTTTATTGAATGCAGGAACACTGTCATATCGCAACAATTTATAAAACCAATAGCAGAATTAAACATAACTTAGGTCATCAATTCTCCTTTATTGTACTAATGACTGAATTTGTTCATAACAAAGAAAACATGCAACTATTTTAATTTAGGCAGCTTGGACCACAAGAGCTTGAAATTTGTTTTATCTGATCCAATGTAGTAATCTATTTTGACCAGAAATTTAACTGGACCAGCCACATAAATACTGTGGCTGCAAGAGCAGGTCAGAGGCTGGACATTCTGCGGCGAGTGACTCACCTCCTGACTCCTCAAAGCCTTTCCAACATCTACAAGGCACAAGTCAGGAGTCTGATGGAATACTCTCCACTTGCCTGGATGAGTGCAGCTCCAACAACACACAAGCTCGACACCATCCAGGACAAAACAGCCCGCTTGATTGGTACCCCATCCACCATCCTAAACATTCACTCCCTCCACCACAGGGTGCACTGCAGCAACTCGCCAAGACTTCTTCGACAGCACCTCCCAAACCTGCGACCTCTACCAACTAGAAGGACAAGGGCAGCAAGCACATGGGAACAACACCACCTGCACGTTCCCCTCCAAGTCACACACCATCCCGACTTGGAAATATATCGCCGTTCCTTCATCGTCTCTGGGTCAAAATCCTGGCATTCCCTACCGAACAGCACTGTGGGAGAACCTTCACCACACGGACTGCAGCGGTTCAAGGAGGCGGCTCACCACCACCTTCTCAAGGACAATTAGGGATGGGCAATAAATGCTGGCCTTGTCAGCGACGCCCACATCCCATGAACGAATAAATAAAAATTTAATATTTTGCCCATCCCAATCCCTCCCATACAGTTCCCAGCTAAGGAGGCAAGCGACCAGCTCCCAGATCCTGTCAAGAGTGGCCTAGGATGGTTCTTCTCCCACTCTGTGGCTTGTTCCAATGCACAACTGACATCAGGAACTTACAGGATGGAGAATAATAATGTGAATCCACATTGTTCCAGTGTGTGGCAAAGCATGTACAACACCAATCTGCCCAGCTACTTTCTGACACAGAGATAAGTGATTATCTGCATGAAATATTTAAAAAGCACACCTAACAGTTTGAAATATGCCACGATCTTTATTGGACTTCTTTTCTCTTAAGACACTCAGTGCTGTCCAGTGATCTGTATTTGCTGTAACACTTGTCTTATTAATGTTGCTTTTTAAACAGCTGTGTTCTTTTACTGTAAATTTATGAAAATTTCAGGCCTAATCCCATGAGCCCCATTGCAGAGGGAACATTCAACAACCTTAGCTCTATAAACACTAGACTTATTGAACCACTGATAGTCCCCAAAATGATAGTCTAATGACTACAGGCAAGGACATATCGAGTATTAGCCACATGTAGTTGCAAACAAACCCACAAGAGAAGGCAGCAGCTTGTACTTAAATGGATTCCGCTGTAAATGGTGAATATTTGCACCGTGTATAATCACACCTAATTTTCAAAAACTCAAAATTTTTTGTATTTATGGGAACATCTATACTACAATATGGTTCTTTCTTTAAGTTGGAGTAATTTACTTCAAACTAGCACATTTAATGGTGAACAGATCTTTGAGAATATACCAGAGGGATGTGGCTCAGCCACATGTAACTCAATATATGTCAACAGCTGTAAAAATATTGGTTGGGGTAGGCAAAAAAAAATCCATACGCACAGATCATGTGCCCTGCTTACTAGTTATAAGTGCTTTCAGATTTCCCCCTTGCAAACAGTAATTGGGTAATTCTGGCATGAGCAGTCATAAAACCAGAGGTTTTCTTTGAGGTTGGATGATCAAAAAGGCTGTAAATGAAAATGATCTTAATGTCTGAGGCCTACTGAGTGACCATGGCTCTGTCTGTAGCATAAGGGTTTGTTCTAATCTTTCCAACTGCAATGTTTCAGCAGCCCATATTCCTGGGGAGTTCACAGCTCCCCAGGGTGAATATACAGTAAATTCTAGCTAATCCCCTCTGCATACAAATGAGCCCCTGGTACTTGAAAACTGCAGGACCAGACGGCTTGAATACACTGCTGGTTTTCTAGTCATATGCTTTAGCAAGCAAACACAAAAACGAATGATGAACAAATATTGCAGGATACACAATATATACCTGACATTGCCAAACACAATTTCAGATAAAGTTTACAAAGCTGCAGGAAATGCTGAAGCTAAAATCCCTGCACTTTTGTCTCTACACATGACTCGCATTCACTGCAATCATTGTGGCTGAGGTGGGAATTCAGACTCACCACAGCCTGGAGTCCAGTCCGGGCTATAGTCCCTTCCCTTTCTCAGCTAGACGCATGCTTCCTTGTGAAATCAAAAGGCTTACTGTCACTCTTCCGATGGTGCAGCCTTCCTGCTATGATATGTATGGAGGTGATGAGGAATCAGAATGCTGCTCTGGCACCACCATGGAGCCCTGAGGTTTTGCCCAATTTAGCTAGGGACCTTATAAAAGTAGAGCTTGTCTGCTTTCATGTATGCTAAAATCCCTCGGTTGTATTGCAGCGCGTTGTGTAAAAAGAACAATGGCTTCATGAAAATCATTGCTCAGGCTGTTTCACTGAAGTCCCAAATGCTGCTGCTGCTGCCTGATGGTTAGTTTTGATTTTCCTTAAATATAATTCACAGCCTCATATTGAATTGTTGGAGAGGGCTTCCTTCTCCACTTTCATACACTTAATTGTGACAAGAAAATGTGTATTTTATATGGAAACAATAAGAATGACCAATATTTAGAGACAATTACATGTTTAAAGTAATGCAAATTTTTATAACAATTTAACACAGCCAACATTGTTATCTAGCCATTCCAGAAGAACTATATATTTTTTTTAAATTACAGTTAAAGAATTCTCTTTAAGTTGGAATAGACTCTATTGCCTACAAGCCATAAAATGAAAGTGAACTAAAGGCAGGCTAATCATGGGCAAATTCGACAATGCTGTTCATTGGGCTATTCAATTATCAGAAGCATTGTTGCATTTTGAAGAAAACACAATGGAATTAATGGAAAAAGGTCAAATATTAAAGAAAACATGAACTGCTACATTAAGAAAAACACTCGTGACTTGATTGTCTTGTACTATTGAATCTGTAGAGACTACACTATACTTCACCACAGAGAAAAAAAATATCAATCCTAAAAAACTTCTACATTTAATTTATACAGCATTTTAAAAACACAGGCAAAGTGCACAGACAATAAATGAAAAATTAAGTGACATCTTCTGCAGAGAACACAAATCTGACAAAGAAACTCAGCTTCTCACACTGAAATTAGATTTAATGTTTACTGAAATAACTAAGAAAAAACTATCAGATTACTTGAATCTGCAAGTAAATATTTAAGACACAGCAAGCTTATCTAAACAAACCCGTGTTAACATTTTTCAGCAACAGAAGAAATAATGTGGCAATGTGCACACCTATTTATGGGACAGGAACTAGAAAATAAATCATTTAACCCAATTTCTCCTCCCCATGGGGGCAAAAGATAATTTCACTGCCCAATGATGTGGCAATTTACTACAGTGAAATAAAAATGACAAATCACTGTGGCCCCGTGGCACAGTAGGTTAGTGCATTAACACACTGTGTCATGGAGTGTTAGGACTTGGGTTTGTGCTTCAGAGGCCCCATGTGGGAAGTCCTATGTCGGGACGGTATAACAGCACACAGGTAAGAATGAGAGCTAATAATGTCACTCATTGGCACCTGCTTCCTAGTTGGTTAAATAACAGCATTTACAGCACCTGGTTAGCAGGTTGTCCTCAATCCACATGGTTGTAGAAAAGTGCCTGTCTGAGGGACTATACACAGGAAAAATATTCTTTGGAATGGGTTAAAACGTGTTATCACTTTAGATTACAATTCTAGATTGCATTCAAAAATAACTGGAAATATGAGCAACACTCACAAAAGTCTACCTGGAGATAACCCATCTGAGTGGTTTTCTCTACTGGAGCCACTGACTAGTATCCATACTCATAGGCAGCCCCTTCTTATCTATGGATGTAAAAACATGCTGGGGTAAAGTCTTACATATGACCAAATTAATCTTCTGTCTGTCAATTGGCTCAAAAATTATTTTTTAAACCAATCAAAACCCACTTTTAAAAAAAACTCTGCCCACCTGCAACATGAATAGTGGGAGCCGGGAGGAAGAAGAAACATGTAAAATATTTTCAAGTTTTTTTTTCCAAAACAGCAAAATGACGATAGAAATATTGATTGGGCTAGAAGAAAAGATGTCATGGGAAAGCTGTTTAAAATAAGAATTCCTATTCCTGTTTTGAAAAGTTAAAATCTGTATTTTTATAAGACCATAAGAGATAGGAGCAGGAGTAGGCCATTCAGCCCCTCGAGCCTGCTCCGCCATTTAATGAGATCATGGCTGATCTGATTTTTACCTCAACTCCATTTTCCCGCCCTTTCCCCATATCATTTGACTCCCTTGCTGATCAAAAGTTTGTCTAACTCAGCCTTGAATGTATTAAATGACTCAGCCTCCACAGCTTTTTGTGGTAAAGAATTCCAAAGATTTACGACCCTCTGGGAGAAGAAATTCCTCCTCATTTCCGTCTTAAACAGGCGACCCCATATTCTGAGACTATGCCCCCGACATACCTGTAATCAGTGAGAGCAAATGAATAATTAAAAGTAGAATGGGAAGGAAGTAGGAAAAAAAAACTTGTATTAAATAGCACTTTATCACATCATCAGGATGCTCCAAATTATTTCTCAACCAATGAATTACTTTTGAATTGCAGTCGTTTATTAAATCCTTCTGCCTCACTACCTCATTCTCCTCCTATAAGACTCTCCTTAAAACCCAATTCTTTGACCAAGCTTTTGGTCACCCCTCCTAATACCTTTGTCGGCTCAGCATCCATTTTATTTGATCACGTCCATGTGAAGTGCTTTGGAACATTTTTCTGCGTTGAACATGCAAGTTGTTGTTATTAGGTGGGTAACAGCAACAATCACTTGCATTTATATAGCACCTTTAACGTAGTAAAATGTCCCATGGCGCTTCACAGGAACATTATCAAAAGAAATGTGACACCGAGCCACATAAGGAGATATTAGGACAGGTGAGGAAGGTTTTAAGGAGCGTCTTAAAGGAGGCGAGGTAGAGGTTGAGGGAGGGGATTCCAGAGCTTAGGGCCTAGGAAGCTGAAGGCACGGCCGCCAATGGTGGAACAATAAAAATAGGAGATGCGCAAGAGGCAAGAACTGGAGGAGCGCAGAGATCTCGGAGGGTTGTAGGGCTGGAGGAGGTTACAGAGATAGGGAGGGGCGAGGCACTGGAGGAATTTGAAATCTAGGATGAGAATTTTAAAATTGAGACGTTCCCGAACCAGGAGCCAATGTTGATCAGTGAGCACAGGGGTGATGGGTGAACAGGACTTGGTGCAAGTTAGGATATGGGCAGCAGAGTTTTGGATGAGCTCAAGTTTATGGAGGGTGGAAGATGGGAGGCCGGCCAGGAGAGCATTGGAATATTAAGTCTAGAGGTAACAAAGGTATAGATGAGGGTTTCAGCAGCAGATGAGCTGAGGCAGGGGCAGAGACGGGCAATGTTACGGAGGTGTGGGTAGGTGGTCTTGGTGATGGAACGGATATGTGGTCGGAAGCTCATCTTAGGGTCAAATAAGACGCCACGGTTGCAAATGGTCTAGTTCAGCCTCAGACAGTGGCCAAGGAAAGGGATGGAATCAGTGGCTGGGGAACAGAGTTTGTGGAGGGGACAGAAGACAATAGCTTCAGACTTCCCAATATTATTAGGAAGTTTTTGCTCATCCAGTACTGGATGTCGGACAAGCAGTGTGACAAATAAGACAGTGAAGGGGTCGAGGGAGGTGGTGGTGAGGTTGACTTGGGTGTCGTCAGCGTACATGTGGAACCTGATGTGTTTTCGGATGATGTCGCCGAGGGGCAACATGTAGATGAAAAATGGGAGGAGGCCAAGGATAGATCCTTGGTGGACTCCAAAGGTAACGGTGCAGGAGCGAGAAGAGAAGCCATTGCAGGTGATTCTCTGGCTTCAACTGGATAGATAAGAATGGAACCAGGTGAGCACAGTTCCACCCAGCTGGACGACAGGGGAGAGGCGTTGGAGGAGGATGTGTGCTCAACCGTGTCAAAGGCTGCAAATAGGCCGAGAAGGATGAGGAGGGATCGTATACATAGGAAGTCATTTGTGACTTTGGTAAGGGCCGTTTCAGTAGTGGCAGGGTGGAAACCTGATTAGAGGAATTCAAACACGGAGTTGGGGAACGATGGGCATGGTTTTGGGAGGAGACAACGCGATCAAGGACTGGAGAGGAAAGGGAGGTTGGAGATGTCCAACTGCAACAGTCAATTTGTGCAAAGCAAGGCTTCACAAAAAGCAAATGAAATGAACAACTAGTTAAAACTGTTTTTGCTGGTCTTGGTTGAGGGAAGAATGTTGGGGAAACTCCCTAGTCTTCTTCAAATAATGTCACGAGACCTTTTACATCCACTTGAACCAGCAGAACAGGGAGTAATGTCTCAGCCAAAAGACACTACCTCCAAAAATGTAGCATTCGCTCAGCACTGCTTGAAGTCAGCCTAACCTGTGTGCTCAGGTTGTGGAGAGGAGCTTGAACCCACAACCATCTGATTCAGAGGAGAGATTGCTAACTATTTATCCAAGAAGACACTACAAGAAAATATGGGTGGGGAAAAAGAGAGAGAAAATGGGGAAAAAGACAGAATGGAGGCCGAATGGGAGAAAGAGAGGCGGAATGACTGGGGAGAGATTTGGGATTGGGGAGTGAGTGGGAATGGGGGAAAAAAGAATTGGGAAAAAGGAACAATGGAGGAAGCAGAATTAAAGTTGTTTCATTTGTAGTTTAGAGTTAACATTACAGCAATTCTCTATAAAATGTGAGCAGCACAGTGAACATCTTGGTAAAGCATGGTGTTTTATTTTTCAGTAAAACAGTACCTCCCTGTTACATAAAAAGACTAGTTTATTTTCCTGTAAACCCCCTACCTCCTGTCACTGTACAATAAAAAAACAAACACTGGCTGCCAAGATGGCAGGCGGTGGCAGTAACAGGGAAAAAAAGTGATAGCAAACATAAGATGGGAACTCAAAATGGCAAACCTAGAATGGGAAAGCTTAACTACACACATATGCACTCAAAAACTCTAAAAAAGCAAAAATAGAGGTACCTGCAGAACATATTACAACTGCACACAATCTTGGAGTTCTGAAGATTCTATGAACAGAGCTTTGTCATCACAGTTTACAACACCAGAAGGCTAAACCTGTGTCACAGCATTTAACACCCACTGCCAATTTAATTCCAAATCTTTCAATGTTAAACTGTGTAACCATTGAACAAATTGAAATTACAATAAATATAAAATATATGTACACCAGAAAATTAAAACAGGATGCAAAACAAAATTATGTTTGAAATATACTTTAGTAATTGAAGTGCTTCAAAAGTAAATGTTTATCAAATAAAGTACAAAATCTGGACAACAAAAAAGAAGAACAATGGTTCAAACTGCTGCAAGGAAAAAGCAAAAACAAACACTGGGCACTTGTATTGTGTAGCAAAACCATCAATATAGTCTAGTGCATTCTAGTATGAAATGTTCTCAGAATATACTTCAATAACAAGGGCTTTGCTCAAACTCAAACGATTTGCAATAAAAACAGATCAGTCAATAAAAGTTCAATAATTCTTTTCCATATGGCATAAGTAATAATCTGAAGCCAACAAATTCCACTGAAGAAGTTTTAACATAGTTGTCCCTTTATGAAGAGATTGCATCATCCCATCAAGCAACTTCCTCCACCTGCATCCTATAGTGACCATCATTCTATATCTCCCATCAGTTCTTTTTGACTGGGAGAGACCAAGTTATAGGATTATTGCTAATTTTTTCTACCCTTTTCATGTCCCAGGCTATGCAAGTCCTGTAGCCAAAACCTGTTTTGAGGCCTCAGCCAACATTGTTCATTTGTAAACAAGGCCCTCCTCATCAATGATTTCATCCTGGAGGAGTGCACCAACATCATGAGTTTGAGTGAAACCTGGCTCACTGACAGCAACCCCTTTCTCAACCTCATCCTTTGCATCAAATCCCCAACACATGAATGGCTACTCCCTCAACATTGTCCATTACCAACAGGGCTCCCTCCAACCATTTCCTCATCTAATTTCTCCCATGTATTTCTATGCCTGCACCCAAATTCCTCCACAATGACCTACTGGCCGGAGAAAAAACTACCCCCCTCCCAATTCCCTCACATATGCCCACACTCTAACCTCCTCATTCATGATGACACATACTTCCTCTTTTGACATGCTCATCCCCACTAGGCCCTTGGATGATCTCTCACTCCCTCACTATTCCAAATCAATAGTCACAAAAACACAGGCTGCAAGCCTATGCAACCAGAATTGCTGTTATTCGTTAGTTATGGCTTGATTAATGTAAGCTTTACCATCACTCCCTTTCCACAACCAAATGTTAATACTACAAGATCATCTTGGTGAGCAGAAACACCAAACTCCTCTTCCAACCAACACCCCCACCCCCCGCACCACACCATCACATCTAATACTAAACTGAAGGAGCTCATGGACTTCTTTGTGTCCAAAAACAAGGCCATCTGCTCTGCTGCTTCTACCTCCTCCAACCCCAATTTTTCCAACCCTCGACGCTCTTCTCTTCTCAACCAACCTTTCAACCCCTTTTATGCCAGTTTTAACTCCATCTCCCCTTTCTATTCCTCACTACAGTCATTCGTCCAATAAGCCCACCACCTGCTCCCTTGACCTACTCCTGATCTACCAACGTCCACTCCACAGCTCTGTGCCAGGCGACATCATCAAACTGTTCCTGTCTTTGTGTTATGATTCCTATGTCCTTCAAAACCACTGTCATCACCCCCTTCACAAAAATAACTATTTTCAATGCCTCCCAAATACCGCTCCATCTCCAACCTTACCTTTCCAAAGTCCTGGGGTGTGTTATTGTCTCACAACTACATTCCCAGCACTCCTTGCCCAAGATCTTCCAATCTGGCTTCTGCCTTACACAGCCATTAATACCATGTTGATGAAAGTCATAGGTGACATCCTGTTCAACTGCACAGCTCACTAACTCTCCTCATCCACCTCAATCTCCCAATTATCTTCAATATAGTCCACCATTCCATTCTCCTGCTATGTCTCATCTCTGCAATCCACCTCTGACATTGGTCTCTTGTGGATTCACTACTACCTGTCACATTGTAGACATTATGGGGTAGATTTTCTCCTTCACCTTGGGCGTTAAAGTGGCGAAGTGAATTGCCCGCACACTTTAGGACCCACACGATTTTCCTTTCCACTCTTTTCAATGGAAATGAAAATCGCGTGGGTTCCATAACTTGCGGGCGATCCACTCCATCAATTTACCGCACAAAAATCAGTGAAAATTAACCCCTACATTGCTGCTATAGGTCATTAATGCTTGTTCCACAAAATACCCTTTTCCCTTGAAAGAAACAATGTCGGCACAAGCATCATTCATTCAGCCCACTGCAGAACTGTCATGTTAGGTGGCTGTCATGCACAGTTGAGCAGAGCATTGGACATGTAGCATGGCTGCAGAAAAAAAAAGGTAAAACTCAATGAAAAAAAACACACGATGGAACAGAAGACTATTTCCAAAACGGTCAGCCCATGTGAAAGGATGAAATTTGCTACATCTTTGTTAGGACTGAGGCAAAATGACACCAGAAATACATATATATATATATATATATATATACACACTTTTTAAAAAGGAACCAAGATGTTTTCAAATACATGAATCTGGAAATAAATTTTATAACTTAAGACTGAAGAATCAGAACAAAGCTCTTGTTTTTTTTTTAAAAGTCAGTTGTTCTTCACTTACAACATTTTGAAATATAGTCAGAGTACAGTATACATGATACAGCTGGTAGTGAGTAAGCTTTACTGATTAGCTTGTGTGGATCCAAAATTAATTTCAGGGAGGGGGTGAGAAGTGATGTTAAGGTGTTCTGCTTGCCTGTTTCCCCAGTGCCTTCATAAACTTGAGTTCATCCAAAACGCTGCTGTTTGTATGCGAACACGCACCAAGTCCTGTTCACCCATCACTCCTGTGCTCGCTGATCTACATTGGCTGTTGGTCCGGCAACACATCGATTTAAAAATTCTCATCCTTGTTTTCAAATCCCTCCATGGCCTCGCCCCTCCCTATCTCTGTAAACTCCTTCAGCCCTACAACCCTCTAAGTTCTCTGCGCTCCTCCAATTCTTGCCTCATGCGCATCTCTGATTTTAATTGCTCCACCTTTGGCGGCCGTGCCTTCAGCTGCCCAGACCCTAAACCTCTCTACCTCTCTCTTCCCCTTTAAGACCTATCTCTTTGACCAACCTGTCCTAATATCTCCTATGTAGCTTGGTGTCAAATTTTGTTTGATAACACTCCTGTGAAGCACCTTGGGACATTTAACTACATTGAAGGTGCTATAGAAATGTAGTTGTTGTTGTTTAGTTGTACCACCAGAGCTTTGACATTTACCCTATTCAGGGGTGCGACAATTTTTTTTCACCAGAATGAGTTTCAACATCAGAGTCTTCTTAATGTTCATACTAATTTAACTATTTTTAACGTATTTTTCTTTCCTCCATGTCAATCTTCTTCCCTCCTCTCCTGAAGGCATTGAAACCTTTAAGGGGCGCGATTCCAAAGGCACCATCCAGTATCTTGCCAAAGAGGCAACTATTCAAGTGTGATCCTCAAGAGTCAAGTATTTTTATTCCTATTTACTGAATGGTCAAGCAGTGATGGCTTCATGCGGGAACTAGCTTGGAGGTGCTACTGAAATTAACAGCATGAGGGAGATCACATAATATTACCACTAGTTGCATCAGTAATCATGTCAACTAAGTGTGTTTTAAAGGGACAAGGTATTTGTTTAAAAAAGTGTTTGCCAAACATTTTTTTGTCTGGGGATGAGGCTGAATGTCACACTCATTCTGAATGATGACATCATGTTCAAATGACACATTGATGCACCTCAACCAAGTTTGTCATAACACTGTATCTGTAACCAAACTAAAGCATGTCAAACAACTTTTCAGGAGTATGTCCTTTATTCAATTTATGCTACTGCACTGTCGAGCTCAATGTCTCCTTCTTTCAAAGCAGTATCCATTTACATAGACCCTTTAACACAGAAAAAAACAACCCAAAGCGCTATGCATTGGTGCCACTGAACAAAAAATTTAAACCAAGACATAGTGGGGGGGGATATTAGGAGGGGTGACCAAAAAGCTTGGTCAAAGAGGTAGATTTTAAGCAAGATCTTAAAGGAGGAGAGGCAGAGGAATTTAAGGGAGTGAATTCCAGAGCCTGGGGTCGAGATGCCTGAAGGTAGGGCTGCCAACGGTGTGGCAAAGGGAGCGGGGGGGGGGTGCACAAAAGGCCAGAGTCGGAGTACTGGAGAGTTCTGGAGGGATTGTTGGGCTGGGGAAGGTTACAGAGGTAGGGAAGGACAAGGCCATGAAGGGATTTAAACATAAGGATGAGAATTTTAAACTGGAGGCCTTGGTGGACTGCCAGGTCAACGTAGGTCAGCAGGGACAGGGATGATGGGTGAGTGAGGCATGGTGCAAGATAGGGTATGTGCAGCAGAGTTATGGATGAGCTGAAGTATACAAAGCGTGGTGGATAAGAGGCATTGGAAAAGTCAAGTCTGGGAGACAAATGAGAGTTTCAGCTGGAGGAAATTGCAACTGATCCAAGAGTGGATGTCCAACAAGCAGTCTAACAACACTGAGATAGTGGAGGGGGCAGTAGAGCTGGGTGGTGTCTCCGTACACGTGGAAGCAGACCCCATGTCTGCGAATGATGTCATCAAGGGCAGAATGTAGATGAGGAAGAGGAGGGGACTGAGGACAGATCCTTGGGGGACACCAGGGTTATGACTTGGGAGCAGGAACAAAAGCCATTGCTGGAGATACTCTGGCTAAGATTTGATAGGTAAGAGTGGAACCAAGCGAGGGCAGTCCCACTGAGCTGGACAACAGAGGAGAAGCGTTGGAGGAGGATGGTGTGGTTGAACGTGCCAAAGGCTGCAGAGAGGAAGGATAATGCACCATGGTCACTGTCACCGGGGATGTTATTTATGACCTTGTTTTGGGCCATTTCAGTGCTGTGGCAGGGGCAGAAACTTGACTGGAGAGATTCAAACGTGGAACCGCGGGAAACATGGACATGGATCTGGGAGGCAGTACCACGATTAAGTGCTTGAAGTCAGCAGTACTTACAATTTAACCAAAATAAATTGTACAAAACATTAGAAATACACATGAAACAAAAAAATGAAATGATGGTAACTTTAATCATAATTCTTTGCAATTATTCAATTTTAAATGGGTAATGGCACTGAAATTCAGGGCAGGTTTTTCTGTTCCTGAGAACAATATTAATGAATCACCTGGATGCATCGAATAAAGGAAAATCAGACAGGGAGGAGCATATGCCCCTGCCCGATTTTCTGTCAATTAATTTAAGTAAATGGAAAATTGGGTGGACTCCTCTATGGGCACATACTCCTGGCCAGTCTGATTTTTCTCTATTTAATGGATCCAAATAGCCCTAGACAAGGAACAGAAAAATCTGCTCTGATATTTAACTTGCAGAAATGTCTCTGCACCAGAGTGAAATATAAAACATGACAATAATTTATGTTTATTCTGAAAATTAAAAACCATTCCATGGTTCCCTAAAATCCCCTATTTATATTTCATGATACTTCTCATTGGCAATTCAAAGAAAATCATTTTGGTATATGATAAAAATGTGTTTAAAATGTTTTTTTCCAAACTAAAGGGGTACATTATGTGGTGTATTTTTAATGACTATACAATGGCCTTCACTTTGAGTCAGTGTAGATTTCTGAAATTGACACTAAAATCCATAATACCTCCACTACATCAAAGATATTTGAGCAGTTTTTAAATGTTGTACACTGAATTTCAAGCCACTTCAACAAAAGCATTAAAACCCACTGAAAACAACACTACTGAAATAAACTATGTTCAGACAACACACAGGTCTATGTTTAAGCTCTACCCACCGCATGGCCATACAGGCCTCACTACGGTCTAACCATAATCTATCTTGTTATCCTGTTTACGTTGTGCCATTCTTTTTCAGCATCAGTGTCAAAAGATAATCAAACTGCCAAATGGCTTTCTTGAGCTACAGAAAGCAACATGCAGGTAAGAAAGCATTAAGAAACAGAGGTCTATAGGCACAAGATTTTGCTGGCTCTGTTTTGTCTGTATTTTTGATTTTTTTTCTCAAGACACAATATGTTTTAGGAGAAAAAATATCTATTGCACATCTACAATAAGCACTGAAACAATCTGGGACATAGTGAATTAAAACTGTAGCTGATAGTTTTGTTGGCTACCTCCTCCATAGTACCTTGTGTATATTAGTATTATTTTGAATCATCTGCAATTAATACTGGCCAACAGTTTCTCTGAAGCTTCCTGGCATCTATGTGCCTGGAGATATAGACACCTGTGTATACTGTAATTTTACCTGTTTATTAAAGAATATGCATGCCACTTACTATTCTGCATGCTTTACCGCCTAATATAACAATTATAAATTGCTTGATCTTTACGACATGTGAGCACTGTATATCAAAAGGATTTGTTTCATGGCTTGATCATTTAACGTACAGATATAGGCTTGTGGCATTGCACAAATTATCCAAAACTAAATCCTATTTAATCATGTTTCTGTTCTTAATAGATTTTTGCATCTTGTTTGTGTTGATAACAACATAAACGTAAGAGATAAATATTGTAATAGATGTGTGCAGAAGATTACATTCTGATATCACCATGTTGCAAAAAATAGAGCACTCACATTGCAAACTTTCACAATGTAATTATTTTGAAATATAAAGTACTTCTCTTTTGAGTTTTTTTGAATATCTTTTTTTAGCCTGTAGTTTGAAGCATGGCCTAAACGACAGCTGTGAAGGCCTCTCCCCAGCTCAGCCCTGCAGGAGCTCTAATGTACTTCATTCAGGGGCTGGGAGCTGCTTTTAATCTATCAGCACGACTCCGCAGCTGCTGTAAGCTAGCTGAAAATGGTCTGCACTTGGGGCTTAACTTTAGTAACCCTTTATGTACAACACATGTTCGAAAATATATCAAAACAGCAAAAAGTTCAGATCAGTCCATGCTTTGGAAAAATTACTATTTCAGGATGCTATCGAAACAAATAAAGATGAACAGTAATAAAAAAAGATTTCTCAATGTCATTTTAATACCCCTGCTTTTCATCAGACAAGCTGTTTTTGATTTGCCTATGAACTTACCTATAGAATAACTGCTGGTTAAGGGCAAATTATGTGCTGTCCTGAGTTGTTCTGGAGCCAGTATGTACACGGGTGCTGCAGTGATGAGTGTTCACACAAGCCACAACACAACTAGAGACCACATACGGTTGTAAATTGTCCCTAAGCATTTGTTATATTGTATAATACACATAAGTTATTTCCTCCCTCCAACATTTCAATTTGTGAAAAATGGCTCATGTCACATCAAGGTGAAGTGACTGTACAAGTGAATTAACCACTGGTCATAAACAACAATGGATGGGGACTGATTGGCATATCGCCTTTCATCTCTGGGCTCTGGTTTCAAATCCAATCTAGAAATTATGTGATGCCCGCCTCCTCTCTCTGCTGGCTGCAAGATTTCTACGTGAAATTTAATTGGACAGTCTCCATCTCCTGTGGGTGTGGTTCAACAGCACTTGGGTGCCCACAATTAAGTCACAAATTGGCACTCAAAGATGGCATAACAATGGCAGGGTAGGGAGTGTTTTTATGAGAATGGTGCATCACTGGGGAAGAGAAAAGAGAACCTACAATGCGACTGGCCCATACTTTTCCTGAGCTAGGAGTTCTTGATGCGGACAATGGGTTCCCAAAGTGGAAAAGCATTCAATTTACCAGCAACAACTTCCTTCACCTTGATGAACACAATAACAAAAAAAAGGCCATATGACAGTGGTTCATCAAAACAAATATTCTACTTAAAAGGTGGAAAATTACAGGGCAATAACTTACATTTCCTGGTGCAAAAATATGCAAGTAACAAAAGGATGTTACTTTCTCAAACTGGAATGGTACCAGGTGCCTTGTATAACATGATGAAATCATACATCCATTTTCTCAGAGTAAAATGACTCAACATTCCTGCTTCCTAAATAAATCAAGCCTTCTCCTGTGATTGTGTCACAGCCAAACAGTGATTTGTTTCTATAAACTCAAATACTCCAATATTTGATCCACAATATTTAGATATTAAGAAACATAAACGAGTAATCTCAAAAAAAAATCGAGTCATATAAAGTGCTGATATGAAAAACTGTCAAAGATTACTCAAAAAGCAGCCAATGTGGTATGGAGCGGGGGAAAAGGCTCAGACTGTCAATGTAAACTTAAGACTGCAGTTATACTGCACTACCTTCCAGAGATTCATAGCTGCAGCTGGCAGCAATGGGGTTATACCCTGGGCTGCTCGAGGCTGAGAATTTACATTCCCACTGCCACGAGAGTGCTCTACGCATGTGTGGTTACATACATGTGTAGAGTTCTGTTCTGAGTCAGTAAATCTAAAATATTTGAGCATGCAGGAGGGAGTGCTCACTCTCAAAATATTTTTTAAAACTATGCTTCAGTTTATGAAGTGGCTAGGCAGTCTAATGGATTTACACCTTCCCAATGCCCAAGTGGTGCGAGATGGCTTTCTTGCAATCCTGAGCTCCAGATCAGGACCAGACTTTAGAGTCATACCTTCAACTATGGAATTACTGGAAAGCAGGAAACACATGACAGCAACACAAAAGTGACAGTATAGCTATACCGTTAAACATATTCACGGAAAATATACATGAAGCCTTTTCCCCCCGTTCTGTTTGTTTTACACTAGTTCTTCACAATGCTACTACAGGTGAAAACTGCTCTTTGTAACTCAACAGTTTCAATTTTATTCTTGCTTATAAGCTGAATTCAATGCATTTTACTGCACTGCAAACAAAACCACAATAGAGGGCAATTAAACATGTGATGGAAGCCCATTGAACTTCTTGGGTGTGTGCATTTCTTGAAGCTGCTCCAGATAACATTTCAGTATTTATTCAGCATTGAACTTACACTTTGTAGTACAATGTGTTTTTTTTAAAAGGAATCAAGTTAATCTAATTAAAATGCATCAATTATGATTCGAGATGATGATTTGGTGTTTCTGGACATGTGTATGTGTATTTTCCAGTTTGATTATTTTCCACTGAAACCAAGGTTTTGGAAAGATAAAACCACTTAAAAACATTGGCAAAAACTAATGTAATGTTTTTAAGTTTCTGAGAAGGCAAACCAGTGTTCAAAGACAGACCATTTGTAGATTTATGATTGGACACTGATGGGTCCCACTGTACACATTTTCAAACAGGCTTAAGGGCATTAAGAGGAAGTCACTTTATCAAGTGCAGATAAAATTTATAAAATTATTTAAAAAGTTATGATGGTAAAGTTTACAGATGGATGAAAGTATACACATAGTAAAGTTTACAGATGGATCAAAGTATACACAGCTGTACCCAAAGAGAAAGGAGCTCATTATTTCCTGTCTCAAAGTCAATATTGACATTTTTTGTTCAACTATCACTATTGGTGTGACTGAGAACCGTAAATTCAACATATTTAACTAAGTACCTTCCTGATCTATCTGGATCTATCCCACACCATACAGTGCATTTGCCTAAGCAGCCTAAGGAATGGGATGGGAAGCTTCTCTCTGACCTGAAAGGGTGAAAAACCTTCGGATCTGACACTAATGGTTCACGAAAGATCCCAGATAGCAACCAATGCAATAAAACAGATCTCAGCCTGCTGTCTCAGAATATGATTCCCACTGAGGTAGCAGACCCCACCAGCAGGGTTTACTTAAGAACTAGGAGCAGGAGTAGGCCATATGGCCCCTTGAGCCTGCTTCACCATTCAATAAGGTCATGGCTGATCGTCTCGCTCAACTCCACTTCCCACCCTATCCCATATCCCTTGATTCTCAGTGTCCAGAAATCTATCGATCTCAGTCTTGAATATATTCGGAGACTTCCTCCTTCCTCAGGTAAATGTTTCAGGAGCTCCTTGAAGCCTACGCATTTATACATATAGAACAATACATGGTGTTTACAGACTGCCCCTGCAACTGCCCGTTGCCAAGGCAATCACCGTGTTCAGACAGAGAGGTGTCACCTGCAGAACCCCCGAATACACATTCAACAAAAAAACAAACAGGGAAAAAAAAAGAGAAAAAAAACAGAGAGAGGCAGAAACATCCAGAAGGCAGAGAGAGCCAGCAAATGACCCATTATATTAAAAACAGATAACATTTGTTCGCTGGTGGGGTAACGTGTAGCGTGACATGAACCCAAGATCCCGGTTGAGGCCGTCCTCATGGGTGCGGAACTTGGCTATCAATTTCTGCTCGACGATTTTGCGTTGTCGTGTGTCTCGAAGGCCGCCTTGGAGTACGCTTACCCGAAGGTCGGTGGATGAATGTCCATGACTGCTGAAGTGTTCCCCGACTGGGAGGGAACCCTCCTGTTTGGCGATTGTTGCGCGGTGTCCGTTCATCCGTTGTCGCAGCGTCTGCATGGTCTCGCCAATGTACCATGCTCTGGGGCATCCTTTCCTGCAACGTATGAGGTAGACAAGGTTGGCCGAGTCACAGGAGTATGAACCATGCACCTGGTGGGTGGTGTCCTCTCGTGTGATGGTGGTATCTGTGTCGATGATCTGGCATGTCTTGCAGAGGTTACCGTGGCAGGGTTGTGTGGCGTCGTGGACGCTGTTCTCTTGAAAGCTAGGTAATTTGCTGCGAACGATGGTCTGTTTGAGGTTGGGTGGCTGTTTAAAGGCGAGTAGTGGAGGTGTGGGGATGGCCATAGCGAGGTGTTTGTCCTCATTGATGACATGTTGAAGGCTGCGGAGAACATGGCGTAGTTTCTCCGCTCCGGGGAAGTACTGGACGACAAAGGGTACTCTGTTGGTTGCGTCCCGTGTTAGTCTCCTGAGGAGGTCAATGTTGTCTACCTCATACGTTGCAGGAAAGGATGCCCCAGAGCCAAGTCTCCGAAAGCTTGTGAATTTAAAATAAAATTGCTGGACTATAACTTGGTGTTGTAAAATTGTTTACAATTGTCAACCCCAGTCCATCACCGGCATCTCCACATCTTGAATATATTCAATGACTGAGCATTCAGAGCCCACTGGGGTAGAGAATTCCAAAGATTCACAATTCTTCAAGTGAAGAATTTTTTTCTCATCTTGGTCCTAAACAGCCACCCCCCCTTATCTTGAGAGTATGACCTCTAGTTCTAGACTCTCCAGCCAGGGGAAACAGCCTCTCAGCATCTACCCTGTCGAGCCCTCCAAGAGTTTTATACGTTTCAATGAGATCACCTCTCATTCTTCTAAACTCCAGAGAATATAGGCCCATTCTACTCAATCTGTCCTCATAGGACAACCTTCTCATCCCAGGAATCAATCTAGTGAGCCGTTGTTGCACCCCCTCTAAGGAAAATATATCCTTCCTTAGGTAAGGAGACCAATTCTGTATGCATCTCTCCAGGTGTGGTCTCACCAGAACCCTATATAATTGCAGCAAGGCCTCCTTACTCTTATACTCCAACTCCCTTGCAATAAAGGATAACACACCATTTGCCTTCCTAATTGCTTGCTGTACCAGCATGCTAATTTTCTGTGATTTGTGTACAAAGACACCCAAATTCCCCTGGCTACCAATATTTCTTAGTCTCTCACATTTTAAAAAAATATTCTGCTTTTGTATTCTTCCTACCAAAGTGGATAATTTCATGTTTCCCCACATTATACTCCATCTACCACCTTCTCGCCCACTCACTTTGAGGAATGAATGCTCACTTCACAACTATGGTTGACAGGGCTGGTCCATATATTCCTTCTATAGCACCTCGGGGATCAAGGGAGAGAGGAAACGGGCACAGAAATATTGATCTTCAGGAAAAGGAGAGGCCACACAGATGTGTGTCCTATTCCAAAGTAGGTGAATCTTCAGCCGCCCTTATTTGCAGAATATTTCTTGAATCACCTGTGGATGATCATCCACTCATGAGAATCAACAGTGGGGCAACTGAAGACAGTTCCCTCAAGTTATCTAATTCCATCAGATCACATACAGAAAGAAACATTCACTAGGCCAAGCGCCACAGCATCAGCTATATTGTGTCAGGACACATTAAATGGGAACAACTCTTCCTCCCCCCATCCAACCTCCAACAACTTGATGTAATGGACTAAGTTATTATCTGTCCAAATGCAGAGGGACATTTGCTGATAAATATTGGCCAGGACATCGGGAGAACTCCCCTGTTCTTCTTCAAATACTTCCACAGTATCTTTTTCGTCCAACTGAGATGGCGGACCAAATTTTGGATTAAGGTTTCATCCAAAAGTAGGCACCTCCAACAGTGCAGCACTCCCTCAGTACTGCACTGAAGTGTCAGCTTTTATTATGTGCTCAGGTCCTGGAGTGGGGCAAGAAACCCACTATTTTCCGACTCAGAGGCGAGAGTGCTACGACTGAGCCAAGGCTGACACCTAAAAGAAAAGAATCAATGGAATCTTTCAAGGGGAAGCGGTAGGAGGAACACTCCCAGAGCAAAGGGAATACACACGAAAGGATGTTCCAAAATAACCCTACACTGAGAAGGCGGACCCAAGCTAAACAAGATACACTGTGGTGAAGAGGCTGAGCTAACTTTCAGGGAGTGCACGGGCGACCCATACTTGCTTGAGGAATATTTTCGCTCAGATCTTCCCTAATAGGAGGGGAGTTCTCCACAGCTGGACTGGGAAAAATTCTGGAGGCCGCAATATTAATGGACCTGTGACTTCACCACCACTGGCCCCATTAACACCGGAGGCTGATACAGATCCCTGTATTCCCAGCAGCGAGAGAAAACTTGAAAATATAAGACCTGGGGTATTCGAGGTGACTGATCAGGGTTACTGGTATACAATATATTCCGAGGAGGAAATCCCACCCCTTCTTCATGAGATTAGTCAAATAGGAGCAATCCAGTTTCCTCTCAATCCTCTGGATTGCAAGACCACAGCTCCTCCCCTGATAAGGGGGGGGGGGGGGGGGGGGGAAGGAACAGGATTGGTTGGCTCCGACCAGAGTAATCCATCACCACATGGCTAGAGTTTTTTTTAAGGTGCTTTTGCACTGCACCAGTCTAAGGCTGGTAGTGTCTGCAGTTCAGTTTCCAGCCAGGCAGAACTGTTTTTACATTCCCTGGCTCCTGCCTGGCTGGAATTATAACCTTGCTGAGGAGAGAGCTCTGCAAATGCTTGGATAATGCGTGTCCAGAGCTCTCGCCCAACAGTTAGAAATTTCAATGCTTAAAGAGCATGAAGAGGAGAATCCTGGCTGTCTCAACATTTCAGGTCAGGCAGGTTTAAAAAATGCCAAGAAGTCCAAGGCACGTTTTGAATCAGGTCTCACACCTTACAGGATGTACACTTGGTTCAGTGTCAAACCGAAGTGGCGTTCAGACTCCTGCCTTCAGGGAGTTTCACACTGCTTCGGTCTGGCGTCAGTCAGATTGAACCTCGACTCCAGGTTTACACTGCATGTCAGCGCTAAGTGGAATTGCTCTGCAATACATCTTACATTTCTTGGAACTTTCACTTAGTCTTAGGCCCACCATTTTTGTTGATTCTATGTGGCGGAGTTTGACCAGGATACAAATGGAGAAACACAATTAGGACAATTGCCATGTCCATCTACAAAAGCTAAAATGGAGTATCTTGTCTGTCCCAAAGCAAAGACATCATTCTCTGTCTTGGGGGAAGTGCCCACCATCTGGGTTAGACACTATTTTTTATGGAAAGAGAGGCTTTATTGTCACTGGAATGCCTGAGAATTTAGGGTGTTTGTGGCTTTATAAACTAAGCCTGCTAAAAGTACAGGGGTGTAACACTAACAGAGAGTACAAGAACAGTGGATTTTGTGCCCAAAATGGGTAATTTTGCCAGATGAGTTAAAATGACTGGTGTCCTGGCAAGGAGGAGTAGGCCTCAGCTAAATTCCAATCAAGGAATCAGCAAAAAGAGGATAATTAATAGAGAAAAAGTATAACAGCTAAGCAATTATGAGTTAAAAACCATTTATTTCCTAAAATCTGTCGGGCTTGCACCCGGAAGTCAAATAAAAGTAATGCTTGGAGAATCTTTTGAAAACAGGAGGAAAAAAAAGAGAGCCATCATACAGCTCCTAGGTCTTTATACAAGGCAACAGCAGGGTGTCACATGAGGGTGGCCCCACTGATATCAGGACAAAAAGATATTGCATGTGGTATCTCACAACTGATGGAGATTGGACAAATTCCTACAGTGTGTGTGAGATTCCTGAATGAACGACAAAGAATTTTTCTTCCTGGTGAGTGAAAAGCTAATTTACTATAAAATCCAGTATATAGGTCACAACATACGTATGATTGCCTTTGCCAAAGCCGGGGGAGGAAGAGAAAAAGGAAGAGTGCAAACTGTACCAGAATGTCACAATCCAAGGAACCATCCAATGCAATAATATCACCAGCTCATACATTTTCACATTATAGATTACTTTTGAGATATACAGTACAAAAATTGTAATAAAAGTTGGGCTGTTAGGACACAGGTATCCTTCCTCAATCAGCAACTATAATATGGGGACAGGACAGAAGGGACGAGAGGAAGACTTGTATATTCAATTTTTTGGTGACTTGCTAAATTATATTAGAGAAATACATTTTTCCAGCACTATTTCCCAACAAAGTTACACATTCAACCTCAGCATGGACTGACATTTGAACGTACCAAGTCTCATCTGAGTCAGAAGGTCATGGGTTTAAGCCCCAATCCAGGACTTCAGCACATAATCTAGACTGACACTTCAGTGTAGTACTGTGGGAGTCTGCATTGTTGAAGGTGCCATCTTTTGAATGAGACATTAAACCGCGCGCAGCCCCATCTGTTCACGTGGATGTAAAAGATCCCATGGCACTGTTCAAAGAAAAGCAGGAAGTTCTCCTGGTGTCCTGACCAACATTCATCCCTCAACAAACATTACCAAAACAGATTAAATGGTCATCGACTTTGTTTCTGTTTGTGGAACCTTGCTATGCACAAATTGGCTGCCATTTCTGCCTCCATAACAGTGACTACATTTCAAAAGCAATTCACTGGCTCTGAAGTGCTTTAAGGATGTCCTGAGGACATAAGGCCCTTATACAAATGCGAGTTCTTTCTTTGCCTATTCTCAATGAGGGTAGTGGCAGTTCTTGGCTGGGCCACTAGATAAAACATAATGTGACAGTGAAGAATCCCATTTCAGGAGAGAAGAAAAACTGGCAGGGACAAACCAGCACACAAGCAGAGAGCTGCACCAAAAGAAGTCATGGATAAATATGTAGCTCAATCTATTCTGTCATACCACTTGATGCAAGAAGCATGAGGGCAGGAGTTAAGAGTATGAAGATATAAACAGTGGTGAAGATTATGGGGGAGTTGGACTTTAAGGGAAAATTTCTGCTCTCTATGGTAAGTATTATTCGTGATTTTTGTGACCAAGAATCAGGCAATATCTTCCCAGATCTCCATTATTACTGCTTTTGGCCAACTGTTCAGAACCACCTGGTGACTGCCTTCCTTCTGATTTCGTCTCACTATGGAAAAATGGTTCAACACTTCCCTTACAATGGTGTAATAGAGATTGGGAACTCAGCAAGGTGAGACATTATGAGCATGAGATGCCAATCCACCACTCCATGGCATCAAGTGTTGGTGCTCCAATATACCACCCATTTAAAAAAAAAGTATAGAAATAAAGTTTAAATAGAATGACATTATAATCTTTACCTCAGGATAACTATAAGGTTATATACTTAAAAAGAATGCTACTTTAATGATTTCTGAACTCTTCTATTTTTGTTCATTTAATTAGTATACAATTACAAACTCTTACCTTTGAGGTTTTAGCTGTAATAAACTATACTGATACAAAAACATTTTATATCAATAGATTACAGTATTATTTCTGCAATCCGTAATTCCAAATAAATTTCAAGTATAAAAAAATGAAAACAAGTGCAAAAAAGCTATTTTCAAACACTATCAGGAATACTATGAAAACCCTCAATGGATTCCTGTCTTAAATCTCTCACAATGAAGATAAATACGAAACACTACTTTAAATGCCTAATACTGATGGGATGCGAGTGAAAATTCCAGTTATTAAAAACAGTTTAACAGGAGTACACCAAAAAAAGTTACATTTTTTCCCCAACATTTAGAATGTACTTCTATGCAGCTCTGAAATTCCAAATATATTTGTAGTGCAAAGGATTTCAAATTAATCCAAAAAGGTTGAGTTAATGTACCTCTGCAGGAATGAATTTATAACCACAACTGACATATTTGTCAGCGCTGCATTTGTTTTAATATTAATCCAAATGTTGGTATATGCAGCTTTGAGGTAATATTAGAAAAATATTTATCCTTCTGAAGTGTATTAGATGGACTTTGTATATATGATTTGTATTAAATTTCTATTACCATGTACTTGAACTATGAATGGTGAAGCAATAAATTTGCCAAGTTAATGTGTAAGGTAAATGTCTGTTACGCTTCCAATTATCTAAATATATGCAACATTAACCTTTTTGTATTTTATTCTGCGCATTTAACAATCCAGTATAAAGTTTTATTATATCATGGATTCGACCACTGGGTTAGAAAGTAGTCCTTACACAATCTGTGTAAGATTAACACAATTAATACAACTCTCTCGAACACAGGGAAGGAAGAAGCAGAATGATTTTTATATCCTAGGATTTTATAGCATTTCTACAGCTACTGTAGCATTAAATACGCTAAGATTTATACGACATAGGAAAAACAACGTTTATTTATTAAGGTACATGGGGGCGTTGTGCCAAATCTTTGTCCAGAAAACATATTTCAGTTCATAGGAGAAAAGAGATTTCACAAACATTATTGGTTTCAGTCCTCAGTATGAAATATACCAAGGTAGCTATTCATGAACTTAGATCTCAACGGTAAAAACAACAAAAACTTTATACACAAAATCCTTGTAGTTGTGCTGCAATGCCCAAAGCTCATTCTGTTTTTAGTACAGTAACTCCAGCAGGTTTAGTTCTGAGCCATTTTCTTTCTCTTAGGAAGGCACTCGGCTACAACCAGACATTTATCATTAGTCGCTCGTACAATTTTGCTCTGATTTTTCCACTTACATTAAAAAAAGTAATTTTTGTTTTAATTACCCTCTTCAGTGGAATGTTGATGAAGTAACAGGGTCCTGCGCTTTGGGGGCCTTACCTCATTCCTGTGCTTTAATGAGTATAATCCTTAAGGAGCTTTAAAACAACCAACGCTGGGCTCAGGCCTGCAGCTGCCAAATACATTATACACTCTGACAAAAGGCAGGAGTTTGATAACCATACCCAGAATCCATCTTTTTGTCAGATATACCAACAAAAAAATGGCTTAACTCTTCTACTTCAAAGAATTTCAGGAATTTCCAATATTTTCAGTGGGAATGGAACGACTGGTTTAGACCAGATTCATAGTGAAGGGTTAAAGAAATACTTAGAAAACTGAACAACAACTAGGAAAAACCTCTGATCCCCAAGACAGGGTATATAGTACCATCTGCACATTTTTTATTTGAGTAATTATCAGATAATTAAGTGCATGATTTGTGAGAGAGCCAAAGCATACCATTAAAATATTTAATGCTTGTAGTTCTGAGACTGGAAACAGCATTAGCTGATGTGCTACCAGCATTTTATACAAAAAGGGCAATTCATACTGAAAATTCAAGGTTTTTCAAAATAACAATTACAAGGCAGCAAAAAGCAACTAAATCAGTGGAATGCAGTGCAGGACCTTTATGGAGCAGCTATAAAAAAAATGCAGTTTACCAGGTAATTGTTTCATGAGTAAACTTTCAATTTACATTTTAATTTAGTATTCATTTAGATATTAAAAACAGTTACATTGCCTTTTTAGAAAACTTACTTTCGTTAAAGGAAAGGAAGGGCTTTGAAAGGTGCTTTGCATTCGTTCCCATATCCCACTAGCAAAAAAATACTTGCATGTACATAATGTAATGATATTCTTGTCGCACTTTAATCCAAATGACAATCTCTGAGCTTCTACCACACTTTTTTATACACAAAATATACATTCTCCACCATAATCCAAGTATAATATACATTTGAAGGTTACTAGGTACAATGGTTGTGGTAGTTATTCTATAGAACACACATTAACTCCTCTGTACAGAACAGAAGGACTTGCATCAGACAACAGCGAGTGACACTGCCTAATTCCACATCTTTAAAAAGTAAAATTAAAAGTGTAACCTTACCTGCAGCACTTCGAGAACATGCTCTGATCCCCTGCAGCTGGTATTTTTGTTTAAAAGTTTTGAACTATTTTGTTAGTGCACCACAGACCTAATCAATTACTCCAGTACTAACAGAGGCCTAAATCCCGCCCCAATGCACAATGGAAGTGATGTGAGGCTTGTAATCGGACCTTCAACAAGCTTCTCCCACTTTGCCAAAACTAGGCCTACAGACACATGTGCACAATTACTAACCAAGAAAACAAAGAGCCAAGTAATCTGCACTTTAAGCTGTACAATTTTTTTAATGTACTTGCTGAAATCCCACTGTTCTGAGGAATCTTACTATATATAAAACTCAGTAGTTCTCTTTGTAAAGCATTTACAAACAATTAAAACCCATCCGTGCACATTTAATTTAATCTGTACTGGAACTGCAGGAGATTTAGACTGTAACCAATTTTAATAGATGAGGCAGTAAGACTAAACAACAGCCACCAATTTATAGAATGAGATGAAAAAATGATCCAAGTACATAAAATATTAACATTTATGGTTAAACTGGCTAAGTAGACTGCTTAGTTTTTTCTGGTCTTGTACTTTTCTATTTTCCTATATTTATGTAGAATATAATGTTCCATATGTGGTACGTGCTTTTCATTGAAAGCTCATTGTAAGTACCTGTTATTCCAGTAGGAGATGCTGTGATGGGTATTTTTAATGTTAAAGGTGTCAGTGTGTGACACACAATATCCATTGTTTTACAGCAAGTATCAAACTGGCCACTGGGCTCCCATAAATTGCTCAAAATGCTTTCTGATTTTTTTTCATTCACCTTCCCCCCCGCCCCCTCCCTAAGTAACTGCAATTTCTAGTGTTCAAAATAATGGTTTAGACAAAATTTTAAAATTCAAAAAATTAGATATTCCACAATAACGTGATTAAATTTATCCATTAAATAGTCCTTTAAGTCTTTTAATGCTTTCAGTAAAGTTTTCAGCATCTCCCAAAAGCATGGACTTAGACTTGATATTCTGCATACCTGTGTAATTTTACATATTGTTGGGTAGATGCCACTGTCTGATGTGCAGGTCTTGAGCACTTCAGCCACAAAGTGCCTCGTGTCCTACTGGCTCCACAATGAGGTAAGTATATTTAAAAAACTTACCTTGTTGGCTGTGGCCTAAGAGGGCATCCCTTTAACGACCACCTATCAGGCCACATGTAGGCCTGGTTTCCCTGAATGCAGCCAGCACCAGCTGCCTCAGGTCAAACCAATCTTGCAATGGGGGGGGGGCTCAAACAGGCAGTAGGCCCCTTATTTGCATATGCAAAAATTATAATGCCTGTTTCAGGCGTGGGCACTGCACACTGATTTTTTTGGCCTTTACCAATATGGCAGAGAGTGCATTTCTGATTTGTAATGTTGAGCGTGTGCTTCCTGCCCTCCATATTGGAGGCTTCGGAGGCCTTTGAGCACCTGAAAAACGCTGCACAGCAAGAATTTCTAGGCCAATGTCTTTTTATATGAATTTTATCTTCAGTAGAGGCTCTTGCACATCTTCTTCCAGTACTCCTACTTTTACCTTCTTCTATAAAAACTGCTGAGAAATACTTACCTCAAGTACAAAATTTAATGTCGCATGAAAGCATGTGAAATCAGATTCAAATCCTATTTACAGCGTGAGCGCCATAGTCTTGCAGACATCTTTCATGAATTTTATTATATTTCAGGGCTATCATCATTATCTGTCCCAAAGAGGTAGGGTTGTACTTGCTTGTTTTCCTGATGGATTCATTGAGCAGCCTAGCTTTAAAGCTTCAGTTAAACACTGTTAATGACCATTTGTGTATCAGTAGTAAAATGGGTGTCCACTTCCTCAACATCTAGAATAGTTTACATAACCATCTAGCCACTTCCCTATTTCACCACTAATCTACTTTGTCAATGCAGGAAACTCAAAACAAAGAACATATTTCTTCCTTTAATTGTTTTAAATTATACATATGTATATCTAACACTATTTCAATGCTTAAACAAATATAAATACTATGACAGGCAAAGAGAATTTTGGCCAATACAACAAACATGAACCGTTTTAGTCCTTATTTTGACTTCCACTTTGTGGTGAGAATAGGAAGAGAAAAACATCACATAACTATTTTCTTCCTGGTAATGACCAAACGCACAATTTGTTGAGCTATTCTGCAATTCATTAACTTTTCAACCCACTGGAGCCTCTTTTCCTTGGATCTCACTGGAATTTTTGGCAGAATTGCCGTAAAGACCTTGTGGTCCATCAGAAGGCACCACAAGTATTAACCATTACTGGTCTATTATTGGAAAGGCCTTCCTGCAGCTGGTCCAGGTTTTGCAGCTACAGCTTGCCATAAAATTGGGTGATTTTAACTAAACTCTTGTTGGAATTCAACATTCACGAGATGAAATTTTCTCCTTGGTGGGTGGCAGCAAACCAATGCCACTATTATTGAGAGAGAGAGAAAACAAGCACACAATGTATGGAGATTTGTAGAAGGAACAGTCTTGTGGTATAAAAAGTGTAGTCTCTTAAGAGAATGTACCCCTAGTGATTTCCCTACTGGATCACCTACATCTGCATACTGAGGTGATAAATAAAGAATTTTAGGAATAACAGCTGCTGTTATTATTAAATGGATATCTCTGCCAGAGACCCACCACTGCAAGTAGTGTCAGCTGATGTAATCATAACTGGTCTCAAGACCAATGCATAATTTCTCCACAAACTAACGCTGGTAACAGCAACAGAAGGAAACCTACAAGGCTCCAACCAATTCATCTCTTTAATGGCTTTTGCTTGTTCTCCAATTGTCTACTCTTTATAACCATTACTGCCAATGACTTCCTTCCTTCTTTTCCTTGGTTTTTCCTGAACAGTCATTTGACAAGAAAAACCTGCCAAAATGCAGCATCTTGCAATTTCATTGTACAAACTCCTGCCCCAGGGTTTGCAGATCATAGTTTGACCGAAGTTGTGTTGAGCTTTAATCGTGTATATGGAAATGTAAATGATGAGTTAGAAGAAAAAAAATCACCACTGAATTCAATACAAATTCAGCTGTCATACTGTTACAACGGCAATTTTAATAATTCAACGGTGCTGCTCCTTTAATATCAGCGTAAAACAATTCTGTATTTACCTGATGAAGTGGTTTCCTTTCTTTCATTCACTATCTGTTGCTTTATAATTCTGTTATAGTCGTGGGTAATAATTACACAGTGTCAATCATACCACAGTCCTCAGGTAAGAATAATTTAAAATTTACTTATGTTCCATAGACAACTAGATAATACAGAAGTCACATGAATTTCATTTTATTGTTGACAGATAATTAGATTTTATTTCACTTTACTGAATATGTTGAATAGATACTGAACAGCTGAAGTAATTTTCTTTCTATATAGTTCACACCTCTGAAACTTGTATATTAAAAATATTCATCTCCCCAGCTTACATTCCATCCTTTTCCAAGTTTACAGTCTTAATAGGTGCTCATTTTCTGTTAAAAGTTATGCACAGATTGATTTACCACAAACTTATCAAAACTGCTCCTTTAGAACACATAGTTATCATTTTCATTAGACTGTTACTAATAATTGAGTATTATGTGAAAAAATAATTCAATGAGCATGAATTAGCAAACTATTAATATCCAATATTTTCCACTTTGCAACGTCCAAACAACTGAGCTAGTTAGCAAGACACCACAGTAGGAGGTAAACTACATGCACGGTAAGTGGATATGGCAAAACTGAAATTACGATTTTTATTTTCCTCCATGCGACTTTGACACAGGAAATCCAAAAGGAATCTCCATACTGATTCAGGACTCCTTATGTATCTAATATTTCTGTATTACAGATTAATATATTGGTTGAGGCAGACTTTGTTTTATTTTATTCCAAACTGTACTATTGAAGTGCTAAGAATTTTTGAACAAGTAATGCCCGAGGTAAAAGTAATTAATGGCCACACACTGGAAGACTAACCACTATGTTCCAAAGGGGAAAAACAATTGACAGGGGGCTTTGTTTATAAAGCAACTGTCAGTCCTTAGCCTCCAGCTGTTTTCTAATGAAACCCCGAGCTATATGGGTACATACAAAAACCTACTGCCTAAAGTTTCATTGCACTGAGTTACAGGACTTCACCTCCACGCAATGCAGGTCAGAAATGGAATCTATGGCAAGTTCTATAGGGATGAGCAGACTTTATGTTCATAAGAACTTCATCTTCCAACCCTCTTAAATTTCCCTTGTTTCTCTATTTAGTCAATTCATGGCACAGTCTGTTACTTCATCAGCTACTGCCCCCAACGCCCTCACAACAGCTGTGGGCTTAATTATCAAAATAGCAGTTTAATAGTCTCATAACTGAACTCACTTCACAACACACTAATGGAGATGCTACACAGATTTATTTTACACCTTTCCCCAAATTTACTAATAAGATATGCATAAGTAGAGCTATCTGTATAATTACCATTTACTAATAAAGGCATCCTCCCCCCACCACTATTAATTCCCTGCATGCAGCTTTTATTCACAAGGGTCTATTACATGCATGTATATTTAAATGGTCAAGGTTCCTACACACAAAATCTCAGTGGATACTGCATTATCAGAGTATCATTAGATAAGTCTAATGCATTTGCTTCTTTATTAGTTAAGACACGGTAAGTAACTCTTACACAACCAGACTTCTCTCTCAAGAATGAGGTACTGGAAAAACACAGTCCTATTTCTCAAAAAACCTTTTATGACTTCTAATTTTAATCCAAACAGATTTGTGAATCTACTGTGACAATGGATTTATGGGGAAATAGACTGAAAATAGGTAAAACCTCTGGCAGCAACGCAACTTATAACCATTTGCAACAACCTTACAAAAATATTCTTTTAGTTCATTGTTAGGTCTTGGCAGCTGTCATATGGGTGGCCTATTTTGTCCCTTGACTTAAAATACATTATGACTCCTAATTCACAGAAAACATTTCCATATTTAAAATCATGACTACAGTGAGCTTTGAGTTCAGAAACCCCATACAGATCTTGAAAATTCCTTTCGGAGATTTTTTTAAATATTTAAACTCCCCTACTTTCAGCACTGAAATGCTAGAAGGACTAATTTTACTGTACACTAGCCGTTTTCCTGTGGCATTGTACATGGCAAATTGGAGGATATGTTGTTCCAGAAGGTCAATTTTATTAAACCATGTCACACACAATAGTATTGTTCCACTATTAAAGAAAGGACCTGAATTTATATAGCGCCTTATCATGTCCTCAGGATGTCCCAAAGCACTTTACAACCAATAAATTACTTTTTAAAATGCAGTCATTGTTATGTAGGCAAGTAGAGCAGACAATTTGCACATAGCAATGTCTAACAAACAGCAAATGAATGAATGACTAGAGAAATCTGTTCTTGGTGGTGTTGGCTGAGGAAGGAATGTTGACCAGATACAGTAGTGTAGAAGTTATGGTACCAGATTAACAGTGGTACATTGAGTTCATATACCATTGTTATGAATATCCTGACAATCTTCTGCTGCATTCTTGTAAGCAATTCCTATCGCTATGGAAACTTTGTACCATTCCCATCCATCTACACATTGATTGTTTTCTCACAGGTTGTGAAAAGTGATTTTTCCATAAGTCACATGTATTTGTCACAGCAATAATTTGTTGTATTAAAATAGGAGGTGCAAAGCTGCAATGCAATTATGAATTTTTTTTTAAAATAGTAATTCAGTCTATGGTACCCTAATAAGACTAATGTTTTTGCTGTTCATGGCCATTAAATCTGTACTTATTCAAGTCGATTTTAACGCCGGCCAGTTGAGGTGTCTGCCTGACTCATTCATGTCTGCTAGTCAGGGTCCTATTACTCACATAGGACCCTGAGGCAATTTTAACAGCATATTAAATATTGGGGTGCAAACCTCAATATTTGTACCTCAAATACAACACTGAGAAAATAAAATATATCACTCATCACAATCTTTATTATTCTAATCTAATTATAACCAATTTATTTAGAATAATTAAGATACAGTATAATCTAAAAAATGGCCTCTCAGATACAAATACATTCACTGAAAATCTTCATTAAAAACATGGATACTAATACCATTAACTGCTTAATAAAAAAGAAAAAAATGTTATACATTGCAGTGATTAAGGAAGATAATACATGCACATAGTAGGTTAAAGAATTATATATTATTCAAAATAGACTCTGCCAAACTAACCGAGGTAGGATTTTATAACACTAGGCTTTCAGTGCCTAGGCTTTCAAACTAGATTCAGCAAGATCTTAGTCATTTCATACTAACATATCAGTAAGTGACCATTGAGCTACTTATACTTTCATCTTTGTTTGTATTTCACTGCAATGAGTTGATCTTAAAATAATCGCAGTATTTGTCTTTTCTGGTATTCCTAGACTATAATCTGAAAATAGAAATAAGCAATTATTTCATTCGGTTATTTATTTCATTTCTTCAAAAATTCAGTGCAGCAATATAGGGCGGGGAGGGGGAGCAGGAGAAGATGGGTCTTAGTGTGGCAATATGTATATGGGTTAGGAAGGCACAGCTAGGTAAATGTTATTCATCAGTTATCATGGTAGCACAAGGTAGAAGTGCTCGGTGTGACATGATGGGCTACAGTGACTTGTGGAAGCCATTAGTGCATTGCTGTTGTATCTCACATGTGCATGCCCATACATAGGATTAAAATACTGCAAACAAAGGTTTAATCCAAAGGTTCGAGAGATCTGAACTATGGTATAATATGTGGTGTGCAAAGTTTTGAACCAAATTCTAATATTACATACTTGGGTTGTGATTTTTCTTTGTTGTACTAACAGTCACTAAAGCATAAACCTCAATTTATGATGTTACGTTCTTGGGGGTGAAACTGATCTTTGGCAGAAGCGTGAAATGGGTGATAGTGAATCGGCAGCACATTTTACACCCCACCCGATTTTCTATCAGTGGAAAAGAAAATCGGGCACAGTACAAAATGGGCTGCCAATTTGCTATCGCCCATTTTGCGCTTTTGCCAAAGACCAATTTCACCTCCCTTGTTTTCAGGGGCGAGATTATGAGAGTAAAGCGTACAATGAGAATACAAAAAAAAACAATTCAAGCCCTCCTTTCACAAAAACATAAAGATATTGCATATTTGGGGTTAAAAGAAAAAAAAGATGAGAAAGACGATGCTATATGTAGCAAGCCATACTTCTGAAATTTAAAGCAAAATATTGCAGATGCTGGAAATCTGAAATAAAAACAGAAAATTTCTAGCGTTTTGTTTTTATTTCTGAAATTTAAAACTGGGTGTAGAAATTTTAAATCAATACTTTCAAAATAGAGGCCAAAGATTCTAAACAACATGATAATATTAATTGGCCATCATGTTAATGTCATATGTTCAGCTCCTTATAAAAACACACAAGCATGTCATGTAATCTTTGATCTAAATTCTTTCTAAGCATGTTTGTCTGTTCCTCTTCCCAAAAGCAAAAGATCCAGTTCTCAAACCTTCAGATTAAGCTATGAATACACATTCAGGCTTTTGTGATGTGACTCTGAACCATTAATGCCTGATGAATGGTGCAGTGTGCAGGACAATAGGGTGCATGGTCATTTTAGCTCAATGGAGTGCACTGAAGGTGAAAAGAGAAATTGTTTACAATCAAAATGACTTGCTCTTAAGCAAATTTAATGCTACCGAAATTAACGTGGGGGAGGAGCAGGAAAGAAGAATCCACACACATCAAACCTGCAGTTTAGGAGAACTTACTCTTAAGAACAGTAAACTGGAACTTTATTCCTACATGAAACTTAGTTAAAACAAAGCAAACAATACTGATTTATAAAACTAACATAACTAAAGCAAACCCAAAAATAAAGCAATGTAACAAGCAATGTAACATTTAATGTCATACTCTTTTAATCTTATTCAGGTGACATTGAACTGTGGTATACCACCAACACTTTTAACCATATTGACTAAAATTGTTAAGATAAATTGCTGGTCAATGAATCTCGAGTACAATGCACACAAGCTGCATTGAGAATTTACTGATGCATCAGGATAATTCAGTTAATCAACAAAAACGGGCAGCAAATTCCTTTTCTATAGTACACAGAAATCAGAGCCGCAATCAGTGAAAAACTTAAAGAATGGTTTTCAAAACAATTACAATTGCGCAAGGGCACTGGCAACTTTTTCACTACCATCCCTTTTTTGAGGTTGAAGTCTATTTTCAGCTTTTGTGGCTGCAGGCTCCACGGGTTCTACAATACTACTGCAGTCAGGCGCTTCAAGTAGAAAGAAATTATTTTTCAACCCTTTACAGATGCTGTACTTCTTTGGTTTTGTGACCTTTCTCTCATAGCAGTTTCAAGTTGCAATGGTTTTTATTTTGGGGAAGGGGAAAGAAAGTAAAAGCTTATCTTAGTTCCTCACTGTGCTCTCAAGACAAGTTTGGGTTCTCACATTAAGTATTATTTTTTAAAAGGACACAAATTCTAGGTTGGTACGTCGCAACTTATTCCCGACTACTTGTAACAAATCTAGTTTGCTTTGTTAACAATATCAACTTGTGACATTCACATATAATTCAATTAGGTTTTATTTGCAAAGATATTATGGTCCTGACAATCTTGTCCTATGTGCCTGAGGAACACTCAGCTCCCAGGTGCAGAGGATAAAAAGGTGGAGACCAAAGACGCCACCTCTCTGCCCCCTTTACACTGCCCCGCAGATTCCTGCAGGAGGAGAACACCTGTGCCCAGAACATACATGGGCATCATAATAGCATTGAAATTCTGGGTAGGGGCCTATTGCTGCCTTCCATCTAATTTTCTTCTTAGAATGAGAGTCGGGTGTTCATTTGGAGCAGTGCCTGAAGAAGCTGGCAGTACCCCTTGTGCCTGCCCCCATCCCCACCCCCTCAGATTATAGGATTTGAGAAGGGCTAGCAGCAAGTCCAGGGAGGTCTAAAAAGGTACCTCAATTTTTTTTGTCCTCAGTGCTGCAGTCAATCCTCATGGCTGCTGTTTTTGGACTATAGCCAGATGGCACCACAGCCAGCAGCCATTACCGCTTTTGCAGGCCTGCAACATCAGCTGGATTTCTGCCCGAGTTTTGGCGTAGGCCCATGCAAGGGGCACATCAGAGCCATGCTAATAACCGGAACCCACAAAACCAGCAAGGTTTGGCTCATGTCAGGCAGGGTGTACTTCAGGTGCACTCCACCGGACCTACACCCAGATGGAGGGAGAATGGATATTGGGGCCAAGATTTCTAAATTTGCCTAAATTCGAATCTAAATTTGTAAAATAGAGTACAATTTTCCATAATAAATTTTCAGCAAAACTGCGAGCTGTGCCTGTACAACTAATAATAATTGGATAAGTTTTGAAAAGTTGCTCTATACTAACAAGTACTACGCATTCTTTCACCTCAAGAAACTTCATTGATGGAAAAATAGCACTATATGAGTGATAGTTACAGAGGGAAAAGTGGCAAAATCAGAGTAGGGACACGTTTCAAGAGGAGTTTGGTAACCCTGGGGATTCCTTACCCAACCTCCTTTCCATTTGGCATGGGTGACTTTTCCTGCTGCAAAGTTAATTTTTTAAGCAACAGTTCAAATTGATTATACATATAAAAGGACAATTCTCCTAATTCAGGTTTGTGATCCAAATAGGACAGGATAGCTTGGCTGAGGTGTATAAATAGTTCTATTCCATTGTCATGAAAACAAAAGTGAATCACCCACACTTAAATTCAAACTTTTGCATTTTAGACTGTGATGAGTGCTTGAAGTGCATTCTCTTCAATGTCTTCCATGATATAAAGTTATAATGGAAGTCAGAGGGACCCATAACTGTCCCTTTATTTTTTTTAAAAAAGAACTGTTGCCATCGGATATCTTAATTGATTACCTAAAGACAGTTTAGCTGGGTTCACTATGCCAGCGTGTCCAACCTAAAGCCTCTGAACCCTGGAAGTCCGGCCAGAAAAGTCTAAGCAAATCCGTCTTACGTGTGCTTATACATTTCTTATTTGCTGTTTTAATTTTGTGGGTCTGGAGGTGTGGAAAGGGCTGTTCTTGGTGCTGCTGCCTCATTGGTGGTTAAACCCTAAATTAGAACACCAAGATCAGCAACATAAGACAGACGGGGATTAAGAAAAACATGGATTTGAATTTTATATGTGGCCCCCAAGGCTCCATGGTATGTACCTAACCTGCTCACAAAAACAAAAGCTAGGACACCCCTGCACTGCACTATGAAGATGTAGGTCAGTCCCATCTGGCAAGGTACTGTATAATCTTCAACTAGTTCTTTTCTTAAGAAAAAGTTCCTGCAGCTCGAAATCTTCACTAACAAATAAATCCGTACAAATTTGAGATCTTTCACTGAATCTACAAATATCCAGTTTTTCATCAGTGGAGCTTCTTTTTTGCATATCAGTGCACTCAATGCAAGTATCAGAAATATAGCTAATGGCATTACCATGGCTCTAACTGGGAAACCTTTGCATGGAGATTTTTCAGACCTGAGAAACTGCCAGACCCGAAAAACTGATTGATGAGTGGACATTATACATTCTGCTAAATACACCTTACCAAATCTAGTCAGCTGGTATCTTCAGAAGACATTAATAGAAGATAACTAAAAATCAGTAAAAATTACTTATATTTTTTAAGCTTGGGAGTTTACCCTAGCAACGATCTATAAGATTGCAAGTTGCTGGTTTTCCTTTCTCTTCCTGCTCAATCAATATTCTCCCCTTCCCTTGGTCTCAATTTCCTGCTGGAGTATAGTTCCATAAGCACTGTAGCTATTTTTCATGTGTGTGCCTAGACAGTGAATGTCAGCAGGTTATTCAATCATGGGGGGAATCACAGCTGAGGTAAAGCTTGTTCTCATCCAACATCTACACAGTCACCTCCAGCAGAGGCGACTGGATATGATCAAGAGCACAAACTCCGACCAAGTCTCCCACCGTAACTCAGAGGCGCTGAGTTCAATTATAGTGCCCAAACAACCACCCCAACTGCGATCCGGTAACTTGCACAGACCGGAAATGCAGCTGGGAACCTTCCTGGTCTAAAAAGCTTAGCTACTTGCTGCCTTAAGAAGCAATGTCATCAAGGAAGCTCTAAGTTGCTTTTTGGTCGATATCTTAAAAATGATTTTCTGCAGTTTTGAACTAAAATGATGCTTTTTGTAATTATTAATCTTAAAGCACTTCAATGGATCCATGAATTTTGCTGCAAAATTGAGCATTAAGATTTATATAGTAAACCCATAGGCAGATATATCCTGCTTAGATAAAAACTTTACTTTAGAAACAAGGGATGCCTTATTTCTGGAAATAACACAATACTTTCAGAAAATTGAGTCTGGAAAGGTACAGAAATGAAATAAGTTAAATATATTTTTATAAAATCTGAAATCTGAATTCCAGAGAGAAATTATAAAGATTATATGAAAGTCTGCACAGGCACCAAAAACTTTGTTTAAATTTGAAAGGCCTTTATGATGTTTCTTAGGTGATCACTAATCAGTTTTTGTGTCCTCTGCATTTTTTCTCCTCCATACATATTACAGCTGAAAAATAAAGTTTGATTTAATGAAATGTCTTTGCTTCTCTTCATATGTTATTTGAAAATGGCCCAGTGAGTCTATCTATAATTCTTTCAAATAAAATAATATTTCATTTCCTGTCTCTTTGTTGCTCCTTGTGAGAGCTAAATTACTGCACTTTAAAATTCCATTAAATCCAATTTTATGAATACTGAGAAGTCAGTACAAATAAAATTTAACACTCTCCAATCCTGTACAAATTACTGTCAGATAAATCTAGATTTTTCGGTCCAAAGCTATCAACCCAGAGATATCCACTAAAATAAATAAAGCAGTGGTAAAGTAAACTTTTGTAGCAAGAAAGATTGACATCGAAGGGCATAATGAGATTGCCATTAAGGACAGTTATATTGCCACTTTTACATTGCTGCAACGCTGTCTTCACTTCACAGGGATACAAAAGCGATAGTATAACTCCAGCTCCCAATCTGACTCTGGAACAAAGTGACACAAGACCACCACCAGCCCACCTAGCCCCCCATCTGCTCCATGAAAGAGAATCGAACTCTAGTGCAGTGACAAGTTTAGCATAAGAAATGTTCAGGGGATCTGATGGACACTTTATAAATTTAAAGAGAACTCACTTAATTGTTTTGAGAGTGTGGGCACTTCCATCTGCACACTCAATATTTTGAACTTTACCAGCCAGGAAATGAACACACATTTACAGAGTTCTTTCCAGACTAGGCAAGTCAGATTTTGCAACCAAGCAGAATCAATACTGTAAGCTCGTAATTTAAGAGCACTAGCTGCCTAAAGTACTTGCAGGTCTTTTAGCAAAACATCCCAGACTCAAAGTTGCTGTTCCTCAGTTTTTAGAGTAAGTTTTTAATAAAGTAAAGCTATTCCTGCTGTTTAGTTCACTTACATTCATATAATACATTCATAATCTACAGAATATCTTTCTTGAAAATAACAGGTGCTGGGAACACATTTATGAGCTAGAATTCAAAAATATATACATACACATACGTTTTACATATACCCATCCATAGGTACATGGCAAAAAAACCCAAACATTATGAAATTCCCTCCGCTTCCAAAATAATCTAGCATGGTAGTAAATGCATTTCAGTAACCTTCCATCATTTTAAGTCCCCAGTAGAATGGTATGTGGACCATTAATTATATTACCTCTGTGTACCAAATGGCAATTTCTCATTCATTAACTCTTTACCTAATTGGATCTTCCACAATTGTTCTGATTCCCCTTTCATAACCAAAAACCTCCTAAGAGCAATACAAGCTGCTAAAAACATCTAGTGTTTTATAATAATTACATTTTTCTGTTGTTGATGACAACACATCAGTGCATGAAACCAACGGAGATTAGGCATTGATACAAACTAACAAAGTTCAGCTGCAATTATTTATTCCTCTCCTTGTAAAACTAAGTGCATTTTCATCTACTGTTTCCAAATTTAAAATAGTTGAGTGAAAAACTGACAGAAAAACTACTGAAAGCACCTTTAGTCTCCAGCTGGCAATAATGTTCTGGGTCTTCAAAGCACTGTATTTTGTTTCAGAACATTTGTACAATCGCAACAGAACTACAAAGTCCCTTATGAGGTCTATACTAATGTGGCTCCACATTAATCATTATATAATGTGTTTGCCAACTTCAGGAATACTGGGACTGAATTTTCTTGTGAAATCACTTAACACTGCATGTACTGCTAAACAACTGCAAACTGCATAGACTATTAATTAGTATTAGTTATAATGCCAAATTATATTTTGCAAACCAAACACTAACTCTAAATATTACAATTTTCAACAATATAACAAATGGCACAATATAAGTCACATATGATTAGCAATTATTGCTAAGGCACTCACACCTGACAAACCTCACCTTTCAATAGCACCACTGGTTTCTAACCATATTTCCTCCAGTTAAAAGAAGATCAAAATTGACTATATCGCCACACATAACCATATGGGTTTTTCTTATAGAGAAAAAAATCTCTGAAGAGAGAAGTGTGAACTGTATCAATGTGTAAGTTAGAATCAGAATACTGTTACACTATGCTCAAGTATATAATTACATTGAGAAATGGCATCCTGTTACAAACCTAAACAGTACTAAATATAGCTTCCCTTGGAGATTGCATCTCAAAATACGACTAAATATTCAGCTGCCTCAATGTAGAAGCATTCTGCTAAAATTTTACTGTAAAAATGTTATACACCATCTAACAATGGGTCTAGATGTTAGATGACATCAAAAACCACAAGAACAAAGTCCGTTTATAATGGTCATGTGAATCCAAAGCCCAATTTACATTACAGCATTTAACTGACACAGTTATTGTACATAATATGTATGGTTGAAATTTTACATGGGAATTTTATTCTGTATTTGATTTTTAGGGCGCTGGCTGGATCTGACACACTGACAAATAGGTGTATCTCATGTGCTTGATGTGTGATAATGTTCACACAAGAAGATTAAAGACTGATGCCACCACTGCAGTGTTATCAAGAACTAATTTCTAGTTGACTTAGAAAAAATATTACTGTAACCTTTATAAACAATAATCAAAAGTTTATTTTTTATAAATGTTGAAGATTGAGCAACTTTTCTGCCATACAGCGCATGATTACACTTTCAGGCAAGCACTCATTAGTACAGCTGATAGCATGAAGAGTCAGTAGAATTATTTAGCATGATTTAGACTAATTTGTGACAGAAGTTTGTGGCTCAACAGGTTAAGAAAGCAAATACACCACTTGACATGAGAATGAGTTACGCACAAAATGCAACTACCAATGATTTTTACAAAATCTTTTGTAAACTTTTGGAAGTACAAAGCCATCACAATAACCACAGACACTTTTGAATGCACAGATATCTTTTTCCTCCTCCAATTTTCTCCCCTTGTTCCACCCTACTCTGAATGTGACAACTCCTGCTGGGGTATGGTTCCACATATGGCAGCAGCCCTCCAGTACACTGCCCTTGTGGCTATTTGTCATGAGAGTCTGGACAGTACCAGTGGGCCATTTGACCAGGAATGTCATTAAAACTAGCTCAATCCTGAACATCCAGAAAGGGTCACGATCTGAAATAAGAACGCTCCAAAGCCCAGGAATAACTGCTGCCCCGGCTAATTATAGATCAGGAATTGGATCTGGATGCTTCATAGTCTGATTAGCACGGTGCCACACCACCGTGTGCATTTGCCCACTAAGCCACTGGTTGGGGGGTGAGGGAGAGAGGAGGCAAGGCATTGGTAGTTATAATATTTTTCTCTCCTGTCCTCATAAGTTAATTTCTAAAGAATAAAATAGTCATGTTAAGTCCTTGCCAGTATTTTTTCAACAGTCTATAAAAGTTAATTGCTTGTAACTGTAGCAAACTCTTCATTTTTTTCTTAAGTTGAGTTTACATCAACTACTGCCTGACAGTGGGTTTGAAAGAAATTCATACAGGTAAAGACTAAATTATTGATCAGTGGCTAGACTTCAAGAGTTGAAAGAAAATATTTCACCCTTATTTTTTTAAAATCACATAGCAGTTAAATATATTTTTTAAAAGAAATAAAATCACATTCCATTTTAATGTACCAAATCTGAATTTCACGAGTGGTTTCCTATAAATATTTATATAGAAGGTAATGGGTTGATTGAACGTGCATTGCTCTTTAACCTCTGCCCCCATGGCTCGAATTCAGTCCATACAGATAAAACAAGTCTCTTATCTTTGACCGTTTTCAAATCAACTATGTAACAATCAAAATCCCGCTCCTTGTACTGTCCACATTAACAAAAGAAATAAATGCATATAAAAGTGCAAAAATACAATGAATGTGGGAAGGGAAATGAACAGATAATACTGCAAAAAGCTTTCAGCTGTCCTAATGACCAAGAAAAAGTTATCAGAGCTGCTAAGAACACAGAAAAAAAATCACCCGTAATGTGCATGAGGGGCTGCCTTTTCAGAAAACAAAATATTCTGAAAGATATAAATTTTGAATCTATACACTTATTGATCAACTAATTGTTATAGAAACATAATGTAATATCCAGGATATTTTAAAGAGGGATTTGTGTTCAATGGTAATCTTGAAATATATCAAATCTGTAACTGAATTTTTCACTAATTATAGTAGTACAGTATTTTCCATTGCAATTTTAAAAAAATCTCACCAACAGAAGCTTAACTGTGAAACCATCTAAAACTCATTTTTCTTTTTAGTCACAAACTGCTAAAACCTCAAACTTTAATTTGTATTCTGATCAACATTTGCACGTTTTATATTGTACTAGGAAATTGTGACAATTACTGAACTCATTTATGGACAACATAAAAAAAATGAATATTTCAAACTTAGCTTAGTGAAAGATAGCACCCACCAGTTCATTTTGCTAACAGATATGCAAGACTGCACAGCCGGCATCCCACTTGCATGCCAGCACACCAATAAATTAAGATATTCCTGGCCGCATCTGCACAGGGGAAATTAGAGCATTACCTGTTCTCCGCCAGCGCGCTAGCTTCCTAGCTGCATGCACAGCCCATGCTGAGCGACCAGCTGTCTGGGAATGTGCCACTACGATCAGTACACAGGAGCCATGGGATCTCTTAGGAGAGCCGCTCTAATATCACAACTGCTTCACTGCAGGATTGTTCCCTTCATAGCACAATACTCAAACACTTCTTTTCTCACCATTTCAACTGCAAACCTGGCTGCTGAGAAAAAGCAAAATACAATCTATAAGTTGTTCCTTCAGAAAAATATCTGGTTGAGGAAAATGTAAAAGGTCCTTGGAGCTTTAAAACTAGGTCCTGCCTTTATTGTGGATGTGTGCATCCCATGGCTTACTTTAGTGCGCAGGAAGGGAATTTGTTTCGAGCAATGATCAAAGAATTGCTTTCAAAAGCTAAAATCCCTGTAAAGATTTAGTGTCTAGCTGTGTGTATTTTGCTCTGAATTAACACATTTACTTGTGTCCTTTGATTTTTTTTCTTGGGTGGAAGCCGGTTCATACATGCTTCATAGCTTCAGATAAACCCTTTGTTCTGTTGAGGCTGATCAGCTGGTACTGCACTGAAGGTGAAGCTGGAAGGAAATACACCAGGGCTGCTTGGGTTTCAAAAAGTCAAATTACCTCTGTGCCATGGCATAGTTGATAATTTAAATGGAAAAAATATATATATAGACAGACAGACATACACATACACACACACACACACATCTTTACTGTTAGGACTTTTAATGAAGCCCCAGTTGTGATGACACTGAGGCAGGGAATGCTACAGTGGGATAATTACTTGGCTCCCTTGCAGCTGAGTTTCACAGATGCATTATTAACAGTGCTTTCCACGCCATAACGAGCGTGGATTGTAGGTGGGATTCACAAAGCAGGCATCCGCCATTAGCAGGTTTACACAAACACAAATAAGTGTTTTCACAAAATCCTGCAAAGGTTGTGAAATTCCAATGAATTCTTTACAGAAAAGTTCAGACTACCATGACCGGATATGTCACCTCTCAGCACAGCGCACTCTTGAGTGATGCACCATGGGAAATTACAGAATCAGAATGCATTGATTTTCTGCAGAAAATACAGACACTGGTCCTGATGGAGAATTAAAGACTAAAAAAAAAGCCCACTTTTTCTTTGTCTTACAACTCTGTAATTATCTATGTTTCGTAATAAAATAATTGACATCCTTTCAATTTACTGGATGTTTACCACTTAATTTTCTTTGCTGCACAGTTAATAAATTAATAGTAGTTCAGGTCATTTAAAAAAAATTTTGGTTCTGTTTTTCTAGGAATGAAAAATAAAGCCACGTTCATTTATTCACTGGTAGTCTGGAGAGAATGTTCGGTTTCAAGGTGACTCTTTTGTGTTACCCCAAGTGCCTGTACACGTGGACTGAACTAACAGTCTCCCAGTAATTAACACCAGTGGTTAATGAAGTCCAGCTGCCGCGATGGCTGGCTGAAGAAATGCCAATCTCTGCAAAAGCCTACATAGAATTGATTTCCATCACTAATTTGGATTGACAATCTATGGAGATTTCATTTTGTGACATTTAAAATATACATAAATAATATAAAATATAATATGAAATCGGAAACATTATCTTGAATCACACATCTTTACTTTTACTGATTTCTATGCTGGATATGTGTGTTCTTATTTAATTCCTGCTGAACAATAATTAGTCCCTTTTCTATTCATTATTTCAGACGCCTTTTAATGGAAACACTTCTGTGGCCAAAAAAAGTTCCCAATTATCAGATTGTTTTTTCTAGGCATAATTAAATTAAATGGACTTATCCTGATCAAATGTAACATGTCCTATAAGAACACAGGAATTCAGGTCATTAACCCACCTCGAACTGCAGATTTTCTTTGGGTAATGACAGAATGTAAAGCAGACCTTTAGTACTACTCTAATCCATTAAGCCTCTTAATATGAAATCTATGTATGGCAATTAAAGAATCATTGCTATCCATACTTCACCTCTAAGAAAAAAACTTAATCAGAACTCATCACAAAAGGTTACTTTTCCTGTAACATCAATTATTCCATTAGAATGCACCCGAAATTACACCTGCGACATAATCATTACTCTGAGCAAAAAGTCTCCTCCACACACAAACGGCTATTTAATCCTTTCCCCTCCACACACCACAAATTTCAATGAGATGAGAGAAGAAATCAGGCCTCCTTACTCCTCTTTCTCTCTTGGAAATCACATTCTTATTGAAACCTCCTTAAATTACATTACTATGTAAGATGTTACTGCAGTGACCTCAGTTCAGATTTCTTAGCATGCCTCTGACTGGCTCGAGTCCACGGCAATGTCACCAAAGTGGCAATCACTAAATATGGCAAATTTTGATGTGTGTCACTTAACAGCTCCATATACTTAAATAGGTGTGCAATCTATGTCAGTTAGCTGATAATAAATGCCACTCCTAACATTTCCCTGATGTTGACAGTGGCAGTAACACATTTCCTGACATTTTGGTGATAAACCTTTTTGAACATCTGTAGGCTATTTTCACACATCCTGCCAAATAAGTAGGGGCAGTGCCTATACGAGTAGACTTTGTGAAGCAGCTACACTTGTTAAGTCAAACCGTAACTCCCTGTGGTCAAGGTTCTGGGATTGGAGAATCTGGATATTACAGGCTTGGATGTCGCATCACCGTATCTTGACATTCTCTGAAGGTATGTTTTACTAAGGGCATTTGGAACCATCTTCTACCTTAAGAATAAATTTTAGGATACGCCTTTTGAGGCTGGACAGTTATTTGTCCGAGACTTTAAGAACTTACTGACACCAATCGCTTCTTAACCATTATATTTTTTCCTGACAAAAGTGATACCAATTAATCAGTGAAGGAACAAGAATAAGGCAGGTAAAATCTTTCCAGAGTTGGTAATCTGATACTTTGCTTCACCTTGTTTCAATCAACTAGTGACCCAAAGAATTGGTTTACGACTAAAGTAGCAGAGAGAAACGAGCAGATCATTCCCACAGCACAATTATCCAGTGACACTAGAGTTAACTTATCATTTTCAAGGACTTTTAAAAGTTGATTTTTGAACGCTTTCTAACAGATTTCATATCTGGTCCATTTATGTGTGAATTGTTTTGGTTCCAAATGAATTTTTCGGCATCAGATTACTGCACGCAAATCATGATAGGTTTCACTAAAATGTAACAATGGAATTGGTCCCTTTAAATTAATAGGTCATCAGTTTGTACTTCACTACTCATCCCATTCTGAATTAGGGGATAATAAAGAAAGGTTTGAAATGGGATGTCTGAGTACTCTAGTCTTGTAACAGTGTGGAAGACACTGGATACCTTTCAACATGTCAGCATGCCCGGAAATGATGTCAAGTCCCAAATAATACTGTTCCGTGACATGACCTATATAGGTGCCAGATTTGCCAAAGGGTGATCACACTCGCAGAAGAGTAGTTCTGAACAACATGAGAAATAATGTTACAGTTAAACTTTCTCAAGACTGCAGGCAAGACACTATCTTTGGTTTTTTAGGTCCCTCTGCAATAACTGTAAATATAGTCGCCAGTATCAAAATGCAGATGTGTCCGATTCAGCGGAACCTGCTCTCCAGATGCTACTCCACAAGATGAAAGTTTCCTGAGAAATTCATGCAGCAGGAACCTGCAGGGAATCTTGCTCTCAGTAACTCTTCCTCAGCTGTCCATTACTGGTAGGAATAGGGGAGGTTTTTACCTGGAGGATCCTTATCCCCAAAGCTGCTGAACAAAAATACAGCTGTCTAATCACATAAACTATTGAAGATTAACCACAATGGAGTTAACTCTCCAGCATTTCAGACACCAGCTGCAGAACCATCAATCAATATATCAATCAGCCTGGGAGCACAAAATCAGTCAGTTTAGGGCAGAATACAAATCAGACTTGGGAAGACTGTATTGCCAATCTATTTTTGCTGCGCCGCCTCAGTTGTATTACATAAATGGTCATTATATCACAGTCATATCAAGAGGTATTCAAAGAGCCATTTTATTGTTAGGTCATCGAGACCTCAATTTTTTTTTCAGTGAACTATACCATGAATGTTTAGAGGTTTTACTCCAGAGTTGAGATTTCAGGAGCTAGGTACAGTCTTGGTATCAAACAGGTGACTACAATATTTTCTGTTTTCCTTTGTGCGTCTCTATTGAAGCAGTGGCTCTGAAAATGGCCATCAAGGACAAAGCATTTTGATGCAGTTTGCTATATTTCAGCTTCACCAATTCTAGTTTTCCAACATAACTCAGTGAAGTCCAATTCATCTGTCAAGGACAAACAAATTCTGAAGTATTAAGCAATGGGATGAGCCAGTAATGTTTTTCTAAAGGAAGGTCACCATCCTTCCCTATTACCTCTGGGGGATACATGAAGATTAGTACTTAGCTCCTAAAACCTGAGGTGAAAGGAGTCAATGAAAGAAAATGGAGGACCAATACATACAAGTCATAAAGTCCACCAAAAAAACCAGAAGAGTCAGACAAAGCGCTATTCAAAAAAAAAATCCTCAATATGTACCCGCCCAGACAAGGAGACTGGAAGGTCCCAGGTTCAATTCCCAATCTTCGCACCCCTGGACAACAGAGAGAAAAAATAATCTTAGGCTTTCCACTCTTCCAGAAACCTCCATGATGGAAAGTACACAAGGATAGATATTGGGTGAAAACAGTAATAGGTTAGAGTGTGATGCTGGTTATAGCCAAATAATGTGCCAAACTTCATTACTCAGGCTCACAGATGAAGTATGGCCGAGTTATTTCCCCTTTTATCTCTGCTTTCTTGAAGATACAAACTCTCTGAGATAGGTTCCATAGGTACGGGAAACCATTAGTATCTTGCCCAAGTGGCCATTCTTCATCTGTACGCCTTGAGAATTAGAGCTGGCACGACCAATATTTTGCCACTTGTAAAATTATGCCATTACAACACAGGAAGGCACCTTGAGATTTTCCCACATCAGGAAACAGGTAGAGGTGCTATATTGGCTAAATCTGTATTGTCTCTTTCAATATAAAATGAGACCATACATTGGTAGGTACTGAACCAGCAAGGAATAAGTTTGACCGAGGTTACCTACTCCATTCCCATGTAGATGTATGGAATGGATCGAGGCATACCTCAAGTAGTTAAACAGGCAGCTGCGGATAACCACAATGCTTTGATGGACTGACTTCTGTAAGTATTTAAGTGTGATCCAGGGCAATTTACTGTTCCATTGTGTCAGCTATGGTTCAGTGGTAGCACTCTGACCTGAGTCAGAAAGTTGTCGGTTCAAGTCCCACTCCAGAGACTTGAGCACAAAATTTAGGCTGCCCCTCAAAAGTAGACTTGGGGGAAGTGCTGCGTTGCTGGAGGCATCAATTTTCGGATGAGACATTAAACCAAGTCTGCCCTCTCAGGTGGACATAAAAGATCCCGTGGCTCTATTTCAAAGCTGGGGAGTCCAGTGTCCTGGCCAATATTTACCCCTCAACCAACATCACTAAAAACAGATTCGCTGGTCATTATCACATTGCTGTTTGTGGGACCTTGCTGTGCGCAAATTGACTGCCGCATTTCCTACATTACAACAGTGACTACACTTCAAAAGTACTTATTGGCCATAATGCACTTTGGGGTGTCTTGAGGTCACGAAAGGCACTATATAAATGCAAGTCTTTCATATTGGTCCAATTCCCTAAAGATAGTTCAGTGGAACTGAATATTGGGCGGGGTGTATAACAGGCAGCCCGTGCGATATCACCCATATCACGCTACTACCCAAGGCAAATTTCCACCCCATACTCCCTAAATAGACAGAAATCCAAATCAGTAAGAGAAACACTAGTCCCCATGTCCAGACATCCCAGTAGAGAATGCACCTTTTATGTCTCTTCAGATCACCATTTTAAGGCAATTACTGCCTCTGCTTGATCTGGCGATTGTGGTACATCTGAAACGAGCACCCACTTTTTGAAGGGAAAAGCATATGAGCTGCATAGTCCTGAAACAGTCTAATGATAAACACTCTATGTTGCTTGGAGATAGGTATATATGAAGAACAAGTGATGTACTTCTTCCAGTTGGAATTGTCTTGATGCGCTAAAAAGCCCAACTTCCCTAATAAAATAATGACATGTACATTGACGTAAGAGAGAATGCTAATGAACCAGCTGCCTAATGATAGACATGAAATTGTTGCAGTGTATGAAAGGCTGCCACCACAGACAAACACTTTAGGGAGATCATAGGTGCTGATGTATGGTCAAAAGTAGGAACTTTTATATGGGTAGTTGTGGGATTATTGGACCCCTTTGTAAAAGAATGCATCATTGAGGTCCTTAGCTAGCAATCAGTCTTTTAGACTCACTGCCTGAATTACTTGTGGTAATGCAATGTTTTGAACTCTTTGGAATAAAGGTGTTGAAATTCCTTCAGGGATCAAAAGAATTTGGGTGGGAATTATTTCACATTTACTTGAAAGGGAAGTGTATTGGTTTTATTGCCGTAGCCAATGCCATCTTAGGGACTCTTGCTATTGAATGATCAGGTGGCTTACTTTGGAGTAGGTTTTATTACTAATGAAGAGCCCTGATGCCATCTGTCTAGATTTCTGAATCAATGTAGAACATGGTCTAACTCTTGTTGTGGTGGTTGCAACTGGTTTTGAATCCCTATCCAATCTTGTGTTAAAACTGTGCTTTTTTGATGAACTGAAAGGTAATCACATTCTGCATGAGAATTGAGGGAAGCCAAAAGGATTTGGTGGATTTTTCCATTAAACAAGACATTTCTCACTGGCCATATAGCAGAGTCTGGCACAGGCTGTATAATCCTGGTTATTGTGGACCATTGGTAGACAATGCAAACACTACTCATTAAGCACCCGTGATAAGAAGGCAGATTTGAACTTGGGCATTGGCTGGACTAGGGAAAAATTAATTAGCGAGAAGAACTGACTGAACTGACACAGGAGTCAAGTCACCAACTTAGAATGTGAAAGTAATAAGACACATTCCGGAACTATAAGTCAACATCTTGGTTTTCCCTAATTGAATGAATATTTGTAAGTGGAGTTTGAAGAAATAAAGGAAGAACCAAGCTTAATTCACACTTGACCCTGACGAAAAAATAAAGGAGCAAGCGGAGTGGCACTGAATTCTGGCAAACATTTTGTTATACAATAAATCAATCAGTAAACAACAAACAAACACTTGCATTTACATAGTACCTTTACCGTAGAAAAATATCCCAAGGCTGTTAACAGAGGCATAATCAAACAAAAACGGATGTCAAGCCAAAAAAGATATTAGGAGACGACCAAAAACTTGGTCAGAGAGGTGGGCTTTAGGGTTAAAGGAGGAGAGGTGGAAGGGTTCAGGGACGAAGTTCCAGAGCATCGTGCCTAAACAGCTGAAGATAGGGAGGGATAAGGGCAAAAAGGGATTTAAACACGAGGATGAGAATTTTAAACTGGAGATGTTGGGGACCTGGAGCTAATGTCAGCAAGGACAGAAGCGATAGGTGAGTGGGACTTGGTGCAGAATAGGATATGGGCAGCAGAATTTTGGATGAGCTGAAGAACATGGAGGATGGGAGGCTGGACAAAGGAACATATCAATAGTCGAAAGCGGAGATGATAGATACTTATACGAAAATTGCAGCAACAGATGGGCTGAGTAGGGGCAGAGGCTGGGACTGTTACGGAGGTGGAGGTAGGCAGTCTTCATGATGGAGAGGATATGGAGTTGGAAGCTCAGCTCAAGGTCGAATAGAATGTTGTCAGTCCAGTTCAGCCCGAGACAGTAGTGGGAGAATCAGTGGCAAGCATATGGAGTTTGTGGCAGGGGCCAAAGATAATGGCTTTGGTCTTCCATAAGAGATAGGGGCAGGAGTAGGCCATTTGGCCCCTCGAGCCTGCTCCACCATTTAATGAGATCATGGCTGATCTGATTTTTACCTCAACTCCACTTTCCCCATATCCTTTGACTCCCTTGCTGATCAAAAATTTGTCCAATTCAGCCTTGAATGTATTCAATGACTCAGCCTCCACAGCTTTTTTGGGATCAAGAATTCCAAAGATTCACAACCCTCTGGGAGAAGAAATTCCTCCTCATTTCCGTCTTAAACGGGTGACCCCTTTTTCTGAGACTATGCCCCCTAGTTTTAGATTCCCCCATGAGGGGTAACATCCTCTCAGCATCTACCCTATCGAGTCCCCTCAGAATGTTTCAATAAGGTCTCCTCTCATTCTTCTAAACTCCAATGAGTATAGAACCAGCCTGTTCAATCTTTCCTCATAAGACAACCCTTCCATACCCGGAATCAACCGAGTGAACCTTCTCTGAACTGCCTCCAATGCAAGTATGTCCTTCCTTAAATAAGGGCACCAGAGCTGTACGCAGTACTCCAGGTGTGGTCTCACCAGCACTCTGTACAGTTGTAGCATGACTTCCCTGCTTTTCTATTCCATCTCCCTAGAAATAAAGGCCAATATTCCGTTTGCCTTCCGGATTACCTGCTGCACCTGTATGTTGACTTTTTGTGTTTCACGTACAAGGACACCCAGATCCCTCTGTACCGCAGCATTTTGTAGTATTTCTCCATTCAAATAATATTTTGCTTTTTTATTTTTCCTCCCAAAGTGGATGACTTCACATTTTCCCACATTATATTCCATCTGCCAAATTTTTGCCCATTTGCTTAATCTGTCAATATCCCTTTGCAGACACTTTGGGCTCGATTTTACCGTCGGGTTTCCTGTGGGTTTCCAGCGGGGGGGGCCCCGAAAATCCCGATATCCAGTCACGTGACCGGATCGCGCCACGATCCCGACCACTTCCGGGTTCCCCGATGACGTGCGGGGCTGCGTGCGCGGCCCCCGCTGGTGGGAATCCCGCAGGCAATTAAAGCCAGCAGGGGTTCCACTTGAGTGTACTTACCTTGCTTGTTGAGGTCATTAAATGAGCTGAATCAGCTGTCAAAACAGGAAGTGTGGGATTTTACCTTCGACGCAGTGTGTTTCACACACTGGGGAAAACAGTCTCCCTCCAACCAGGCGTGTTGCAGCCGGCAGCCTGTGGCAGCTGCCAAGGTGCACTCCACAGGGGGGGGGGGGGGTGGCGGAGAGCCCTCACCCACGCAGGAGGCCACCACGTCACACAGGGCAACCCCTGCCCCCCACCACCCCCCGCCAAGCCAGAGGACAGACCGACGCGAAACCGCAGCCCCAGTCTGAGGAACCACCCACCTACCCCAGCAGCCTCGCAGTCCGCCGCAGAGACGTGGAGCCCCCCAACACGGTACTGTTGCACGCCCACCTGCACAGCAGGAGGGAGGGCAACCGCAGAGAGAGATGCGTCGCAGAGGGCACTACCCTCGCCACAGGGTCCACAGACCGAGGCGCAGCTCCCCGGACCTCTCCGAGCAGCAGTGCACACAGAGGCGCAGTTCACTCGACATGTAGTCGTGGAGATCTGCTGGCTCTTTCATGCCGAGCTGCTCCTGGCTGGCCCCAGCACGATCTGCTTACCTGTCACTGCCAAAGTCACCACTGCCCTCCACAACTTCTCCTCCGCATCCTTCCAGGGTGCAGCCGGGTACACCGCCGATGTCTCTCAGTCGTCTACGCGGAAGAGCCCTGCAAATACACCTGCACCTACTCTGCAGTAACACAATGGGTGGCATCAGTGGTGGGTCCTCATAGTGATACCAAGGAGCGGGCATTATTGGACACAACAGACAGGATTCGCGGAGACATGGCAGTGGTGGTGCCAATATAATGTGTGATGTTTGTTGCTCTGAAATTCAATGTAGGTAACACCCATGGCAAACCCTCAGACACCCTTGTGCATCCCCTTCATGCTCACGACACGTTTGCCTTACGCTGCCTACTGCACATATGTGATGCATGCCCTGTGGCTGCAGCACAGGTGGTGGCAGGTTGAGTGAGGCTGACCGTGAGGGAGATGCACGAGAGGGTGAGTATGAGATAGAGCCATGAGATTGTATGAGGATTGGGTTGCGTGTTAGTGGCGGGGTGAGTAGGTGCAGGTAAGATGAGGATGGGGTTTGAGTGGGTATGAGGGGTGATGTGACAGAGTAGTGTTGGCGGTGCCGAAGGAGATGTGGGGTGGGGGCAGTGTTGTGGCAGACGGAGTGTAGGGGAAAGACTACGTGTTCTCACTGTGGCTGACCTACTGCGGTCATTGGAGCGCCTCCTGCACTGTATGCAGGTGGGCGATATGTTGGTGGCACAGGTGACCCCCTCTGCCACCTCGAGCCAGGCCTTCTTGGTGGCAGAGGCAGGCCGCTTCCTCCCGCCCGCCGGGTGGAAGATCTCTGTCCTCCCCCTCCTCCTCACCCCATCTGATGATACCTGGGGTGAGGCATCATTAAACTGGGAGCAGCCTTCTCCCTGGGCTGCTCCATGCTGTAATTTGTTCCATTGGTTGCAGCATCTGTCAGTGGAGGACTGCCCCTTTAACTAGAGAGCCTCCAGCTGACAGATTGTACTGCGCATGTGCAGCCCGCCCGACGCACAGACCAGCAGCGTGGACCCCAGAGAAGCAGGTAAGTGGCTCCAATTAGTGGATTGCCTGCTACGATCGCACGGGCAACCCACTAATTTCACCGGGCGCGGAGGCCACGCACCCGAAACCCAACCCGTCGGAAACCCGCAGGCCTGCTAAAATCAGGCCCTTTGTATCCTCATCGCAACTTGCTTTTTGACCTATCTTTGTATCATCAGCAAATTTGGCCACAAGACAATCAGTTCCTTCATCCAAATCACTGATATATATTGTAAATAGTTGAGGCCCCAGCACTGAGCCCTGCGGCACCCCACTAGTTACAGATTGCCATTTTGAAAATTACCCTTTTATCCCAACTCTTTGTTTTCTGTTAGTTAGCCAATCCTCTATCCATGCCAGTATATTACCCCAACACCATGAGCTCTTATCTTGTGCAATAATCTTATGTGGCAACTTATCGAATGCCTTTTGGAAATCCAAATATACTGCATCCACTGGTTCCCCTTTATCCATTGTGCCTGTTACTTCCTCAAAGAACTCTAATAAATTTGTCAGACACGATTTCCCCTTCATAAAATCATGTTGACTCTCCTTGATTGTATTATGAGTCTCCAAATGTCCTGCTACTACTTCCTTAATAATGGATTCTAGCATTTTCTCAATGACAGATGTTAGGCGAACCGGTCTATAGTTACCTGCTTTCTGTCTCACTCCCTTCTTGAATAGGGGTGTTACGTTTGCGGTTTTCCAATCCGCTAGGACCTTTCCAGAATCTAGTGAATTCTGGAAGATTACAACCAATACATCCACCATCTCTGTAGCCACTTCCTTTAAGACCCTCGGATGCAAGCCATCAGGTCCAGGGGACTTGTCAGCCTTTAGACCCATTAGTTTACCTAGTACTTTTTCTCTAGTGATAGTAATTGTTTTTAGTTCCTCCCTCCCCTTTGCCCCTTGATTTTCTACTATTATTGGTACATTATTAGTGTCTTCGACTGTGAAGACAGATACAAAATATCTGTTCAATTCCTCTGCCATTTCCTTGTTTTCCATTATTATTTCCCCAGTCTCATCCTCTAAGGGACCAATGTTTACTTTAGCTACCCTCTTCCTTTTTATATACTTGTAGAAGCTTTCACTGTCAGTTTTTATATTTCTTGCTAGTTTACTCTCATAATTTATTTTCTCCCTCTTTATTATTCTTTTAGTCATCCTTTGCTGGTTTTTAAAGTTTTCCCAATCTTCGGGCTTACCAGTAATCTTTGCCAGGTTGTATGCTTTTTCTTTTGATCTGATACCATCCTTGACTTCCTTAGTTAGCCATGGTTGGTTCACCCTTTTTGTGCAGTCTTTCCTCCTCACAGGGATATATTTTTTTTGCAAGTCATAAAATATCTTTTTAAATGTTTGCCATTGTTTATCCACCATCATACCATCTAATCTGTTTACCCAGTCCACTTTAGCCAATTCCGCCCTCATTCTTTTATAATTGCCCTTATTTAAGTTTGATACAGTAGTTTCAGACCCAAGATCCTCGCTCTCAAACTGGATGTGAAATTCTATCATGTTATGATCACTGCTTCCTAAGGGATCCTTTACTTTGAGATCATTAATTAATCCTGTTTCATTACCCATTACCAGATCCAAAATGGCCAGTTCCCTGGTTGGTTCCCCAACGTATTGGTCTAAGAAACAGTCCCTAATACACTCAATGAACTCCTCCTCAAGGCTATTTTTGCCAATTTGATTTATCCAATCTATGTGAAAGTTAAAATCGCCCATGATTATTACATTACCTTTTTTACAAGCCCCCCTTATTTCCTGATTTATATTTTGCCCCCTAACAGTGTAACTACTGTTAGGGGGCCTATATACTACTCCCACCAGTGATTTCTTTCCTTTGCTATTTCTTAACTCCACCCAAATTGATTCGACATCTTGATCTTCTGAGCCAAGATAATTTCTCACTATTATACCAATTTCATCCTTTATTAACAGAGCCACCCCACCACCTTTACCTTTTTTCCTATCCTTCCGAAATGTTAAATACCCTGAATATTTAGCTCCAACCTTGGTCACCTGCAACGTCTCTGTAATGGCCACAAGATCGTACCCATTTGTTTCTATTTGTGCCGTCAATTCATCTATCTTATTACGAATGCTGCACTTTAATTTTATCTTTTTACCATTCTTTCCTACCCCGGCCCCATTTGCTAGTGCACACTTATGTTTGTGCGCCCTGTCCCTTCCTGACAAACTCTGTTTATCATTACCCCCATCACTTTCCTGTACTACTTCCTTGTCTTTTCTCTTTATCAATCTAAACTTTGCCCCACCTGAGCCCTCCCCCCCTCTATTTAGTTTAAAGCCTTCTCTACCGCCCTAGTTATTCGGTTTGCCAGAACACTGGTCCCAGCATGGTTCAGGTGGAGCCCGTGCCCCATGAATCGAAACCCACTTCTCCCACACCAATCTTTGAGCCACGCATTCATCTCTCCGATCTGATTTACCCTGTGCCAATTTGCTCGTGGCTCAGGTAATAATCCGGAGATCACCACCTTTCTGGTTCTGCTTTTTAATTTAGACCCTATCTGCTTAAACTCCCTCAGCAGAACCTCTTAGTCCTACCTATGTCATTAGTACCTACGTGGACCATGACAACTGGATCCTCCCCCTCCCACTCCAAGTTTCTCTCCAGCCCTTAGGGGATGTCCTTAACCCTGGCACCAGGTAGGCAACACAGCCTTTGGGACTCTTGCTCTTGGCTGCCGAGAACAGTGTCTATCCCTCTAACTATACTGTCGCCTACTACAACCACATTCCTTTTTACTCCCCCCACTTGAATGGCTCCCTGAACCACGGTGCCGTGGCCAGTTTGCTCATCCTCCCTGCAGTCCCTGCACTCGTCCATAAGGGCTGCAAGAACTTCGTATTTATTGGACAAGTGCAGAGGCTGAGACTCCTGCGATGCTACCTCCTGGATCCCCATACCTGCCTCACTCGCAGTCACATCCTCCTGTCCCTGACCACGTGCCATTTCTACAGTATTTAGTCTAAGGGGCGTGACTGCATCCTGGATCAAAGTGTCCAGGTAACTTTCTCCCTCCCTGATGCATCGCAATGTCTGCAGCTCGGACTCCAGCTCCTCAACTCGGAGCCGAATTTCCTCGAGCTGCAGACACTTACCGCAGATGTCGTTTCCAATGTTTAACTGGAGGAAACTGCGGTTCATCTAAGACTGGATGTCGGACAAACAGTCTGGCAGCACAGAGCTATTGGATGGGTCAAGAGAAGTAATGTGTGGAAGCTGACCCCATGTCTTCGGATGTTGCGAGATGTAGATGTGGAAGAGGAAAGGGCCAAGAATAGATCCTTGGGGAACTTTAGTGTCAAGGAAGAGAAGTCATTGCTGGAGATTCTTTGGCTAGGACTATATAGGTCGAAGTGGAACAAAGCGAGGACAGTCTCACTGAGCTGGACAACAGAGGAGAGGTTTTGGAGGAGGATGGTGTGCTCGACCGTGTCAAAGGCTGCAGAGGTCAAAGGAGGATGAAGTGGGAAAATGCATCATATTCACAATCACAGAGGATGTTATTTGTTACTTTGATTAAGCACTGGATTTGTGTTTAAATCCTTATAAGTTTTTTTGTATATGATTTCTACACTCACTGTTCAAAAAAGTGGCATAGCACAAAAACACAATCATGTAAGAATCGTGCCTGCCTCTGTCAAAATGAGTTTTGTCACAGTTCCTCCACAAGATCAAACTGTCCTCCCTCAATTTTTATCCAGTGTGGGATGGAACAAGATATTTCCATCTTGAAACCTTGAAAACCAACAAAAGCTGATCGACAGCTTCAAAAAAGCTGCCCCTGCCCCCCCAAAAAGCAGAAGATACTCAGCAGGTAAAGCAGCATAAATAGAAAAACAGCAGATGACGGTTCAAGCTTTTGGTCCTTTCTCAAGATGGTTTTTATTTTCGCATTTCCAGCATCTGCAGTATTTTATTTTTTGTTTCCCAAAAGTAAAAGAGCCCTGAAAATAAGCCTGTGACATGTGAAAACTAGTTATACTGAAAGTGCAATGGGACATGGGCTTGTCATAATTTAGGCTGCATGTTTACTGAACATTCAATCACTCATGGAAAGAAAAAATGAAATACTTGAAAGTGCACTTTGCAGCAGCAGTGGATTCAGAAATTTCTGTAGGGGAATGCAGATCACTGATGACGAATATATTTTCTACTTTCTAGGGGGATCTGTTGGATGGACCCTAGGCCAGGAAATTCTGAATTTTGTCACTTTTTTGATGCATTTTTAAGTGTTCTGGTATCTACTGTCAGCTGCCGTCAAGTCAAAAATAATTTATCGTGGAACAGTTACAGATATGTAAAATATGAAAAAGTACTGTACATACATTAATACATTACAGGATCCAGTCCTTTACTGTGAATTTAACCCATCCATAGCAAATGTGCAATTTTAGGGGACAGTTTGCCTTTTAGACTCAGTCCTTGATTTTCTATGTTTGCCCAAAAAATAAGCACGCATTTTAAACTCTCATGCGCCTCCAAGGTCACTCCACAAAGGTCATTCAAAAAGTTACGGCAACAAAAAAATACAAACATTGGGAGACTAAATCAATACCTGTTTGTGTTGTGCTGTGATGTGACTGATGAAATAGTACGGACAGGAAGTCTTGGAAAGCGTCAAGACAGGACGTGACAGATTGGCATGGTCATAAGAAAATACAGGAATCTGGCACAATACAGTACTGTTACAACAACAACAATCTAATGATCACTGATAGAATGGGCGCTCCCACTAGATACAGACCAGCAGAAAGCACAAGACATCACATTTAAATTTGCATAAATTAAGTACAGACTCAAACACAGGATAAATTATTCAGTACAGACAACAGCACTGCATTTCTCCCATGAACTACAACAGGTTCTCCTTACTCTCTCAGTTTATTCCTGACAGTCTGGCTATTGATTTATAAACCAAATGTTGCTCAAAGTGGGATTTCCATCAATCCCAGACACTAAGCAAACTGACCCATTACAATTCTGTAACATTGGACTGGAGCAAAGAAGCAACTAAGTGTCACAATGAAATAATAATTCATTGCCTTGCAACTCACACCTGAGATTGCAGCAACTTTCTGCAATTTACTTTTATTTTTTGAAACACTTTCCACTTACCATAAAGAAATTATACTTCCGTACACCCCCTATGGAGGATCCAAGAGTGTCCAATGTTGGACTCCGCTTGAATTAGACACTATATAAACTTTTATTTTGCCAACTTACTTTCCTGGTGAGGAATAGGATCTCTCGATCTCAGTCTTTCATCTTCCACCTGACTTTTTCCCTACTGTACCTGACTTGGTCAGATAAGACAATAAAAGACTTTGGCCGTGATATAGTAGAGGCAAAATTTAACCAAATTTTTGCTTAAATGTTGCCAGTTCTACAATACAAGGTCTCCTATCAGAGAGTCTGTGTCATTAACGACTTTTTACTGATCAGTGACAAATTAGCCCTCAAATATCAGCTTGGTAATCAACAATTTTTGACACTAGAAAATGTAACCCAGTAGCACAGGTGCTGAGGAACTGAGCTGCAGTGGGTTTGGAGTGTCCTTAGAAGAGCACAGGAATTCAAATTCACATTGACTTTTACAAACAAAAGCAGCCAACAAACACTGGATCCAAAACTCGAACTGTCCATGTGAAATGCTGATGGATCTGATTATTAAATTACTTTTAAACTATTCATTGATCTTGGTAATGGCAGTGCTCACAGACTGACATAATCCTTAACTTTTTCTCCAGGCGTCCACTTGTGAATAACTACCAACTCATTTAGAATTGTTTATATGGTTGTTCCCGTTCCCATTCCCATTTCACAAAGGCATTCTTGTACTCACACCTCCCCCTGTTCGCAGAGGCATCCTCTCCCCCACCTCCCACAACTAATGGTGGACTTTCTTGCACTCCTGTTGTCCATGGAATCACACTTCCCCTTCCCCCGTTCAGGCAGACAGCTTCTACACCCACCTGCCTTTTTACGGACACACTCCTCTTGCCTGATTCGCACCTCGCAGGTTCTATTTGATGCTACTGCTTTAATTGGCGATTGAACTGCACACTGTGGTTGGGAATTCCTGATCTTATAAAACTATCACCAGATCAGGAACCTGCACCCAAAGTGTGCAGCAGCAGCAAAATTAACTAACAGCAGCGAGGGCAAATCCGAGAATGCGCTTGTGTGTATGTGCGTATGCATAGAAGAACAAGGAAGAGGATTTTCACTTCAAAGAACTGAGCTACAGCGTCTCACAGGACAACCTTGGGATAGCATGGGATGTTCGTATTCCTGCTGTTTTTTATAAACCAACAAACACAGACAAATCGACACTGGATCCAAAACATGGATAGTTGGCATTTCTATATACTTTGGATTGTTAAAAAAAAAACAATCTGGTTCTAGGCAAGGCTGGCAATACTGAACGCAGCTCATGTGTGCACTGAACTAAATTCAGGGATTGCAGGAGTCCGCCACTGGCAATCTTACAAAAATAGGAACATAAGAATGCGCAGGACAAGAAAGGGCAACTACAATCCTTCAGGCTAGTACCAAAGTCTAGAAAATATCACTTACCTTACTCCTCAAAAACCTCCCTCACCAAATATCCACACGGTGCTCTCTTCAATGTACTAACACAATCCACCTCCACTGCCACTCCAGGCAACTGGTTCCAAACATTCACCATCTTTTTGTGCAAAATAATTGACAATGTAACCAGCCAATTCACCTTTCTTCTTCTGAGCTTGAGTCCATACCCCCTTATAGAATTTGTGCTTGAATAAAAATTATTAGGATTCAGTCTAGTCATTTCTTCCTTTTTCTTTATTGGATATTTAGGGGACCTTTGTTGGGTCATCGAAAAATAACTTTTAGATTCCTCACAACCCAATACTGGGAATATGCACATGGCAACCAACAGCTGTGTACAGTTCAAATGGAGTACTTCTTACTTATATTCCTTAGCTTAAGTGGAACTGCTCCAGAAATCTATCATAGTGCTTTCACCTGCACTAACGGAGAAAATCGAGGCCCACTGTCTTTAACGGATGAAAAATACTTATTTTAATAACATCGGGCAGATAGGGGATAAGGCAAAGAAAAAAGATAGTTAATCTATGACGGAAAAGTAAGTGAAGTAAAATCAAACACATCCTCCATTTTACAACTAGAACATGAATACTGAACAAGTGGAACTGGAATACTGTAGCTAGTATTTAATCAACTTTTCTTAGTGAATGTGAATAGTTTTACTACCACAGACAATACATTGTGTTTTGAAGCAGTTTTTAAAAGAGTCCTGGTTAAGTAACTACATAGCAAGATGATTTCTACTGTAGATCTAAATCTTTTTTTCTCTTGACTCAAGAGTTGGTGCTACCCTTGCCTTTACTCCAACTAATCACAAACTGAAGTAAAACATGCCAAAATATCAACTAGACAATACAGTTTCCCACTGCCTGCCAAATTACCTGAAGTTAGAGTCTCACCATCAAAATCCTCTTTTAAAATGCATTAGTGTTCAAAGAGTGGGAGAATAAGGGTGTTGTGCGCCACTGTAGGCCTCTCAGGTGGCAGCTATCTGGCATTTCTCCATTTCTTGACAGAGGCCATATATCACCTGTTCTAACGGTCATATATCCCACAGACATTTTATCCACATGTTTGTTCCAGTGAGGGCTGTGCTTAGCCCCAGCTTATGAATGCACTTTCTTGCTACTAGCAATGTTGTGCTACCCTGTGTGCCATGGGAGCCCTTGTACTTCAATGAGCAGCAAAATAAATTCTTCACGTCTTGTCAACCCACATGTCTATATGCCACATATGCAGTATGTACTGATTTCTTAACATAAACACTGATGCTATATCAGAATATTACATTTAAACCAAGTTACTACATAAGCTGATAAGCTTTTAGAAGAAATTGCTGCAATAAAATTGGTGAGAAAGAAAAGCTCTTTCGAAATGGCATGAACTTTGTATATTTTGTACACCATTATAATAAAAGGTAAAGCACGCAGAAAACTCCCAGCTTAATAGCAGTCTTTCTCCTTAATGCAGTGCATGGAAATGGAAAATGCTAATTCATGTTTTTCTACTTATATAACTCTCTAGAGTGCAACAAAACACAAATACACTTGCATACCTTGGTTACATTTTATAAATATAATTTAGTCCCCCTGAGTAACCCCTGAAGACTTGGCTTTTTATCTCCCAAAGCTACAGAGGAAGAAATCACAGAAACACTTTCACATCATCTGCACAGGAAGTTCTCCCCTGTGCTGCTAGTTTGGCAGACTAATGTGAGACTATGTTAGCTATCGCTGTGCAAACTGGAATGTAAGCACTAAATTCCAGCACTGCTTTTACACAGGAAACAAAATACCAAATATGTTGTAAGTGGAGCAGTGTGCAAAGAAGCTTTCACCAGCTTGAGTCACGTACATTAACATCTACATTTTACAGATAATTCCTAACACTTTTATACTCCATTATTAACTCATTCACTGCTCATTATGATTATGCAGAGGCTTGTATTTGGACTTGTGTTTTTTTGACAATCTGATATATTTAACACTTTCAACATTCAAAACATACACACCTATTCTTTCAGATCTTTTGCCTTTCCAATGAAACATATCACAAAGTAAAATTACAGAAATATAGACACAATCACAAAGCACCTCAAAATTCACAACATTCTTCGAACAAATTACACTCTAATATTGCTATTCTTCAGAAATGCTGCTGCAGCTCTCCAAAGTATTTAATTGTTCTGCTGCTTATTATTATTAAATTGTGTCTTTCTCCTCTGCATATGACACAATGGCATTGCAAGTCAAGATAAAGAACAAAATGATATAGATGGCATTTTGCTCTAATCCTAAACTTAAGTTTATATAACCATGTGAAAAGATTAAATGTGACAAACTAACATGTTGAGTATACTCTAATTCATTTGGAAAAAAATAATATAAATTGTGCACAATATTGTACATACCATGTTTTCTTGCCTCAGGTAAAAAGCACAAATCACGAGAAAATATTTAATTTTGGGTCCAAACTCTGGCATGCAAAGTATTACAGCAAAGAGAAACACCACCATCTCAGTCAGTGCTGTTTAGGTAAACATTTGTCGCACAACTGATTGAATGCAATTATCATCATAATGTTTGAAGTCAGAATTAATCTTCATGTATGTAAATCATAATTATATCACAAAAATGTTCAAGGTTAATTATGTGACAAAAATGATACAGCATTGTAAGCTTCAGCACACAGTAAATGAACTAAGTAAGGGTTAGTGTGAAGTATTTTCTCTGATGCATGAGTTAACAGATGTTTTAAGGCTGTGAATTGATTGAGGCATGCTGTCAGTCCAGTGCTAATGATAACTTCTACAAACATCACACCTTGACAGCCGCTGTCACAGCTCAAACTAGTGTTACAGGAAAGGCGTTGTGTCAATGTACTGGTACATATATAAATACAATATATCAGATTGGAAATTAAACAAGTGCAATCACAGCTACATACAACAATACTGTCAAAAACTGCAAAACTCTTATCACCATTAACAAGGGAAGAAACATAAAACTACTGAGATCGCAGCTTAACACAAAAGGTACCAAGAAAACTATAAACTGTTATAATACTGTAACATCGACGAAAATAACAAAAAAAAAGAAATTTAAACAGCTCCTATCCAAGCTGTGAAGTATGACAATTAAGAAGGCTGCAACTGACTGTAACAGCTGAAACACAAGGTACACATTCCTACTGCACTACATATTTATAGCTGAACAAACATGCTATCAAGGAAAAAAAGTTACAAATATTAAAGTAATTAAGGTCATGCCTTAGGTCACTGTTAGACTGCATTCAAATCGCACAGTTAATCTCTTGACCATCAACACAGAACAAATTCAGTGTAAAACAGGATAGGCCAGAGGAGATTCATCAATAATACAATAATCCTTCTTTAGGGCTAAATGGTAGAGAAAAAATTAAAATAACCATATCTCCTGAATAGCTGAATCATAATGACTAGGAATGATCTTTGGTCTGTGCTCACTAAGCTAATCTCAGCCAGGGTGACAGTAGGGGTACTATGACAGGCCTCAACCCCCTGGGTTAGGGAGGGAGAAATCAGCCAGGGCATTTCTCTTGATTGGTATCCAGCAGTCTTTTTTGGAAGTACAAGTGAGTGGACAACAGTGGGACAGGATCAGGTTGAATAATCTCACTGTCAAGGTTCACACTTGAACAATGGCTACTTGGGTGAGTAACTGGTGGACATCTGTTGTCTGTGGAACTGTACCCAGTAAAGGTGTCAGTGCCTTAAAGGAAATGAGGAAATTAGTGGAGAATATTGTTGGGAAAAAATACGAAGAACAACGTACAAAAAAAAAATCCACTTACTGTGTGCAACTGCCAAATTTTATGTTTGGTACTGTTTCCTACATAGACTGAATTTATGCTACACAATCAACTTCCTGGTCATTTACTGGAAAATATGATTATCCCTATCGTGACTTTATTACTTTTTAGTTACAATATCACTGAAGGTTATTACACCCCATTGTGGGCAGTCAGTCAGCGATAGTTTTTTTTTATCACCGGTAGCATAATTAAACAGCGGAGTTAGAAGCTCCCCACAGCTTTCCGGAACAATGACAATGTAAAAGCAATATTTTAAAAACATTAATATTTTGTAGATTAAAAAATAAATACTGGGGTGAGAATGTAATTCACGAGGGAAGGCAGGTTTGTTGATATTTATAAACTGCTTCAAGTTTTAACTCTCTCTGGATTATAGCTTTGAGAATTATCCCAACATCTGTTTTTTATATATATACACATCTTCTGTAGAAGGGGTTCTACGATGGTACAAAAGTTTGAAACTTTTTGTTACAAATATATTTGATCTGAATCTTCAGTAGACCGCATTTTTTCCCTCAAAATATTTATAAATGGTGCATTTTGATAACTTCATAGGTCTATAATAATGTACAGATGCAATTGCAGTTTCTTAAGTCTGCATCTTTTAAAAAGGGGCTTTCTGGACCAATATGGTTCCAAACCGAAATACATAAAAATAACATGATTTAATAATATGAAGTTCATATGATTTGCCACTTTGTAGAGTTAATAGAATTTAACACATTTTTTCTACAAATGTTAATCCAAAGAATACATGTGCCTCACAGACATGGAATAATTTTTTGTTTGTAGTGCAACAGCAAATGTTTTCATACGAAAAAAAAGTAAACAAAACGAACAATGCATATAATGCTGCTTTCTGTAAGGTCGCCATCTTACATCAGCTGATTTTTTTCAGCAAAAGGAAGTTTAAAAGTGCTTGACGTATACACGTACTCATGATGTCACTGTATTGCTTAACAATCTCTGCATTGCTTGCTAAAGAGGCTGTGTATTATTCATAATAAATACCAGACAGAGCTTTTGGGGTAAAATCAGCTTATGGATTATGGATCACTTCCTCCAAATAAAAGGTGTCACTAAGGGACCGTATAGGTCCTACTTGGCCTGCCTTTTTGTGCGATACGTGGAACATTCTTTGTTCCAGTCCTACTCAGGTCCCCTCCCTCACCTCTTCTTCCGGTACGTTGATGACTGTATCGGTGCCATTTCCTGCTCTCACCCCGAACTGGAAAATTTCATCAACTTTGCTTCCAATTTCTACCTTTCCCTGCTTTCACATGGTCCATCTCTGACTCTTCCCATCCCTTCCTCGACTTCTCTATCTCCATTTCTGGGACTAGGCTGTCAACCAATATTTACCATAAGCCCACTGACTCACACAGCTACCTTGATTACATTTCCTCCCACCCCGCTTCCTGTAAGGACTCTATTCCATTCTCCAGCTTCTCCGTCTCCGTCACATCTGTTCTGACGATGCCAGCTTCCACACCAGCAGGTCCGATGTCTTCCTTTTTCCTCAACCAAGGATTCCCCTCCACTGAGGTTAACAGGGCCCTCAACCGTGTCCGTCCCATTTCCCGCACTTCAGCCCTCACCCCTTCCCCTCCCTCCCAGAACCATGATAGGTTCCCCCTTGTCCTCACCTTTCACCCCACCAGCTTCCACATTCAACGGATCATCCTCCACCACCAAACATATCTTCCTCTTCCCTTCCCTTTCAGCATTCCGAAGGGAACATTGCCTCTGCAACACCTTGGTCCACATTTCCATCGGCCCCAACACTTTCTCTCCTTCCTACGGCATCTTCCCATGCGAGCGCAGGAGATGCACGCCTGCCCTTTTACCTCCTCCCGTCTCACTGTCCAGAGCCCTAAACACTCTTCCAGGCGAAACAGCGATTTACTTGTACGTCTTTCAATTTAGTATATTGTATTCACAGCTTACGATGCGGTCTCCTCTACATTGGGGAGACCAAACGCAGATTGGGTGATCGCTTTGCTGAACACCTCTGCTCAGTCTGCAAGCGTGACCCTGACCTTCTGGTCACTCGCCATTTTAATTCTCCGTCCCACTCCCACTCTGATATCTCTATCCTCAGCCTCCTACACTGTTCCAATGAAGCTCGAGGAACAACACCTCATCTTTCGATTAGGCACTTTACAACCTTCCTGACTCAAAACTGGTTTCAATAACGTCAGATCATAACCACTGCTCCCATTTATTTTTTGGTGGGACTATAGGTGCTGGTAATGGTTCTGCTATTGCCATTTACAGCTCCACTAGACCCATCTTTTGTTTCTTTACTTGTCCCATTTCACCCTCCTTGCCTTGCACCATCATCCCTTTTGTCATTTAATCACTCTTTCCCTCTACCCTATCACAGACCTTCCCTTTTCTTCTCCCCTCCCTCCCCTTTCCTTGGCTCTGTACTTGCTTAAAAACTGTTAACTCTTTAACTTCTTCCAGTTCTGACGTAAGGTCTTCGACCTGAAATGTTAACTTTGTTTCTTTCTCTACAGATGCTGCCTGACTTGCTGAGTATTTCCAGCATTTTCTGCTTTTATTATGGATTATGACCGTTATTCAACCTCATCTGTTTAATAAAACTGCATTATATTCTGACTTAACATTCAAACACTACAGCTTGCAAACCAATAATTTGCAAACCAAAAATATAAATACATGTAAAATGTTATTAAATCCTTCAAATGAATGAATAAAGCTGCAAATATAAACATGCTTGAAATTAAAGGTGTTTGTAACAACAGATTAAACATCAAAAGTAGCAAAATTCTTGATTGTGATTTTAGTCTTTACCAGTATCTGTGATTTTGTACAGCTATGCACAATCACCTTATTACTTCTGTTATCTATACAATTAAAAGAATTACACATGGTGCTCATCATACCAAACTATATGTCTATGCAGTGTGTCATATGGATGTAGCACAAAAAAAATCCATCATACTTTTCGAATTGGTGTACATTATTTGTTGTTAGTCATGCTGATTGGCTTAAATAGCCTATAAACAGGAAAATCTACAAAACCAATGTCCACAGACGCCCAACCAAACTGCTCAAACATTTTTCAAAGCTTCCAAACAGCAACTGCCACAAAACAAACCAACTGAACCACAATTTTTTTCAAACTGCTTTTGGCTGCCATGTTCCTCCTCACTCAGGTCAGTATATATAGCTAAAAATAACATTTGTACCAGAATACACCAAAAATGAAACTCACTCATAAAATTCGTAATTTAATGTTAGAAACGGCTGCATAGTTCCCCTTGCACAGGGCTGCCCCTCTCTCTGGAGCTTGGGGTTTGAGTTTCAGTACCAGAGTTGGATCATCCGATTTCCCTTCCTGGCCCCCAAGCTAGTTGACGTTATGAATAGTTCCCTCTCCTCAGGAGCTGTCCCCTTCCCTTCCAAAATAGGAGTCATCACTTCCTCCTCAAAAAACGCATCCTTGATTCATCCATCTCTAAATACTGCTCCATCTCCAACTTCCCTTTCCTCTCCAAGGTCCTTGAACGTGTTGCGATCTCCCAGCACTTTCCTGCAATTCCCCTTTTGAATCCCTCCAATACGGCTCACGCAGCACCGATACGGCCCGAACCAAATTTACAAACAATAATTTTGTGATTGCAACCCTGGTGCATTATCCCTCCTCAACCTGTCTGCAGCCTTTGACATGGTCATCCATACCAACCTCCCTAATGTCTCTCCTCTGTTGTTCAGCTCCATGGAAATTCACTCGTTTGATTCCACTCTTAGTTATCTAATTGAAGGCAAAGCATCTCTCACAATGGCTTCTTTTTCACTGTCACCTCCAAGTCCCGCAAGGATCCATCCGTGGCCCGTCGAATACAATACTGCCCCTTGATGACATCATCCACAGATATGAGGAGAGTTGCACATATACATCTATGACACCCCACTCGAGATCTGCACCACCTTTCTGACTACTTTTCCAACATCAAGTGTTGGAAGAGCTGAAACTGCAAAACATCATTCCCACTTTACTGACTCTATCTCCCCTCCCTGGCCACATCCCAATCATCTCTCTCCCTCCCCCTCTCTCACTGACATAGCAATTTACAATAGTAAATATTGACAGAGAAACATGATCAAAAATCGTGACAGCATTAAGTGTTGTGGACCTGAAACGCGCAGCATACGCCAGATTTCTACATATACATTAATTCGTCTCCCATGGTGTTGCACATGGGCAGTAAAGACCAAGTGCAACCTTCAGGGTTGGAGGGTAGAAGATGATTTGACCAGGGTGCACAGGTATAACTCAGTCCCATATTTAAAACCATTATTCTGTTCTCATTTTTATATTTATATTATAATTTTTTAATGTCCACATTAAAGCATAGGCTTCGAGGAGTTCCTGACATTTACCTGAGGAAGGAGGAAGCCTCCGAAAGCTTGTAAATTTCAAATAAAATCGTTGGACTATAACTTGGTGTTGTAAAATTGTTTACACATTAAAGCAGTGAGAGCAGAAGCGAAGAGTGACCAATGGAAAAGTGAATAGTGATTAAGGTGTGTCGAATTACATAGAATGTACAACACAAACAGGCCAATCAGCTCAAAAGGTCCATGTCGGTATTTATGCTCCACGTGAGCCTCCTCCCTCCCTACTTCATCTAACCCTATCAGCATATCCTTCTATTCCTTTCCCCCGCATGTGTTTATCTAGCTTCCCCTTAAATGCATTAATGCTAGTCACCTCAACTACTCCTTGTAGTAGCAAGTTCCACATTCCAACCACTCTCTGGGTAAAGAAGTTTCTCCCAAATTCCCTATTGGATTTATTAGTGACTATCTTACATTTATGGCCCCTAGTTCTGGTCTCCCCTACAAGTGGAAACATCTTCTCTACATCTACCCTATCAAACCCTTTCATAATCTTAAAGGCCTCTATCAGGACACTCTTCAGTCTTCTCTTTTCTACAGAATGGCAGGGGATCGAAAGAGAGGAGCAAATACCTTAAATACAGAACTTTTAGAACTACCATTGAGGCACATAAAAGTGGTGTCTTTGAACTGTGTAAATAATTGTGGGTCATCATTTAGTTTTACTATGCCTTGATTGTTTTCTTGAGGTTTAATGATGTTAAAAATGAAAACTGATTTTTTCTGAATTTACCTAGTCTTTTTTTGGCTCTATTTTCCCCTGATTTTTTTCACTAGTTTTTGATGCTAAAAAACGCCCCAAAAAATCTGGATTTTAAATAAGCAATAAATCCAACTTTGAAGTCATTTGAGTATAGTGGTGTCTGTCTTTTAAAAAAACTACTATCCTTAAATTTTAAAAATAAGCAGAGCTGTATGCTACTTCTGTATTTTCTATACTTCATTGGGGTAATTATGCAAGGCAGTGTTTGCAACATGGAACCTCGCTAGCAGCAAGAATGAGTCGGAAAATTGGGGCCATATTGTAGCCACATCTCTGGTCCTACAGTTGCCACTGGGGAGACTCCGCAATGGGAAATATTGTTTTGTATCTAACAGCGCTATACAGTCCTGCTGCAATTGTCTTAAACTGCTGCCATCCATTGTCTTGCTTGAAAGCGCAAGAATAAACAGTCTATCCAAGGACATCATAATGCTAACTTCTACACTACCCAGACCACCACAATCCACACTTCATTTGACTCAAAAAATAGCAACTGAAGAATTTTACAGCAAAATCCCTTTTAAACCAATAATTACAGTATTAAGTGTTGTTTTTAAATTAACACAAGCTATGTCTGCTTTCCACGGTTTCAGAAAATGTTCATTTGCCTGAAGACATAGCAACAGTGGAGTAGCTATAATCTTGTTTGCGGTTTAAAGTAATTTACCTTTAATGGATTTAGCAATCAGGAGCTACTTTAAAGTGCAGTGTATCTATGTATAAAGTGCACTGGTACTTCCTTTGGTCAATCTGGAAAACAGACCTGCGTAACTTCTCTTTCCAGTTTTAGCAAAGGGTCTTGTCCAAAACATTAACCTTGCTTTCTGTTTACAGAAGCTGATGGGCTCACCGTGCATTTCCAGCATTTTCTTTTTTTATTTCAGATTTTCATAATTTTTAATTCAAATTCCCCACTGTCCTTCAGTATCCCAAAGTCAACCTGACTCAATACCTATTTTTGAGCTGACTACTTTGACCAAAATCGAAAAATCGAACTTTGCACCAACAGCAATGAAAGTACCCGAGTGCAGTTGACAGCTAGACGCCAGACTGGAAGCCCTACCTGTAGCACGGGCTCTATATGATCAATGTCAAAGGAAGTTGCAAGAGATGCAGAGGCCATGTCCTTGGCTTTGCGAATCAACATACAATGCAGTGCTGCTGTTATGTGCTATGGAATCATAGCCTTCTTACACTCAGTTCCTTTCAGACCTGGGTAAAGCTAGTCCCCAAGGGCTATATCTGAAAGAAGTGAGTTTTGACATTTGTACATGTGGAACTGTCATTCTGACATGAACCAGCAAAATCATGCCTTTCTGCTGAGTCTAGAAGATACTTCACCAACAACTTGCACTTATATAGCAACCTTAATGTAGGAAAACATCCCAAGGCGCTTCACATGAGCATAAACAAACAAAAATTGACAGAGCGAAAGAAAGAGCTATTCGGAGGGGTGACTAAAAGCTTGATCAAAGAGGCAGGTTTTAAGGAGGATCTTAATAGAAGAGAGAGAGGTGGAGGGGCAAAGGGGTATAGGGCAGGAATTCCAGAGCTTAAACCATAGATGGCTGAAGGCACGACCACCGATGGTGGGACGAAGGGAGTGAGAGATGCATAAAAGGCCAGAGTTATAGGAACGCCGAGTTCTCGGAAGGTTGCAGGGCTGCAGGAGGTTACAGAGATAAGAAGGAGCAAGGCCATGAAGGGATTTGAACATGAGGATAAGAATTTTAAATTTGAGGCGTAGGTGGACCGAGAGCAAATGTAGGTCAGCGAGCACAAGAATGATGGGTTAGCTGGACAGTGCAGGTTAGGATATGGGCGAGCAAAGTTTTGGATGAGCTCAAGTTATGGTCGGCCAGAAGAGCATTGGAATAGTCAAGTTTGGAGATCACAAAAGTATGGATAAGGGTTTCAGCAGCAGTTGAGCTGAGGCAGGGGCAGAGATAGGCAATGTTATGGAGGTGGAAGTCTTTGTGATGGAGAGAACATGGTATGGGAAGCTCCGATCAGGGACAAATAGGTTGCAAACAGTCTGGGTCAGCCTGAGACATTGAATAGCGCGTGGGATGGAACCAATGACGAGGGAAGGGTATTCGTGACTGGGGCCAAATACAATGGCTTTGGTATCTCAATTTTCAGTTGGAGGAAATTGCAGCTGATCAAAGACTGGATGTCGGACTAACAGGCTGACAACACAGAAGCAGAGGAGGGGTTGAGAGAAATGAGGGTGCAGCACACACAGCTGGGAGTCAACAACATACATATGGAACCTGACATCATGGCCAGGATTCTGACCTGGTGCCAGGATGGGGTTGAATTGCGGGCGGGAAACCCGGAAGTACAGGTTTCCCGGATATCCTTATGATTTTGACGTAAGGAAGTCTTTTATTTTTTTGTTGCTGGTTTTCCAACCAACAGGCCATCCTGATTGACAGGCTAGCCTCAGTCGGACAGGAGCAGAGCAAGGAATAAGCCTTAGACTGTATAGTTGGGGGGGCATGTCAGTCATCGGGGGGGGGGGAAAATTGGGGGGTCGATCAGGTGTCAGTCATTGTGGGGGGGTCCAAAATTGTTGGGGAGGGGGGTGGAGAAGTGTCGCGGTCATGGGGGGGGGTCTGCGATTGTTTTTTTTGGGGGGGGGGGGGGTGTCACTGCAGGTAGGCTTGTTGGGCCTGGAGGAAACACTCCTGCTCCTCTGGGCCCACAAGAAGTGCGGGAAAAGCACTTAGCTGCAGTTTCGGGCCTTCTCGCCTCCTCTCACGCAGCGCGAGGGAGAAGACCCAGCAATCCCGGCCCCCACGGGTTGAAATTGCAAAACCTTTCAAAATGGAGGCCCACGGCCTCCTTGAAAGGTTTTAGTGACCAACCCTCCCTCCCAAGAGCGGGTTGATTGCCCGCCCCTCGTCCCGCCCTGGTGAAAACCAGAAATGGACCGGTTTGGAGGAGGGTCTGAAATTGTTGCAATTTTCAATGCCCCCCCCCACCCCCAACCCATCCGTTTTTCCCAGTTAAAATCCTGCCCCATGTCTTTGCATGATGTTGCCAAGGGGCAGCGTGTAGATGAGACTCAGAAGGGAGCCAAAGGGACTTCAGAGTTGCAGGAGGGGGAAAGGAAGCCACTGCAGGAGATTCTCTGGCTACAACTGGATTGGTAAGAATAGAACCAGAGAAAGGCACTCCCACTCAGCTGGATAATGGAGAAGAGGCATTGGAGGAAAATGGGGATGTCAACTATGTCAAAAGCTGCAGAGATACGACGTGTGAGGAGACATAATGTACCATGGTCACAGTCACAGAGGATGTCATTTGCGTCTTTGATTAGGGCTGTTTCAGTCCTGTGGCAGGGGTGGAAACCGGATTGGTGGTGTTCAAACATGGAGTTACGGGAAAGATGGGCATGGATTTGGGAGGCATAATATATTCAAGGACTTTGGAGAGGAAAAGAAAGTTGCAGATGGAGCCAGGGCCAGCCAGGACTGAGGACCACCACAGTCAAATGAATTATGTACAAGGTCAATGTGCTAATGGAATAGACTACCCATTCCCCAATGACCACAATAAGTTTGAGCACAGTGCTCAGAGAAAAAGATAAAAGGGAATGGAAACAGTTCATTTGAAGGACCTCTTACACAACAATCCACTATTATGTTTAACACTACATTTGATTCAAAATTACCTTGACCAACACTGTAATTATACATCTTAACAATCTTTTCCCCCTCAACTCAAGTTACTCCAATGTACTTACATCCTGAACAGGTTGACTTATGCTGAGGCACAAGTTCCATAGGTCCCAATAGCCCTTAAATATCTTGCACAGGTGGCCATTCCTAACATGCGAGTCAAGACACCAAGTGTGTGCAAGCTGCTGGATCAGAGGGAACAAGGAAGATAAAGAAAGAACTTGACCCCGAATTTCTTGTCTGCTGCAATAATGATAGATCCTTGGCACAGAGGATCTTCCACCCATCACTTGGTTTGTTCCTGATCCCATCCCGATGTCAGGAGCATTTAAGTACTTTGGGCGGACACCAGGACCATTTATGGTGCAGCTGGAGCATCCGCCTCAGGTGTGGGGGGAAAACGGAAACCTGGCTTTTACATTTTAAATCAATCCCCAATCATGAAGACACTTAGCAAAGCTAGATGCCAGGGATGCAATGATGTCCGTTGCACTCAGTAGAGTGCAACTGATGGGAAATAGTTTCCCATACTTCTTTGTTGTGGTAATGTGCCTGCCTCCACTTCTGGCAGAATTTTTGATGGGTGCATAAAGGGGCAGAGACCTGCTGTAACAAGTTCCCATCCCATTTCATGCCCCCACCCAACCAGATTACTACTTTCCTTGCACAAAGACAGGGGAAATTCGGGGCTTTTGTATTTGAATAATGCCGTATAACATCCTCAAGACATCACAAAGCACTTCACATCCAATTAATTACTTTTTAAGTGTAGTCACTATTGTTTTGTATTCAAACGCAGCAGCTAATTATATACAGCAATGTCCTCTGAACAGGAAATGAATGTCCAGTTAAACTGTTTTTGGTGGTGTTGATTGATCGTGGAATGCTGGCCAGGACACGGAGAACTACTTGTTCTTCTTTGAATAGTGCCATGGGATCTTTTACATCCATCTGAACAGGCAGACCAGACTGTGATTTAACATCTAATTGAAAGGTGGCACCTCCAACAATGCAGTACTCCATTAGTACGACACTGAAGTGTCAGCCTAGAGAATCTGGACAAGTTGGCTGCATCTTTATTTTCTGCATGGAAGATTATTAATATACAACACATTCAATCAACACTGCTTTGTTCAATGCTAGCCATGATGTGGAGATGCACCGGTGATGGACTGGGGTTGACAATTGTAAACAATTTTACAACACCAAGTTATAGTCCAACAAATTTATTTTAAATTCCACAAGCTTTCGGAGGCTACCTCCTTCCTCAGGTGAACGGTGTGGAATCTTCATTTATTTTCCACACCGTTCACCTGAGGAAGGAGGAAGCCTCCGAAAGCTTGTGGAATTTAAAATAAATTTGTTGGACTATAACTTGGTGTTGTAAAATTGTTTACAATTGTTCAATGCTAAGGAATATCTTCAGCTGGGACACTTCAAGTGCACTTACAATGTAGATGTAATATACATTTGTCCCTACTGAAGTTGAACTGGGTGTTGTTCCATATACTACCACGGTACACTTCTCTTTTAGGAGCAGCCACTTGTCTTATTCTAGCTAGATTCTCCTTTCTAGGCGTGTAATCTAAAGAATGATCTTGCATTTATCTAACGCTTTTCGCATCTTCGGGTTGTCCCAAAGAATTAGTATCGTAACTTTTTTTTGTCCGCAAGTCTGGATTAGTGCTATGCGATCTTTTACATTCACCTGAATAGCAGTCAGTTTAACATTTCATCCGAAAGACAGCACTTTTGACTATGCAGCACTCCCTCAGTACCGCAGCGAAGTGTCAGCCTAGATTATGTGATCAAGTCCCAGGCTTGAAACTGTGACCTTCTGACTCAGAGGCAGGAGTGCTACCACTGAGCTCAGCTAACACTTATATCAGTGTAATTATTTCCATAGTTCTTATATTTGACAAGCCTTCATTTATTTATAACAAGGCCAATCCTATATGATTCACTTCTTGCTAATTACATGGTTAGCACCTATCACATCTTTAAAAAAAAATCCTCTTTCTGCAATTCCAATTTTCACAATTTTAGTACAGCTTTAATTTTTTTTTAGAAAATATAATAAATATATAGTATTTTAAAAATATCAATTTTGAAAGCTGCAATTGGCATTCTGCTCTCTAACGGTTTTAGCTTTTTATTTTCTCTCCTCCATTTTGTGAATTATTTTCTCTCCCTCTTTCGATCCTCTTGCAGACGCCTGCCAATGCCACAATGCCAACTGGGGAGGTACACAGGCTGACTTGCTCTCCAAGTATATTGGATCCATCGGGGAATATAACCCATGCACTCCTGAAGAATCATTCATGTTCTACCAACCCATGGCACAGCACGAGTGCACCAACATTCTGCATCACTAGGCTGCCTTGCAAATGGTTGATTTTCCTTTCAATTATTTTAAGAACTTCTTAGAGGCAGGCAGGTAGCAATTTTAAAAGCCAGCGTTTAACACTGTCTAGCTGACCATTGGTAAGTAAAAGATTAAGGAATTTTATTCCATGCTGCATTTGTAGACAGCTCTGCCCCCTGTGCCCAACACATTTTGACCTGAAAAAGGCTCAGCAGGAGTTGCACTACAAGGAGAAAAGAAAGGATGATTAAGCTGTCCCCTGTTCAATTTCGTATTGTTCAGGCATAAAAGGTTGAGAAATAATTGGCATTTAAAGAGATCGAGCATGGTGACGCATTTTCAAATACCTAATGGAGATGCTTTGATAAATCGTGCAGTCAGCATATATTTCTCAGCATAAAAATTGTAGCGTAGAGGCAAAATGGTTCCTACTGTTTATCATTATGTATTGCTTTAAATCTCTCTGCGCACATATGGTTAAACTAAACCATATTATGCTGTGCAATAAGCATCTCTGAATCACAAAATGATTAAATGTCCAATTATTCAATGATTATCTATGTTACGATATTTTTGAAAGAAATCAAACAGTCCAGAAATGTTAATGTTCCATTAAACTTTTACTGACAAACTGGTTTTCAAACGGCAACTCTGTCCTATTTATTGTAAATACATATTGGAAACTATAATTATATTAATTTTTATTTTCTATGTGTACAAAGTATATAAATGGGAAGGAGAAAGGGGCAGCATCAGCAGTGTGAACACCACGACTAACAAATTTTCTTAATTAGAAAACAAGACTTTACAAAATTTGGGAAACTTACAAAATCCATCAGAAATAAATAATTGAGAAGTACTACAAGACTGGGTGTATAAGGCAAACTATCTTACACAGTAAAATTGGCCCACAAGGTACTTTCACATACAACGTTCCCATGATATTGCTGCACCTAATCAGGGTGTTTCAAGTTCTGCTATGCAACATAGTGCAAGGACACAAGGAAGCTTGTGAGAAGGGCTTGACAATACTTTACATAGTGCAGGGTTAGAGGTTTAGAAGTGCTTTACTGTAAATTTCACTTCATTTGATATGATTTCTTTGTTGCCTTTAAGATAAAGGGGACAACAGTGTTGGGGAGCAGGAGTGGAGAGCTGCATGTTAACTAGTGTTGGGAGGTTACTGGCAAGATATAACAGCATGCAACACTACCTGCATTAAGCTGTACTGATTTGTGGTCAAAAGGTCGAGAAGTTGGTGGTGTATGGGGAAGTGTCAGAATGGAAAGCAGCTGCTAGTGAAGTCCCAGAGGGTCAGTGATGGGGCCACTGTTGCTTAAAAAATTTTTTAATGGCTTATAGGACAGAATATTGTCCGAGATCTCTAACTCTGTAAATGACACCAAGTTGGGTGCTGGGACCAATGATGCTTACCAGCATGCAATAATTCAAAGGGATCTGGACAGGCTCGGTCAATGGGCAGATGGAGTTCAACAGAGAGAAGTGCAAAGTCTTGATAAGTAGAAAAAAATGAGAATGTGAATTCCGTATTAAATGGCAACATGCTTGAGGCAACAAAGCAGGGAAGAGATTGGCTGTTTAAGTGGACAAGTTGTTAAAATCATTGGTTCAATGTTCATCAGTGATGAAGAAAGCAAATATAACTGTTTGCTGGAGCGGGGCATCTCGCGGCATGCCCCTTTAGCTAGACTTGTTTAGGTTTTAAAATTTTTTGCCCATAAAGTTGCTGGAAATGCAAGTGATAACAGCGCAGCGAGGGGAACAGGGCATCAGGGACCTTGGTGAACAACAGGACAAACAGTTTAGCTCCTTAACCAATGAGATTTGAGGATTGAGAAATAAACAGAGGAAGGACTGAGAAGGAGGGTGAATTCAATGTCAAATCAGGTACAGAAAGAGAAATAAAGAGAGGGAAAGACAGATTGGATTAAGAGAGAGAGGAAAGAGACAGAAAGGAAACATAGAAAATAGGAGCAAGAGTAGGCCATTCGGCCCTTCGAGCCTGCTCCACCATTCAAAATGATCGTCTAACTCAGTACCCTGTTCCTGCTTTTTACCCATATCCCTTGACCCCTTTAGCATTAAGAAATATATCTATCTCCTTCTTGAATACATCAAATGACTTGGCCTCCACTGCCTTCTGTGGTAGAGAATTCCACAGGTTCACCACCCTCTGAGTGAAGAAATTTCTCCTCGTTTCGGTTTTAAATGGCATACCCCGTATCCTGAGACCGTGACCCCTAGTTCTGGACTCCACAGTCATCGGGAACATCCTCCCTGCATCTAGTCTGTCTAGTCCTGTTAGAATTTTATATGTTTCGATGAGATCACCTCTCATTCTTCTAAACTCTAGTGAATATAGGCCTAGTCGACCCAATCTCTCCTCATACGTCCGTCCTGCCATCCCAGGAATCAGTCTGGTAAACCTTCGCTGCACTCCCTCCATGGCAATGGCATCCTTCCTCAGATAAGGAGACCAAAACTGCACACGATACTCCAGATGTGGTCTCACCAAGGCCCTGTATAACTGCAGTAAGACATCCCTGCTCCTGTACTCAAATCCTCTTGAAAAGCAAGAAGAAAAAATTTAAATTTAAAAATTGACATTTTTAAAATCTCCCATAACAATGCACAACCTGAAGGAATGAGACTCCATACTTATAACTGTTCACTTTCTAGGCAAGAGAGGTTGATTAGCAGTCATTAACAATTATCACATAGTTAAAAGGGTACTTACGTTGTTAATTACTAGACGTAACATTTTGTGGCGCGTTTAATGGGCAATTAATGTGCAAATGCTGCAACTTCTTGAAAATCACGGGGCGGTTAAGCGCAAAATGCTGTTTTCCCAAAGCTTATGGCGCAGCAGTATTGGCCAGCAACTTTTGGCTATTTGCAATTCATGGGGTATCTCTTCCTTGCTACAAGTTGCTGGCCAATTTGCGCATTAGTAACGGCGTGCATCACCCAGATGCCATTGTTTTTTCAGCAAAATCTAACTAACGGTGTGACTTGTAAGCTGAACAGCTAATGTTGAGGTTCTTTGTGGCCTTAGTGAGCCCTCGTTTGGAGTATTAGTTTAGCTTTCATTTCCGTATTACAGAAAAGTGGCGGAGGGAGTCCAGAAGAGGCCTACCAGGCTGATTCCTTAACTTAGAATGGCTGAGAAAAGATTATCTACTTTGGGACTAATCACTGGACAAGAGAAGGATTTTGTAGAGATCTTTGATTTTCACAGGTATAGTGAATTTGGATCCAGGAAAGTTGTTCCGTCGACCTTAGGATTTGAGGACTAGGAGACAGAGTTTAAAGTTAAAGGTAGTCCAAAAAAAAATTGGAAATTTAGGCAAATTTTTTGAATGTGATAGGATTGTAGAACAGATGGGGTAGTGGACAGAGAGCTACGGCAGGTTTTAAAAAATGAATTCCTATTAGGAAAGGAGATGAAGGACTGTTAGCTCTAGAATCATGGTAAGCAAATGGATGGGTGGTTTGGAAGGGTAGGCAAGATTAGTCTTCTACTGCCCAAACATTAGAATGTTATAGAGTACAGAAAAACAAATTTCTGAGATTAACTGGCTACTTCATCATGATCATGAAAGAAAGTTGTTGCAACAGAGCACAAATTCTAGTTACTGTTGTGTACATTGCTGGTACTTAAGTTTGAAGGCGTGCGAGCTCCTCAAATTGCATCCAACTGAAAAATGAATGTTGATCTGCATTGGCGCCTATGGTGCTTTTTGCTGATAGGGACCATCGCTAAATATCAGGCTGCATTGCTCCTTGGTGAGTGTGGAGATTGAAAATGATAAGTCAATGAGATGCGAAGAATTTACAATAAATTTATAACATCTCCTACAACATAGGACCTTCCCATAATATATATATTATATATATATATATATATATATATATACACACACAAGGCACTGCAAGCATCTGTTCACCTGGGTGCAAGAACAACGTGAAATTCATGGAGGAAGCTCAGTATAATGGGTCAGGCATGCAACCAGTGCTGTCCGCGTTGCTTATTGGCTGCATGCCTGTTTGGGGGTGCGGGGGTGGGAAATCAGGCTAACTCCACTTAAAGGCAACTAGCACCTCTTAAAGGGGAGCTGCATTCTGGCTGCAAACAGCAGGGAAACTTTGCAATTGGAGAAATGACTGCGAGAGGACAGAGAGGGCACCCAAGTTCTCTGATGCAGCATTGGAGGCCCTGATCCAGGCAGTGAACAGGAGGAGGAAGATGCTGTTCTATGGAGATTATAAATATATGATTTATAAAGTCACAATAAAATGGAATCTGCTACTGCTGAAAAGTGTTGATATAATTCTTACAATTAAAAATGCCTTAGTTAATGCAATTTCTTTAAATTGTAAATTTACTGAAATTGATCTGGAACCACACCAAACATCCTCTCATTTTGTGGTGTAAACATTTTAATTTTCTCAACTTATCAGGAGATTGATAAACCACGAAAATTGGTTATGCAACCATTATATTTACAATCTATGCATCGAGCAAGCAATTCGAATGTTATATGCTGCAAAACACAGACCATAGTCTAATCATAAGCTCATTGCATTCACCAAAGACATAATGGGTCTTCACACTGAATAATATGTCCTTAATCAAGCCACAATACCCCATGTAACAAAAACAGGTTCCTGCAATAAAAACACGACCCAAGAAACCTCTGTCAAATATAAATTTTACAGCACCATCTGTTACAAAAATGTTTTTTCTTGCAATAGTGCGAGAGTCAGGTACATATGGTTTGTGTACCTCTGCTCATGACCTCTGCTCTACACAAATACATTTCTGACAATCATAGAACTACAAACTATGGTCAAAAAGTAAATGTTCACAGTTGAGTAAACAAACCACATTGATAAAAATGATCTCTTCTGTGACAACTTGAATATCTGCAAGATAGATAGCACAAAAAAAAACAGGTAGGCTTCTTTAACATCTACCTTTATGTCCGATGATTATGAGTGGTTGGGGAGGTGCACTGGGAAACTGTGAAGTACTGCAACTTAACTTATTAGATAACTAAACAAAACAACATTCTTGCTATTATTAATTCATTATCCAATCGCACTGAAAATCCCAGCAGGAATTCTTCAGTCCATATATAGCAGAAGAATGGACCAACACAGCAAAAGAAACCCAAGGAATTACATAAAGTGCTCATCTTTGTCTTTATACTTCTAATCATTTTTGTTTAGGCAAGAATCCCTCTTTAAAGCAACATATGTTTCCTTCCCTTTTCATTATTCTCATTACATCTTGGGACCAAGAGAGTGAGTTGCTCCCAAGCCTCTGCTATTGCTGCTCTGAAACCAGATGCCAGGAGGTGTATAAAAGCAGTCTGCCATACTTTGGGAAAATGCCTGGCCTAATGCACCACACCATGGAAATCTCAATTATACTCAGAATCATAGAATTATTATTATTTAATTAATTCATTAAATTAACAAATCAATTACACTTCTCCAAGTTTTCAGTCCTGTGAAGTCAATTTATGTTTGCTACTCTGCCTCAGTACCTCTGTTGAGCTGTTCAGCAATTTCTTGTCTTCAAAATACGGCTTTCTTTTCTCAAGATGTTTTTAATCACTTCAACTTTCAGCAGTGTTTATTATCAACACAGTACATCATATTAGCAACAGCTCATTCATCTTTAGTTGCCTTGAGTAACAGATTACCTTTACTCCACAAAGTTAAATTACTCACCTTCAGGTGTGCTGTCTCTCATCCTTCAAATTAAGTTAACCTCCACATCTAATGGGTAACTCTAGCAATCCCACAGGGAAAATTACTAGCGATGCCTGTCCCTTTAAGCAATTTTCATCCTTGTACCACATAACCTTCCTTTCCCAAATTCTCTATGTGGTAAACGCAAACACAGTCTTCAGTCGTTCATTGACCAAGGCAAATTATATAGCAGAAGTTTGTGTCAGCAAACCAAGAAAAGAAGAGATGACCCCTCATGTTTCAGATTAACTTCCCTTTTCTTTTTGTAAACTAGGAAAAAAGCCATTGTTCAACAATCTGACTCATAGGATCACAGCAAAACAAACTTACTGTTTTGTTTATTATATTAACTAGAGATAGGGCATGCACAGATACTGTTACACACGAGCAAAGTACAACTAGATCAAAGCTGAGAGAATAAAAGAGTCTGGTGCATGGAGGATATTTTCAGTTACAGATGAGGGCCACTGCACCTAAAAGAAATAATTTCTCTGCCTTCATTAATTATCTACTACATTTACTACAGGTTATGCTTTAGGAGGATTAGGTCCTGTCTGTTTAGAAGCTACGGCCTAAGCTAACAGAATTATCAAATTCCATAACTGTTGATAGCCAAGGGAAAAAAATGTTTGGTGAAAGGGTTTAGTTTGGTTCATATATAAATGTACCCAAAACACCAGGCAAAGATCAGGTATCAATGGAAATTACCAAATCAACAAACTACTCTCTGCTTGGTGAAAATTTTATTTCACGAGGACACAAACCATTGATTGGGTTTTTGATTAAGGTAATATCATCTACATTGCAGCAAAGAAACCTTATATCCACACAAGAAATGGATTTCAACTTAGTAATCAGGGGAAGAAAAGGACTGATTCCTTGAGCCTTAACCTCTCTTAGAAAGGAATTCTAAATGAGGCCTGTGCACAGTACCCTCTTTTCAGGTAAAATAAGATAATGATGTCCAGCAACTAAAGCACTCTTCCTGCTACTGAACACATCCAAGTGTGAAGATTTTCCAAGCAGAAATACTGCCACATGAAACCTTTGCTTCGGATGGAAAGTCCTTCGTCTTGCTAAAAACCTTCTTCAAGTTCCAAGCTGGAGCTTGGGTTTTGTGAGCCACGACCTTTCTTGGGAAGGAACGTAGATACGAAAAGGATGTTTCACAATTTACTCTTCCTTCACTCCAAAATAAGCTCTATGCATAATTATGCAACAGTGCTCAAACTCTACTCACAAACTTTGTAAAACGGAAAGCAACTTTTAGTTTCACACAGGATGGGATCCTACTCTGTATCCTGTAAAAAAAATACAGCAGTGTGCTTCTTGGATGATGTACTAATGTCAATCACCTGTAGGGGTAGACTTTGAGCCCTCAAGACGTCTCTTTCAATCACCAGTTGAAGACTCTGATGTGTGATGCTAAAACTCACATCAATAAAACAGACTTTCCCTATGTGGCACACTGAGGAATAAGTTTCTAAGAGGAAGAGATAGTTTGAGAACCACAGACTGCATGGTCTATGATGAAGCAATTAAGAGATGGGGTGGGACATCACACTGAGTGCCTGCCAGCCAATTTTTCCTTTTTGTGGCTACAACACAATGGGCAAAGGAATTATTGAGAAATCTCATTAATAGTGGGTCTTCTGTGTGCACTGTTGTGTTTCGATTTTTCAGCCCCCCCCCCCACCAACAACCCCAGAACAGCAGATTCCTAACCATGCCAACAGACTGTATAAAATTTAGACCTGGATCACAAACTCAGTAAGATAGAAATAAACCTTGAACTCACTAGCTGAAATCTAAACACAGTAGTGAAGGAGAAATTACTCTCAATTGTAGGAACAGTAAATGCATCTGATGTCAACTGTAGACCATACGGAGGCGCCACTACAGGGTGCAGAAAGAGGAAATCACATGGTGCAAGGACAAAATACGCTTACAAGGACAAACCTCTCTAGCAATTTCCCCTGTGGGATAGCTCAACTTACCTAAGGTCAGTAAAAAATAACAAATGTTGATATAGCTTCTGTTCCATTCTTCACCTGCAGCTCCATCAGCTATCTCCTGATGTTGAGACACGTTTATCAAACCAGATTTGGTTACAAACACAATCCATTGCAATACTATTCCTACATATATTCTTTGTCAAAGTTTCCAATCTTAAATTTATTTTGAATATGCTTACCTGTAACTGCATTTATATAAAGCTAGTAAAAAGATTCTCCACACAGTACAAAATATTCAAAAGAAAAAGAAAATCTATATATTAAACGTTATTTACAAAAAGCAGAAGAAATCAAGAAGCTGTCTAGTGTTGTTATAATTTTATATATATATATATGTATATATTTGTATTTAAAAATAAAAAATTCACAGCTATATTTCAACAAAATCTCACAAGGCCCAGGTAAAACCAAGCCAGGCTCAAGCCAACTGGCTCCGGCTTATTCCCTACCCCTAACTGGGACGGGAAAGGGGAAAGTCAACAAAATTGTATACATTTTTTTCCAACTAAATGCTGCTGTTACAAGTTTTAATACTGTATCTCCCTGATAAACCGCAGGCTGATGGCTCGTGGAATTGGGTCAGATGCAGGATATAGTGAGAAATCTGATTTTATCAGCCTGATTTCCAACCCTGATGTCTTCTCTCTGTCTCTGATAGTGACTACTCTCCATCCTCAGACTCCTTTTCGATTTATGTTCTATGGATCTGCTCTACATTGAATGTTCCATGGAGCACTGTAAGGCAGTAACTATATTTAACTCTACAGTGGGATGTTGATTAACTCAAGGATATACCTACACGGTAAGTGGACCTCCAAGTCCAAATAAATAATGAATGACTTAGGGATTATTGTGCTGCACTTAATAGTACCGTAGTAGAAGCATACGGCATAAATTGATAAAACTGGGTTTGATTTTAGCACATTAACTCTTAACATTTCTATCCACGTAAATATTAGCAAAAAACAATTTTCTTTTGTTTTTCCAGTAAAATCTTGGAGACATTGACTTCCAATCTACGCTTTGGCTCAACCTGATCGCCTCCAGCAAGCATGTTTTATTGTACAAATTTAGAAAATAGAGACATGGGGAAGTGGAACTTTGTTCGACACTGAAAATGTCAGCCTTACCAGTCGTTATTTTACAGTCATGGTGCAGTCCATGATCCATTCTACTGTATAATAATTGTGAAAACAAGCAATTTGACAAGAGGAGAATAAAAGTAGGCAACAAATGTAAGCCCTCACCACTTACATCGTCCACAGTTAGCACGGGCAGCCACCTATATCCGTCAAACTATTTGCCATCTCCATAGGAATCAATTACAAAAGCTTTGCTTGTAACAATTAAGCTTGCCGACCGGGCAGTTTTAAAATATGTTGGTTATTTACCTTTTTGGATTTATCGTCCACTGCGTATAGCAGGTAAATCGCATTAACACCAATGTGCCCGCTATAAGCAGCAGGGACTATACAGCAATGCATTTGCCCACGAGAGTTCTCAGTCTCAATAAGCTGAGATGCCACATATAGGGATATGAGCCGGGGAAACAAATACTATCCTACTCAAAGACTGTATTAAAAAAACTGTCCACATCTTTTAGTAGGCCGGTTATGTACTGCAGTCGATTCCTTTGTGATCAACAGCATCAGGCAAACTGTGGTGTTTTAAGTTTTAAATGCCACAGATGTCCTTAACAATGCTGTACGCCAGGGATGTACAAGCGTCCTTCGCATTCTAAGGGGGCATATATGGATTTAACATCATATTATGTAGTTCCCTCATTTGCGTGCGCCCACCTATTTATGTATGAGCATATTATGCACATGCCACCTAAAATCTTTGCAAATTTTGATGAGTGGGAAAAGGGGGAGGGATCTGGTACACCGGATCTCACCCCAAATTCCACCCAGAATACAACATTTTTATGGCAAAAAGATCAAGGAAATTTGGCCCTTGATTGTATGCCTGGTCACAAGGTTAGCGACTGCAATGCGAGAAATAAAAAAGTAAATAACATAAGAACAGACTCTGATCAGGTGTCAAACAAAATAAATTTTAGTTTTACTAATGAATTAATTGAATACCACTACTAGATTTATACGCTGTAGTACATATTCTCTTGATGAATATACTGGAACGTACTTATCAAAAATGTAAAAAGCTAAACCTAAATTTATGCTAATCGTAGACTTTTGTATACTATTCGGTGAACTTCTTGTTCTCAGTAACATCATCATCTATGAAGGAAAAGGCACAATGGTGACAGTCCCCATTTGGGAAACAAACAAGATAAGCCGCATGCAGCTTCCAACACTAGCAACACAATCATCTGGCTAAAACCAAAAATCTCCTGTAATGGTAACTGGCCCTTCAGCCCACACATAGTTATAATTTGCATTCAGAAGTCCTTTAACAGAAACAATAATACACAAAATGGTAAATGGAATTTTTGGTATCTGTCTCAGTTTCAGATGGCCTCACCATTCTCATATCAATCTCCAGCTACTTCTGCAGCCTTTTGTCAATTCACAACATTTACACAATTCTATCAGCTCTCTCGAAAAGCTTCAGCAAGCTCACTGACTGGATTAGTATACGTTCAGGTTTATTGTTAGGAATTCTTGATTGAAACACATAAAAGGTCCAGGCATAGTGAAAGTCAAATAAAAGTAACAAAATTATCAGTTTGTGTTACATACACAGTGGGCTCTGGATTGACACATGGGGCATGATTTTCACTTGATGCCAGGAAACCAAGTGTGTGGATAGGTGTACGCATTGGGAATCTGGAAGTCATGTGAGTTTGTTGCAATCTGCAATCGTGACTCAATTGGGAGTAATTATTTATGCTTCCAGGTTCCCCGTATGCCAGCCAGCCAGAATGACCATCACATGGTGGGGGCATGCTTGGAGATGATCGCAGGTGGGGGAGGTGATCAGGTCGAGAGAACAGTCAGAGGTCGGAGAAAGCCAGAGACGTCGCGGGGTGGGGGGGGGGGGGGGGGGAAGCCATTGAAGACGTCGCGTTGAGAGGTCGACGATGTCGTGCAGGAGGGGAGGGTCGGAGCCATCAGATGACGGCGGGGTTCTTTGGAGACATGGGGGGTGTGGTGGCCAAAATCATGGGGTGGGGGGTCTCGGCCATCAGAGGGCGGGGCGGGAGCACAGGGCGGATCTACCATCTTGGGGGGGGGGGGGGGAATCGCGGGGGTCCAATTGCACCAGGTGAGGTGGTTGAGCGTGGATGAAGCACTCTTAGCTGCTCCTGGCCTATTGGCCCACAAGCAGTGCAATAAAGGCACTTAGCTCATGGAGCCAGTCCTTCTCAGCTCATCTTACCTGACGAGAATCAGAAGTGATGGGAAAACCGTACAGGTATGGTTAAATACATTTTACCTTTATAATCCACAAAAAATTAAGTGCCTCACCTATTACAATGCCCCTTTAACAAGCCACCTGCCGGCATTAAGTAGGGACGGGACTTCTGGGTTTCAGATGCGCGCACGCGTGCAAACGAGCGTGGGTTGAAGCTGGAAGTGGGCGCGTTGGAGCCGGGTTGCAGTCCCACTTCAAAAATCTGTTACTTTTACCTCCCAGCCACCCCCAACCCACCTGTTCTTTGGGGTTAAAATTACCCCAATGATCTGTACAACAAATTGTACTGTGCCATAATCAACTTTATTCCGTTCATATTATTTTGCAGTAAACTATGCATTTATTAGGACTCAATTATATTATCAAAACACAATATCTGCATAATTGCCTGTGGATTTTCTTTTGATTCATGGGATGTGGGCGAAGCTAACATTTATTGCCCATCACTAAATTGCCCTTGAGAAGGTGGTGGTGAGCCGCCTTCTTGAACCGCTGCAGTCTGTGTGGTGAAGGTACTCCCACAGTGCTGTTAGGTAGGGAGTTCCAGGATTTTGACCAAGCGACGATGAAGGAGCGGCGATATATTTCCAAGTCATGATGGTGTGTGATTTGGAGGGGAATGTACAGGTGGCGGTGTTCCCATGCACCCACTGCCCTTGTCCTTCTAGGTGGTAGAGATCGCAGGTTTGGGAGGTGCTGTCGAAGAAGCCTTGAGGAATTGCTGCAGGGTATCTTGTAGATGGTACACACTGCAGCCACCATGCACCGGTGGTGGAGGGAGTGAATGTTTAAGGTGGTGAGTGGGGTGCCAAGCAAGTGGGCTGTTTTGTCCTGGATGGTGTTGAGCTTCTTGAGTGTAGTTGGAGCTGCACTCATCCAGGCAAGTGGAGAGTATTCCATCACACTCCTGACTTGTGTCTTGTAGATGTTGGAAAGGCTTTGGGGAGTCAGGAAGTGAGTCACTCACCGCAGAATACCCAGCCTCTGACCTGCCCTTGTAGCCACAGTATTTATATGGCTCGTCCAGTTAAGTTTCTGGTCAATGTGACCCCCAGGATGTTGATGGTGGGGGATTCAGTGATGGTAATGCCGTTGAATGTCAAGGGGAGGTGGTTAGACTCTCTCTTGTTGGAGATGGTCATTGCCTGGCACTTGTGTAGCACGAATGTTACTTGCCACTTATTAGCCCAAGCCTGGATGTTGTCCAGGTCTTGCTGCATGCAGGCACGGACTGCTTCATTATTTGAGGGGTTGCGAATGGAGCTGAGCACTGCAGTCATCAGCGAACATCCCCATTTCTGACCTTATGATGGAGGGAAGGTCATTGATGAAGCAGCTGAAGATGGTTGGGCCTAGGACACTACCCTGAGGAACTCCTGCAGTCATGTCCTAGGCAGAGATGATTGGCCTCCATCAACCACTACCATCTTCCTTTGTGCCAGGTATGACTCCAGCCAATGGAGTTTTCTCCCTCATTCCCACTGACTTCAATTTTACTCGGGCTCCTTGGTGCCACACTCGGTCAAATGCTGCCTTGATGTCAAGGGCAGTCACTCTCACCTCACCTCTGGATTTCAGCTCTTATCTCCATGTTTGGACCAAGGCTGTAATGAGGCCTGGAGCTTCGTGGTCCTGGCGGAACCCAAACTGAGCATCGGTGAGCAGATTATTGGTGAGTAAATGCCGTTTGACAGCACTGTTGACAACACCTTCCATCGACACCATCACTTTGCTGATGATTGAGAGTACACTGATGAGGCGGTAATATTCAGAAGGAAACTCTACTAAGTTACAAATTAACTCTAAATCTTAAAAAAGGCAGTTAAACTTATTTATCCTGCCTGGTCTTCCTTGATTTCTGCAGATAGGAGGCACCCTGGAGCAAACACTTTCAGTGACGGCATGAATTAAATATACTGTCCACAGTTACTTATCTTGTTTCAAGTCACTGGAGTCAAGTTTCCCCAAAAACATTGTCTGCATTCTTTGACCAGCAACTTTAAAATACAAAACACTGGGACAAAAGATGATTGACAAATTTAGCACAGTACCCTTTCTTTTAATTTCAAGCGTGCTGCTCCTCAAAAGTTTTACAAAGTGAGAAAATCATCAATGCTTCCTTGAAAATCAGTTCTCATTTTTTTCTACAAAAGTCTGTCAATTTATTTTTAAATTTAAAAATATTTTCAAAAATATTTTTTTCCCCAAACAGTGAGTGCTGATGATGTCGTCCAGAAACTGGCTACAAAGAGTTTCTAAGTTTGACAATGTGAAGAAGTTCAATTAACATGAATGTAGGATGCTTTGGCATATGCTAATTTAGCACCATCGTACTGTCAGCAAGCCAATTCCCCCAATGGTCGGACTGGAGGAGGAGGAGGTTACAGAGAAAAGGAGGGGAGAGGCCATGAAGGTATTTCAACACAAGGATGAGAATTGTAAATTGGAGCCTTTGGAGGTCTGGAGTCAATGTAGGTCAGCAAGCAGAGGGATGAAGGGTGAGTGGGACTTGGTGCGGGTTAAGATACGGACATCTGAGTTTTGGATAAGCTCAAGTTTATGGAAGGTGGAAGATGGGAGACCAGTCAGGAGAGCATTGGAATAGTTGAGTCTTAAGGTGGGCACAGGCATGGATGAGGGTTTCAGCAGCAGATGGGCTGAGGTAGGGATGAAGACTGGCGATGTTACAGAGCTATGTGTCAGGGCAGTTGATTGGTGATGGGGGCTATTCCCTGCAGTCATGGCTAATGATGCCAACAAGGCTTCTTAACACCACGTCTATCCTTTGTGCCAGCTAACTTAAAGAAGTCTAAAGATCCTCTGATGGTAGGGACCTGTCTTATGAAGGAAATTCATAGCAGTCTTCGACAGTGAGGGACTTTGTGAGGGTGTGGAGGGAGAACAGGAAGATGTCAAATACCTTTATTTGTTATGTTAACCATGGTTCATTTAAAGCACCAAGCTATAAGTTAAACTCTCCTTTCTCTGACTGCTGGCTGGCTGCTGGATGTCCTGATCCACCCGCTCCCCTTCCTGTGCACCCTCCTCATGCTGTGGGGATGGAGGTGCTCCCCCCACCTCTTCATCATCATCCCCTTCAGCTTACGGAAGCAGCAAGCCTTTTTTCATTCCAATATTATTTAGTACACAGCAAGCTACAATGGTTCTGGGCTGTATTGCAGGGCTCCACCAGATTTATCAAGGTCCCTAAAATAAATCTTAAGAATGTCTATAGTTTGGTGTCAGCCTTGGTTTAGTGGTAACACTTTCGTCTCTGGGTCCAAGCCCCACTCCAGAGATTTGAGCACATAATCTAGGCTGACACTCCAGTGCAGTACTGACGGAGTGCTGCATTGTCAGAGGTGCTGTCTTTCAGATGAGGCATTAAACCAAGGTTCCATCCACATCCAGGTGGACGTACACGAATCATACCATGGGATCTAAGAAAAGGGAGTTGTTCCTATGTCCTGGCCAATATTTAATCCCTCAACCAACATTACCAAAACAGATTATCTGGTAATTTATCTCGTTGTTTGTGGGGCCTTGCTGCGTGCAAACTGGCTGGGGCATTTGCCAAAATTACATCAGTGACGACATTCAAAAAGCACTTCAATGACTATGAAGCGCTTTGGCATGTCCTGAAGTCATAAAAGGAGCCATATAAATATAAGTCCTTTTTTTTTTCTTTTGATGGTACTGCTTGCATGGGTCTCATTATATCTGTTGTACCCTCTGTGGGATTCTTGCTGGCCTCTATTAGGCATGACTGCAGGGATCGCCCTGATTACCAATCAGCACCCTGATATATTGCACTGAGTCCTGAGGGCTTATATGGTGGATTATCACATGATGAAAATGTCATGACAGTTTCCTGGGTATTGGGCATTCACATGCAGGATAAGGAGATTAGCTTTGCACATTAGCTGCACGATAACAGAATGAAAGCCTGACCAACTCATAAAATTGAGGGGACTGTCATACAGGGCGTTGCATATCATATGCTTGTCAATTGCTCCTTGCACCTGTGCGAACCCTGCCAGTCTGTAAGCTTGCTCTCCCTTTGCTACTCTGGTTCCACTGGGAAGGATATGAATTGTGCAGCCCCCCTGAACAGAGCAGCAGTGACCTTTTTGATGCAGTGGTGAGCTGTGGCCTGATTAATGTGGCCAAGGTCACCAGATGCTATCTGGAAGGATCCTGTGGCAAAGAAATTCAAGGCAGTGGTGATCTTGGCTGGTACAGACAATGGTGTTCTCCTGGTGGAAGTGGGCTACCAGTCTTCAGCCAGCAGTTGACAAATCTTCCCGATAGCCAGTGAGGTGGCGGGGGGTGGGGTGGCTGGGGAAGCACAGCCTGCTGAGGCAGCGACGTTCAAAAAGGTTTAGGAAAGAAATTCTTGCTCTGTAAACCTTGGTGAGTGAATGTGCAAACATAACAAAGAAAGAGAAATTGGGAAATCCATATCCCCAATCTAAAGTTGTACTTTTAACAGACCTGAGAAAAAGTAGCAACAAAACTCCTAACTGAGCTCCAAAGCACTGAAGACATCTATATGCAGGGAAAGTCACACCACCTTTCAGTTGCAGCAACCAAAAAAGCCTCCTCGAAGAAGTATCTGTCTCCATGGTAGCTTGCTGGTGCTTCTACCACCACCTACAGAGCAGCGGAAAATACTTGGGGTGAAAGTTGGTGAAAATGGGTCAGAGAGATTAGCCAAACCCACTTGATCCCACGTTTAAATGTGCTGCAACTGACTTCTCGCGGGCCTCAGAGGGGACTGACAATTTTAAGGCGGTATGTATTACTCTTCCACCACCCCAAATCAGGTAGAAATTCAAAGGAAAGTTCAGCCTCATGTGTCTATTTTATGATTGACTATCAGTATTTGAAAGTTCCAGCTACTGTATTAAACGTTTATACTTAGTTTCTTGCACAATATTGCATTGGAACTGTGCCAAACCAGTCGTATCTTGTTAAAATTATATTTTAAGACAAAACATCCAGTTTGCCAGTAACCCAACTAATAAACTAAAAAGACTAAAAATACATTTCAGTGCTTCGTTGCTATTAAAACAATGTGCCAGATCAAACATGTAGTACTATACTGTAACCATAATGGCTTATTTATTAACACAAAAAAAATCAAACACTTACATCATTGTACATACATAATTATCCAAAACCTTGCACTTCATTTATCATTTCTTTATTCTGCCTTTTCTATCCTCCTCTTGCTAAAATGCAGTTCAATGGGCGGAAGCAGCCCTCCAGTACTTCCTCCAATTCAGCATCATCACACTATTCGACCATATGTGTGTGGTGGAGGGGGGGGCAACATCATAAGTGAGCCCCTCCCTGTGTTCATCCAATGTCCACAAACACACACACACACACATATGATAATCATCAGCAGGGAGAATCCTGGGTGACTTTTCCTCTCCCTAGCATTTGAACACTAAAGCCAATTACAGTGCTCCTACCATTCTCCCACTTGAGATTAGCAAACCCAGACCAGAATGGGAACTGAAACTATGACTTTCCCAGTCACTATCTACTGAGCTATCAGAAGATCTTCCACATATTTGTATTTAGTCGTCAGCTTTAAAATGAGTTATACAAAATAACTGATTTTTGTTCCTTTTATTTAGGGTTATATGCACTTCAACAAGCATGTCAGCTGTTCCCTACAGCACAGGTTCCTAAACTGTGGCGGGGTGGGTGGGGTACACCCCTAGGGGCAAAGGAGGAGCTGGACACAGTGTCTGGGAAATTCCTCACATCAACTCCCACTTCGTTGCCTTTACTTCACTGGAAGTGCGGTGGAAACCCTACTAAAACACTTAAATAGGGTTTCGGCCACACCTCCACTGAAGTACCACAGTCCAAGCAGGAGCCATTCCCAGGACTTCCCCAGCCAGTGAGTTCTAATGAAATGACTGGACTTCATATTAAAACCCAAAAGTGTAACAAAGCAGAATTAAAATAGCTGAAGTAGCAAAACTGAAGTATTCTGGGTTACCAGCTATATCTACACAAACACAAATTATGGAAAAATACTGTTTCTTAAAAAGAGACATGCTCAGCAAAAAATGTTTGGGAAACTCTGCCCTAACGCATCATCTCAGCTTTACACTAAGTACTATTCACAAAATGTTCATGCTTGTCATCTCTATACCACAATGGAGCAGGTATTGTAGCTTTCAGCTCACGAAGAAGAACTGTCAACTTACTGACAAAACCCTACAGTTTAAGAGTTACCTTATGAGAAAATTCAAATGACCTCAATGGATAAAATAAAAACAATTATCTTACCAATCATGTGATTTGCAACATGGATCTGTATTTCTCGTTCCGTCTCAAAAGTCATCTGGCACTTGATGCACTGGTAGGTCTTCTTCTGTCCGACAATTATAAGATGAAGGAAATTATTATTTACTGTGGTGTACTCACTTAGCATTGTATGTTTAAAGTTGTACAAAAACAACTTAAATGAATTCAAACTGATGTGCTTAAAAATGCAACTTGAAGGTATTAATTCAATTCAACAAGGTACCAGGTTGACATCTTTTCAAGATTCCTATAAAAAACAATGTACACTACACAGCTAAATCAATAAAGTATAAAACAAATCCCAGGGTTTATTATATTTACGTGTTTAAATACACTGCCCTTCCTAAGGAATATAAAAAAATATAGATTTTTATTTCTATTCCTACCATATGAATTCTTTTTATTTTCTTACCCTGGGAGCAGGTGATGCCTGTGATGACTTTTTCTGGCTACTTGTCTCTGGTGTCATTTCTCTATGGTCTATCTGGATATGACTCTCCAGATCTTCCACAGTTTCAAACTTAACTGCACAATCAGGACACCGAAGACTGGCACTGGTTCTTTCATTGCTTTCCTGCTGAGTTACATTTGAAGATTGGCCATTTGTACTTCTGTTCATGCAACCTGCACACAAGCCATATGGCAAGCCATTGATGTCAAGTTTCACCAAGTCCTGTTTGCTCCTAAACTCTTTCAGGCATAAAGCACACTTGTAGAGTCTCTGATGACTCTGATTATTTGGAGATGAGGATGCAGAGTTTCCTGACAATTTTTGCATGTGGAATGTTCCATGAATTTTCAGCTCAAGAGTAGAGGTGACTGTCTGCATGCAAACTACACAACGGAACCCTGTGAGAGAGTTTCTTAGGTCTGGATGCATCTGGCAATGTTCAATGAATTCCTCTTCACTCTGCAATGGCATTTTGCAGATCCTGCAAGTTCCCGTATCAAGACTTTTGCTATGGGTGACCTTATGCTCAGTCAGCGTTAGAAGTGAAGGGAACCTCTCGCCACAAATGGGACACATGTAGTGCTTTGCAGGTCCACGATGGGTCTGCATGTGCTCTCGGAGGCCACTCTCGGAGAAAAAAGTCCTTGCACAGATGTTGCACTTATGGCTGCCCTTGATGAATTCTGCCTTTTTCCGTGAACAATCATCTTCTCCAGCTCGAATGTTGTGATCTCTCAACCTGTGATTCTGAAGAAGGACCTCCATAGTGTACGCTGCACCACAGATATCACAGCCATACATTGGCTCTGAGGCATCAATATCATCTTCACTAGCTTCATGGCTGTTTAGCGCTTCCTGGTTCTTCATCAGTATGTTCTGGAGGTCAGTCTCCACTCTCTTATTGCATGATGCAATGCCATTCGCAGTACCATTTTGGCTACTGTTGTCAAACACACAGTGTTTCTCTCGTAAGTGCTTTTCTAGCAAAATAATGGCATGGAAGGCCTTACTGCAAAATTTACAGTTGTATTTTTTGCTGTGTGTTGTGATGTGGCATTGCAGTTCTACTTCTGTACTGAACGTGTCGCCACAGAATATGCATTTACGGGCTTTTGCCGGATTACCCAAATGGCTATGCTTGACATGAAGCTGAAGATCTGCCTCCTTTCGAAAATCCCAATTACAGGCTGTGCAGCGGTACATCTTCTTTTCGTTACTATGCTTCACTGCCAAATGCACTTGGATGGAGACCTTGGAATCAAACACTTCTTGGCACAATGTGCAGTGATATAACACAAAAGTATGCATATCCAGCAAGTGCTTCTGTAGGTCATCCACTGAGGAAAATTGCTTGTCACAGCTTTCGCAGACATAATGAGTAGAAGTTGTCATGTAGTGTATGGTGAGATGTTGTAAAAGAGTCTCCTGGGAATCAAAATCCTCTTTACACTGAGGACAAGACTGCTTCCTTAGAAGAATTTCCAGATGTGACTTCAGATGGCTTTGGAAACTTTCAAAAGAGGAGAACTTGAGATCACATTGATTGCATGGGTATTCACCATTCGATAGTGAAGGTACACTTGCTGACAACCTCTGTCTTTTGGGAGAAGATACTTCTGCATCAGAAGAAATGGGACTTTGCTCCGACTTTGATTTTCGGCCACTATTTGCTAGTGGAATGTTCTTATGGTTTTCCTTGATATGCTTTGTGAGCTTAAGAATGGTGCCAAAAATGGGTGAATTGGTGCAGTAAGGACAAGAATAAACTTCCATGAAGGACTGTGTGGCCTGTAGTACAGGAGACTCCAGCTTGGGATTTCCTACATTGCAATGAGCTTGCTGAATGTGCTCTGCGAGTGAAGATTCTGTAAGGAATCCCAGTGAACAATGGGAACAGAAGAAAGTATGGTTTCCATCTTGAGAGAGTGCGTTTGGAACACAATGTGTAATTCGTATGTGTTCCTGCAAACTATTTAGGTCTGCAAATATCTCTGGGCAGTAATTGCAGTGAAATGTAGACGCACTGGTGAACTGCATTACTGGAAAAACATTATTTTTGTGTACTTTCCGGACATGCTCATTTAAGTTATACAAAGTGGGAAGTGAATCAAGGCAGAACTGGCATGTGTGACTTTGCTGAGGTTTATCTGAGTGAATAGTTTTTAAGTGAATTTCTAGGACAGCCAAACTACTGAAATCACGCTTAGAACAATATGGGCAGCTATAGGTGACTTTTGGTGACCAGGAGTTTTGACTTCCTTCCCTTTCCAAGGGTCCTGAAGGTTTCCTCTGGCTTCTGGATGGTTTTAGGGTAGAATCAGGTGTGGAGCCTCGTTCTACAGAAGCACTGGAATCTGGGGTTGTGCTGCTCATTGAAGCCGCACTTCCTGTAGCAGGGTCAGGACTTATGCTATGATTACTAGAATCTGGTTGCCTATGGCTATCCAAGTGGCAATAGACTTCTTCCACCGTAGGAAACTGTTCTGGGCACATTGGGCACTTATGTTTCTTATTCCCGTGGGCTAGATCAATGTGATTGATCAGTGCATTTTCTTCTGCAAATACTTCAGGGCAATGGATGCACTGCAACTCTGCTTTCTCACAAATCTGTGGGTGATTTGTTGCCATATGCTTTTCCAAGTCTTCAGCTTGATTAAATGTCTCATCACAATAATCACAGACAACATCTTCTTTCTTCATCTCTTTCTCAAGCTTGGCAACATGATCTTTGTTCTTCTTATGAGCCTGCATGTGACTCTGCAATGAACTAGTGGAAGAGAACCCACGTTTGCAAATAGTACACTTAAATGGCTTACTTGAGCTGTGAGTTTTCAAGTGGATCTTGAGATGATCACTGCGAGAAAAAGCTGCTTCACACTCATGACAGTGGTACTTTTTGTCTCCAGTGTGAAGTTTGATGTGACGGTCACGACTTCGTTTATGTTTGAATAGGCGGCTACAAAATGTACACTTGAAAGGAAGTTTGTCACTGTGGATTTGCTCATGCCTCTTAAGGTAACTTAAACGGCTGAATGATTTGTCACAAAATTGGCAAGGATAGGGCAAACCAGTCCCTCCTTCTTCATCCACAAGGCCGAGATCACAACCCTCTCCTAACACCTGAGAGGGTGATGCAACATCTTTACTGGAGGGAGATGAAGCTATCCATGAAACTTGTGGGTCATCGTCACCATCTGCAAAGGAAAGGAGATTATAAGACTCAATTCCCCAATTTATTTGAAGAATAAGGACAAATCGTTTTCAGAATAAGTAGCTTTATTACATAACAGTTCGAGGTTTTTTCAGGACTATATGATAGTATAAGTCAATGATAAAACTCATTGTACCAAATAATACATATTTTTGCAATATAGGAGCTACTTCATGGGTTGAATAACAGGCTTCTAAACATTTTCCCACAATTATGGCACTGAAGTAATTTGCTATTAAGCTGAATCTGATTTTATAATTTATCACAAAAATTAAGAGCACAGGAAAACAGCCTTTAAAATAAAAATGTTTATATTATGTTTTATCACGTTCCATCTATCACATCCATGATGGAGATGATGAGCAGGCAACTAGATCCCAGTGCAAACAGCTACTCTCTGGGTGCCAGGTCTTCCAATTCTCCATCCCTCAGGTAAGTGCTTAGTTTTTATTCAGCACCCTCCCAATTGGCACAGGTTGAGAATGAGACCACATTGTTTTGGTTAGTAACTAAATTCTCCATGCACAACTAAACTGGTTAAAGTGGTACGCCTATGAAATAATTTCAACTTGTTTCCATGGAAATGGTGTTGTGCTTTCATTTTAAATATCAAACAGATACGTTTCTATTTAAGGTATATTGCCATCGGTACACAAAATTTTATATGCAGAAGTACAGCAAATCCCCAAGCCATCTTTCTTCCAAGGCCACTTGATAAGAAAATACTACCCCTCTCTGTTCCCTAATGATTTTTTCAGCGGCACGGTATGACCTTTATTTTACAACAGCCTCTCTGATAGAATCACATGTTGTAGGCTCTTTAAATAGTTTTAAATAAATGTCACTGCTCAAACTTATTTTAGATATAAACATTTTGCTAATTTACAAACACATGCTATCCCCTGCAATTGTAAACCATTATTGCTAACAAAATCCAGAATTCAGCAGAATGTAAAAAAAACACTTTAGAGGGGATTAAGGTCATTAAAAAGTGCTAATCCTCTAAAATAGGCTTGTTCAAACACAGTAGCAAAGATCATGTGGCTTTTAGAATGCTTTTTCTATATTCACATGAGGGAACTGGCAACTAGGGATGCTAACATTAAACATTTGCAGCAAAATTTATTGCATATTGAAATGAAGCTGAGCCACTGGCATCATCAGTGCAACTCCTGTGGTAATGTTGGACCTAGTTAATATATATGTGTGCGTGTGTATGTGTGTCTATACGTGTATATACATATGGATGCGTGTGCAGAGGCAAGCCTTTGATCAGTATCACCACAGCAATCTTACGCTGCTGCTACTGAAAAAGTTAGCTGCTTGGACAATTGTGACCATGACTGACCTCAATTCTGGTCTTCAGTGGAACAGGACTTGCAATGCACAGATAAACATTTCTAACAAAAAACAATTAAAGGTGGGACCCTCTACTGCATGGACCAACTGACTAGCTCTTGCTCATCTTCCGGAAAACTGCACCAGGCTTTTGGAGACTAAATTAATATGGTTATTAATTTCTTTATCAGAGCTCTACCAGAGCATCCTTTGTATCACACCAACTGATTTGCTTTTTAATTAAGTAAATGTATGCATGCACAAGGCTTCTTTTTCAACCAAAAATATTAGTTGCGATCTCCTTTTTATCTACCAGAGAAAGTGATGAAAAAGAACTTCCTAGTAACAGCGCCGATGAAAAATAATAGGATGCATGTCCAAAAAACCTACTTGCCTATCTTCTTTTTAGTCCTATTACCCCAACAATAATAATTTGCCACCACAGAGCTTTTCCCAAATAAGACCGTACAATCTTTGTTTGCTACTCAATTACCCATGACACTTATGTAATTAGTCAAAAGAAAATGCGTTTCCAAACCAAGCAAGCCAATGATCACTGCCCCCATTCTGATGACAAAACATACAGAACATAATGCAATGTCTTATCTAATTACTTTACTGATAACAGTGATATGGCAATACAAATAACAATATGCAAGTTATGACACCAGAAGCTTTGCAAAGTTGCACATAAAAGGAGAAATAAAAAACGCCTTTTAATAAATCTGCAATCATGAACTACCTCTACCTTGATTGTGAAGGTCTGTCAACTAACTATCATTATACTGCATTTTTAAGTCTAATTGAATCATTTTCATGTGTGCATTGATGTGAAGTGACAGTATAACTAAGTTGCCCAGGCACACCAAACCAAACCAGTATGAAACCTTGCCCAAGAGACTATTTGCAGCCCAGTGCAAAACCTCATTAAAAAGTGCCCTGACTGGCCAGACTGACCTCAGTCTGCAGTACAACGTGGATTAGCGTCACATGTGGCTACTACCAGTCTCATATCGATAGTTACCATGTAACTGCAGCCTTGGAGTGTTGGGACTGCTTTTGGTACAATCCATGCTTAGTTAATCAGTACCCTTCTGAACAGCCATTTCAGGTATCAAACTCCTTTAAAAGGATTTTAAAAAAATACCAAGGACTAATCATTTTATGGGGGAAAAGTGAAACTCTTTAATCTTAAAATCTTTAGCTACTTACATTAAGTTTTGTAAACAATTTTACAACACCAAGTTATAGTCCAGCAATTTTATTTTAAATTCACAAGCTTTCGGAGGCTTCCCCCTTCGTCAGGTGAACGATGTGAAATGAAATCCTCGAGGATTTCATTTCACATCGTTCACCTGACGAAGGGGGAAGCCTCCGAAAGCTTGTGAATTTAAAATAAAATTGCTGGACTATAACTTGGTGTTGTAAAATTGTTTACAATTGTCAACCCCAGTCCATCACCGGCATCTCCACATCATGACTACATTAAGTTTGAGTTGGTTCAATGGAAGCAATGATAGTTTGGGTCGAGAAAAAATATACAACACTAGAGAGATTGTAGTGTGCAATCCAAATGTTGAATGTTTCATACTTACAGATGACATATTTAATACTCTCCTGCAATAGTGTTGGACCAGTTTTACCACTCAACAATTCATTCAGGTTAAATATTCAGTGCAGACATAAATATGGACAATTTATAGGAAAAATCCAGATATTTACAGTACTCATTTCTTCAAATTACATGATTGCCCACAAAATGTTTAGATATGCAAGCCATAAAACCAAGGAATAACAGAATAAACTGTCTAATGACATTATCTGGGGCAGATGGTGTTATAGTGTTAGAGCACAAATGCTCAGTGTCACGGAGTGATAGGACATAAGAAATAGTTTGTGGCCATGCTGAGTTCCTGACCTCAGCTGTGCTGCTGTGGGGAGGTGCTGATTGGAGGTGAAGCAGTTTGCCATAGGAAAACATCTACTTGTGGCTAGCCCATAGCAGCATTGCTGGAAGACTGATAGCAGGCTGCCCACCCCAGCCTCATTCAGTGATTGGGTCACTGGGACCAATTACTTTTCAACCAGATTCAAACAATGCCCTCCTTCTGCCAACTTACAATTCACCCCACTGATATCTTCAGTTCTTTTGACCTCATTTTGCCAAGACATCTTTGCTTTTTTTTAAAAAAAAGAATCAAATTAGCATTAACAAGATAAATTGTAACCTTCAATAGCACCACCGCCAACATCAATGGTAGCATCAATGATCAGAAGGTTAAGTGGACCACCCATACCAACACTGTTGCTACAAGGGCAGGGCAGAGGCTGGGTGAGGTACTCAGTGAAGAGTGGCTCAGCTCCCAACCCATCAATGCTTCTACACCATCTACAAAGCACAAGTCAGTCATGTGATGGAATATGCATCATTCACCTGGATGAATGCAGTCACAGAAGCACACAAAAGCTCAACACCCAAGAAGCTCAACACCATCCAGGACAAAACAGCCTGCTTGATAGTCACCCCTGCCACTGGGCTCGTTATACATGCGCTTCACCACTGACACAATTTGGCTGCAGTACATACTATCCACAGGATACACTGCAGCAACTCACCAAGCTTATTTCAACTGCAACTCCCAGCCCCACAACCTCTACTACCAAGAAGAACAAGAGCAGCAATGTCAAGAAAACACCATCATTTCCAAGTCATAGATCATCCTGACCCAGACATCATATTCCCATTCCTTCATAGTCTTTGAGTCAAAATCCTGAAATTCCCTACCTAATATTATTATAGCTGCACCATCACCACAAGCACTACAGCAGTACAAGGAGAAACCCCATCACCATCTTCTCAGGGCACCTAGATTTGGGCAATATATACGGCCTGCCCAAGTTCCCACTTTCCAAGAACAACTAAATTTAAAAAGCGAGGATTTGTTAAATTGTAAATTTTAGTCACCATCCAACATGATTTGATTTTTTTTTGTTTCTGCAATGTTTAAACCTACATGAAATACAGAATTCCAGGTTTTGGTTCATGAAAAGGTCCATGAGGAAAGATAGGCTGGAGATGGGGAGGAAAGAAACTCTGGGGAATAAGTACTGTATCCACAGTAAAAAGGTGTGAGAAACACTGTCTTGCAATTAAATTATAAGGCCACCTGTTTAAAATTGGTCCATGGAGAAACAACTGTCCTAGTGAAATGGGCTTCTGATATCAAGAGTCCTGTTTGTGCCAACTGGCAACAGTTTTAGATGGACTCTAATAACCAGCGAGACATTCTTTGATTAGTGAGAGGAATGCCCAAATTCCTACTTCACAGCATGCATAACTGAAGAATAACAGTTTATAGCACATTCTGTTTCCCAGCAATTTTTTTTGCTTCATGACCTTATTATTCTCATAAGACACAAACAACCAAGGAGTAAAAATACAGGATGCAGTCTGCTAACCAATGGGACATTCTTTGCTTCGTAGTAGGTGTACCCAACTCCTAATGCCACATCAAGCAAACAACTGAGAAATCTTACTCATCAGATATCCATTTAATAGAATCTACATTTCTCTCTGGGTTTTGTGGGGTCAGGGTATAAATCTGGGATTGCAATTGCCCAAGTCAAGGGAAATTCAGACATCACCTTAGGCAGAAATTATACAAAGGCAGGGTACTACGCTATGCTCAAGGTAGAGTGGATCAGGCACAAGCTTGCGGAGCTTACTTGCCCTCTTGGCTGAACCAAACAAAATTAATTTTCCAGGTCAGTAACTTCAGACCAGCAGTAGCCAAGGGCTGCATTAGCTTATTTATATCTAAATTTAGGTCCCCAGCAGGGGCTAAATGTTTAAAAAGATCAGGACTTCCAACATCCCTACATAAAGTGGGATTCCAATAAATGTTCTCCTAAAACCCTCCTTCTGTCGGGAGACAGAAAGTGATGGAAGGTGTCGTCGACAGTGCTATCTAGCGGCACTTACTCACCAATAACCTGCTCACCGATGCTCAGTTTGGGTTCTGCCAGGACCACTCAGCTCCAGACCTCAATACAGCCTTGGTCCAAACATGGACAAAAGAGCTGAATTCCAGAGGTGAGGTGAGAGTGACTGCCCTTGACATCAAGGCAGCATTTGACTGAGTGCGGCACCAAGGAGCCAGAGTAAAATTGAAGTCAATGAGAATCAGGGGCAAAACTCTCCAGTGGCTGGAGTCATACCTAGCACAAAGAAAAATGGTAGTGGTTGTTGGAAGCCAATACCTCTCAGCCCCAGGGCATTGCTGCAAGAGTTCCTCAGGGTAGTGTCCTAGACCCAACCATCTTCAGCTGCTTCATCAATGACCTTCCCTCCATCATAAGGTCAGAAATGGGGATGTTCGCTGATGATTGCACAGTGTTCAGTTCCATTCGCAACCCCTCAGATAATGAAGCAGTCCGTGCCCGCATGCAGCAAGACCTGGACAACATCCAAGCTTGGGCTCATAAGTGGCAAGTAACATTCGTGCCAGATAAGTGCCAGGCAATGACCATCTCCAAGAAGAGAGAGTCTAACCACCTCTCCTTGACATTCAACAGCATTACCATCGCCTAATCCCCCATCATCAACATCCTGGGGGTCACCATTGACCAGAAACTTAACTGGACCAGCCATATAAATACTGTGGCTACAAGAGTAGGTCAGACGCCGGGTATTCTGTGGCGAGTGACTCACCTCCTGACTCCTCAAAGCCTTTCCACCATCTACAAGGCACAAGTCAGGAGTGTGATGGAATACTCTCCACTTGCCTGGATGAGTGCAGCTCCAACACTCAAGAAGCTCGACACCATCCAGGACAAAGCAGCCTGCTTGATTGGCACCCCATCCACCACCCTAAACATTCACTCCCTTCACCACCGGCGCACTGCGGCTGCAGTGTGTACCATCCACAGGATGCACTGCAGCAACTTGCCAAGGCTTCTTCGACAACACCTCCCAAACCCGCGACCTATACCACCTAGAAGGACAAGAGCAGCAGGTACATGGGAACAGCACCACCTGCACGTTCCCTTCCTAGTCACACACCATCGCGACTTGGAAATATATCGCCGTTCCTTCATTGTCGCTGGGTCAAAATCCTGTAACTCCCTTCCTAACAGCACTGTGGGAGAACCTTCGCCATACAGATTGCAGCGGTTCAAGGCTGCGGCTCACCACCACCTTCTCAAGGGCAATTACGGATGGGCAATAAATGCCGGCCTCGCCAGCGACGCCCACAGCCCATGAACGAATAAAAAAAAGGTATGGTCATAACAGAAGCTGAAACAGAACTGATCTTTAGGTATGGGAGGCACCAGAGCACAAATCTCTTCTCGCCATTCAATTTAAATGGCAGGCCTCTGTGAAGGCATTATAATGTTGATTATCTGCAGCACGAGTCAATATAAGAACTTAGTTTCTCATCACTGGAATTTCTAGGCTAGTTAGCTTTTTGGTCAGCTGGGTATCTGACATGCACTTAAACCCATCATTAAGCTGAAGGGTCTCTGAACCAAGCTGTTAAGAAATCTGCACATGAAGAGAGTGCAGTCTCTCTTGAGGGACAGACCCCACTTACCAGACTCTAGAGAACTTAGGCACATGTTGGCATGGGAGGACTCCCATCTGTGCACAAGGGTATTTCTGGAGTTTAACTAGCTAAAACCGCAGAGCTTACCAGAACACAACTCTGGCAAACTTCCATCCATCCCTCACCTTTAGATGGTCTATCTCTGACTCCTCTGTTCCCTTTCTGAACTTCGCTCTCCATCCAGTGATGGGTTTTCCACTGACTATTACAAGCTCATAGACTCCCACAACTACCTAAATATCCTTCCCACCAGGTATCCTGCAATGGCTCCAACCCATTTCTTCCAGTTTTTCCATCTGTCAAATCTCCTCTAATGACTCTACCTTGTGTACCAGAGCTTTTGAACTGTCCTCCTTTTTCCTCGGCCAAGAATTCCACTCAACTGGGTCCTTGACCGGGTCAGTTGTATTTCCTGTGCTTCCCCGTTGACCATCCACTCCACCCCCCACCCCACCTCACAACTGTGACAGAGACCTCTGGTCCTCAACCTTCCACCCCACCAGCCTCCACATACCACATCATCTTCTGCTGTTTCCACCACCTACAGTATGATCGCACAACCAAAGCCATCTGCCCCTGCGCTTCCCCCACTATTTTCCATTCCCTCTACAATACCCTAGATAACTCTTCCACCACCCCTACTTCCAGCTGCCCTTCCTCAGGTACCTTCCCGTGCAAACGCAGCAGATGCAACACCTGCTCTTTCACCTCCAGTCACATAATTGTCCAGGGTCCCAAACACTCTTTTTGTGTGAGATAGTAATTTATATGTACTTCCTCGAACCTAGTATTCACTGCCCACTGTGGGGTTGCCTCTACATCAGATAAAATCAAACACACACAAATTAGGTGACCGCTTTGCCGACCTTCGTTCTGTTCGCAAGAGGTACCGATGGCTTGCCACTTTAACTCCTCCTCCCATTCCTAATCTAAACAACTCTGTCATTGGCTTTGTACAATATTCCAAAAAAGCTCAACACAATCTTCAAGAACAGTATCTCCTGTATTTTTTAAAGACACCCTGCAACCCTCTAGTCTAAATGTGGTCTTAAGTGACTTCAGACTTTAGCTATATCCTTATTTTCAAGCTTGTTTTAATTTTATATTTGACTCCCAGGTTTTCCATCTCTCACATTTTCTTGCATTTCCCCAGTCTTCCCGCTTCCTTAGCTATTTCTGGAAGTGGAGTGGAAAGAACCCCAGCCCCCACCTGATCAGCAACGTCTTCCAACAACAGTCGTCCCAAGTATCAGAGTTTCTTCATGAGCCATACGACAGGTATTTGCCTTCAGCATGCTGGATGGACCTTCACAAGACAGCTTGTGTTATGCCACCGTGATGTCCTATATATCCAAGTCCAATGCCATATATCAGGATTACTCATCACCTTGGTACTCAGTGCCTGGTCAGTGAAAGCCAGAGCCCTCTCTCCCTACAGTCACTTTTCCCTTTTTTCCATGATCTCACATAACAGCTTGTTCCTGGATCTTGCACATAGACCAAAGGAAACCCTTCTATTCCATACATGGGAGTTTCCATGTATTCCATGAAGGAAAACTGTTTTGATATGCCACAAACTGCATTGGAAATTTGTTGTCATTGAAGAATAGGAATAAGAATGATAAGAAAGTATCTTTTGCCCCTTCTCAACATGGTCCAGAAAGATCATGTCCAAGCTGATACGAATTAACAAATGGACCAACCACCATGTCCACTGGTAAACCCGTTGTTCAAAATGGCAGTGAGCCCAAAAATTACTGAAGAATCTCTGATACCTTGGAGTGCCTGTTCCATGCATTTCTCAAAGCACTACTGCTTTGAGTTTCGCAGACAATACTGTGTTGCTGGTGGATTCACCTGAGGATCTAGTGCTCAGATCCCTAATGTTTCTCCTGGCCTCACAACATGCTAATCTATCCATGCAGCAGCTTTTGATCACTCCGATGAGGCTTGAAGTTCCACTTCACAGACTGATAGTTCTCCTTCACTTTGCAGTTTAACTGGATGCCGGTTATTAGACAAATGGCTATCTGGTTCTAACTTCTCTTTGTTTATGACTTCAGCTGCAAAGGCCAGAAACCATTGACCATATTGTCTGCTATTGAGTCTACCCCATCAACAGTCATACAGAACCAGTCCCAGGCTTTGTGGTCGGCAACATCCTTCTTATGACTGAGCATCTTGGCCTGATCACTTGTAACAGAGACTTCATCAACCACTGTGACCTGACAGTCACCCTTTGTCATAAGTATACCCTATTGCAAAGTTTTACTAAGTGCTTCCCTCTTAACGAAGAGGGTAACTGGATATTGGCCCGAAGTTTCCCAGAAACTGCAGTCAAACATTGTAATTGGAAAGCAAAGAACGCATCGACCTATTCACAACTATATGGTCAAAGGCTGCTTCCATTGCCTGCCGATGCCATGTAATTGGTGAACCTCAAAGGATAGAGAGCTTAACTGCCAAATTGATTTGCATCAACGTTGTAGCTCCAAAACTGGCAATGGACAGTCAGAAAACTGTTCTATAAGGCCATCCAAAGATGTACGCACAGTCTTGAGGGTCTTGTGGTCCTTAGCACCATGCAGCTTCTGAGGAATGTATAGAAACCCCACAAACCAAGGACTAGATCCCTCAAGGAGTATCTTTGCCCAGACAAGTTAGCCAAGTGCATCCCAACTTTATATTGTTCTGTAGACGCTGCTGTAGTTTCAACGATCTTAATGTTGATTTGGCAGAATTTGAAAATGGGGACTGGAAGTAATCCTTTACAAGCATGTAAATAAAGACTGTCTATCCAAGAGAACTACTTGCTTTTAGGCTCCTCACCCTTTGAGGATTTGTCTCAGAGATGGAGATTGCCTGGCAGAAATCTGAAGTGACAAAGATGGAAAGTGGGTCAGTGGCAATGCCACTGCAAATGCCTATGCACCACACTCCCAACTGAAGCCATAATCAATGTTTTTTGTGTGGAAGGTGTCAAATCCTGAGAACTCATATATAAAAGCTTTGATGCACTGGATGCTTATGCATTTCGAGTTGGAGGAAATTAGATCAGAGATAGTGGAAAAAAACGCGAAATGAGGAAACACAAACAAGAGCATGAAAATGAAGAATCAGAACAAATTACAGAATTAAATGATGTTAACAATAAAACTGTTATTAATAGATTACCATATTGTTTTCGATAATATTCGGTTCCTTCAAGTGAGAGCTAGACCGGTTGCTGGCTGGGGCAGAGATCACCTCATACAAGAGGTGGGTACCATGCAACATTAATCAGGGCCAGAGTGGTCTCCTTCACTAGTTTCGATCGCCTAATGGGGTCAGAGAGGAATTTTCCAGATTATTCCCCCCCCTAACTGGCCTGGGTTTTTATATGGTTTTTCGCCCCTCCCAGGAGATCACATGGTGGGGTGGGGAGTGTATATACTGTGATGCACAAGACATCACAATTATATGGGACAGACTGGATGGACCCAGTCGGTCTTTTCCTGCGTCATTTTTCGTATGTTCGTATGTAGATACAGTGCTATAAACCTGATGATCATCATTTAAGTTTCAAAACTTTACTGCAATCCTTGCCCAAGCACAATTGGCTATCAGCAGAGAAAGGAAGTATCCAATCATAGCAGGAATCCACCTGCACCATTCATTATTGTATTAATGTTGAAGAATTATATGCATGTTTAGCTGAACTAATTTCAATGTTAAAAGCCTGCTGTATGTAGACTTCTGCAAAAGCAAAATATATAAAACGTAAAATTAAATTAAGACATTTAATAGAATATAAGTCACTTTCATATCAGTCACATTACAAAGTCACTAATATTCTGGTGAGGCACATGACTCTGGGACTAGAAACAGCTGCTCTGACTGAAGTGATATGTATTATAACTATATAGCTGCTTCAGCTCATACTCAAAATAAACAAGCATCTGTTTCTCTTTCTCAAATATAAAGATACTAGTGTTTTCCTACATTTACCTATTAAAATCCATTGCAAGTGAAAACTAATGTTGAAGAACATGTTCCTTTGTGTATAATTCACAAATTAAATTGGAAACATCTGTTTGCCAATTCATGCAGCAATTCTTTAAATCCTTAAGGGTGAAAAGCTTCAATCAGCATTCAACTGTTTGTAGATTCATTGTGCACAGACATCTACACACGGCTATTACTGTATTACATTATTATTATTTTTACGCTCAGCTAATTTGTTTTGTTCCAAGCAAAATAGGCGGTGTTACAAATTCTTTGTTTATATATAGGTACATCAATAACTATTAAGTTAATTCAATGTTTTATTTTTTGATGTATGCCAAGCATAAGTTATATACTATGATGCAAATTGCTCACTTTCGTTTGCACTGGAGACTTTGTACCAGTATAAATCTAGTCCAATTTTCTAACTCCGCAGTGTAAACCATCAGTATCAAACCATGCTAATGCACATCCTTACTCAAATTTACCCCTTCAGATTCAGAGTTCTATACCTGTCTAAAGCTGGTACACCTTCCATGTAAACTGGCAAGCAAATCAATGGTGCTATAAATGTCCCACTGTGCAATGTGCTTACTGTAGATTCACTGGCAATTAAATTCCATTCTTCATACATTTCAACTACAGGTAATAAAAAGCTGCATGTTACAAACTGCCTTAAACTAAAAAAAAAGTTCAGTAAACGGCACTATTTCTGTATATTGTTAATTACTTCTCAGTTTAGAATTTGAAATATACTAAATTAATTTGTCGTTACATTTAATTTTGAATTTAAACAATGATGTAGATTTTTCAGTAAGGAGTGTGATTAAGTTTAAATCAATTGCAAAGAAAAATACAATTTATTATAAATAAACCAGTAGGCATACAATGGATTCCTTAGAATCATTACATGGAGAAGTGGTCTGCCACTGTCCATAAGATGTGATTAACATCTTAAAAATTGGTCCTGTACACTCTTGTATATAATATGCACCATGTAAATTGTAAGGGCAATGTTATTCAACTTTCACTCCTTTTTAGGCAGCAGCGGGTTTGTGGTGCAAACCGATGACCAGTATACACCATGTATTTAATACATGGAACCCACACTGAAGGTTTAACAACTATGATATAATAAACTGCAAATTATCACTTGATTAACCTGCAGTGATCAATAGGATATAACACTATACAAGAAATTCTCATTGAAGGGATTCACATAAACGGCAAGGAATTTATGACTGTCATTTGAACCTCAAAATGAAATTAATTACAGCCTTGAATTTAGTTTTATATGGGGTAAATAATGTGGAAATATTTTCTGTTCTAGGTCCCTTCTTTGCTGGCAATGAGTGTTGTGGCAGTTGCTGATGACCAGATGTATTCCATGTTGTGGATCCATAATGAAGGTCACACTGAAAATTAACAACTGTGGACATAATCACATCAAGTTAATTGTTTAATAATTCACAAATGCTTATTGGGAAATAATATCATAAGAATGTGTTACAGGGATAATATTTTTGCTACCTAAAGTCATTAATTTCAATTTTATCTAAATAGGTGTTGATGGATTCCCTTGGTATGAAAGCTGATTAGGTTTAACCCTTTCACCTCCACTTGGGTTCTTAAAATGCAATCCAGATGACATTAACTAGTATTTTCTGTATTGTCATCTTCATTTTTAGGTTTACATGGTGAAGAGTCACATTTGAGTGGCAGTCTTTAATCCATAGGCCACATGCAGCACGAGCCCTTGTAATCTAGACCATGTAGCCCAGTTTTATTTGCATTTATTTTTTACTCATTAGTTTGTTCTGTTTGAATTTTGTGGCCTGAAGGTTAGGAAAGGACTGTTCTTGGCAAAATCCTAATCAGAACACCAAGGTCTGTTAACATCTACAATTTGAGTTATAAGCAAATTAATGGAAACAAGGATTTAAATTTTTACATGCAGCCCACAAAGACAAAAAGCTTGCACACTCCTGCTTTAAATGAAACTAGCACAAAGCAAATAGAACGCAACAGGAATTTCAGGGAAAAAAATTATAAAGCAATTATTAGTTAATTGGCAAAAGATGTAACAGCAAATAATTACTGTTATATTGAAATCAACTGCATAATCACAAATGGATGGAAAAAGGGTTAAAACAAGGTGAGATTAAATCATGATTTTTCTTATACTCATGATTTTTTTCCCTTGTAGATTAACTTTGCCAACCACCCTGTTGAGTATTCAAAATACATAAAATTATTTAAAGGTAACCTAGCTTGTTCCCGAAGTAATTTCAAACAGAGCAACTGCAGGTACGACTATAAAGAAGTCTCCTACAAAAAACTGCTAATTACACAGAATATTATGAAGTTGCTGTACTTCATAAAATTCACTGTTTTTCCACACATTGTATGCAATACTAATAATGCTGATCATTCTTATGTCATTAATGTTATTAATAAAATACTTTAAATTAAATGTGCTTGACTGAGCTATTATGTTTACGGGTGCTCAATCCAATCAGAAATATACCCGAAACGACACGATTTAATGTCTACAAATTTTGGATAAAATAGAAACCAATGTAAAGTTTACAGAATGGTATCTGTGACTTCTGTTTTGCAACAAGGTATTCTTGTGCCAGTGAATGATTTATTCCAGCAGCTGTACCATAATCTCTCCATTTTTATAAATGCACTTAGAGTTCCTAATTATTAGTCCACAAAGAAGGAAGGGTCCAGACTCTCTTAGGATTACTCTATACTTCTGGGAGGGTTAGTCCAGCAATATCTCAGGAACACAAAGAATATGTGGTGGTATTGGGGAGAATTATTTCCCAAAGGTCTGTTTTGTTCACAGCCTGCCACCTGGGCTATGTGATTTAAAAAAATACAAATACCAAACTGCAAGGGGAAAAAAACATTGCAAAATGCATCATTAGTGACAACCAAAGTACTTCACTATCAACACACGTTTGTGTTCATAGATAACAACTTTCTGTTGGTCCAAAACAAATATTTAACAATTGAACCTACGTGTTCATGGAACATAAAATTAAGGGAAGATGGCCCAGATGGAAACTGGAGGGTGAGAACATTTATACTTAGCCATAATCTGGAGTTATTTTAATTCAAAATTTCTAACTTTTGGGACAAAAAGCTCAGTTCTGCGACAGATCTTGAAACATTTTCTCACATTCCCGTGACAGCTTCACCCACTGTGCTACTTCAAATATTTTATTGAAAATTCTGAACTTATCAAAGAATGAACATTTGCTAAAACTGTGAGGTGATTGATAGGCTGATCATTAAGTGTGTGTGTGTGTGTGTGTGTGTGTGTGTGTGTGTGTATATACACGCACGCACGGGGGAGGAAGGGGAAGCTATTATAAACTTTAGAATCTTAAGCCTGCTGACACATGCATGCGGGGAACGCATTTACACTACATAATGAAATACATACATCACATCCTGAAAAACTTGATATAGCAAAATACATATTATATGAGCACTGTTGTACTTGAACTTTGCAATGTACCAGAAGTGTCCATGCATTGTATAATGACATTTTACATATCAATGAAATTAGTCATCACATTATCGCAGTGCTAGAAGGTGCAGCAGATTTAAAATTAAATGCAATTTTTCACATTCCAAATGCCCGCCTTATCTTCCCAAATTAATAATGCGCAGACGATGCTCTATTTAGTCTATTTCTAATTTTTTCCAATCCACGTCTTTGGTTCAAACTCAGCCTCCTGTTACAATGTCATCTTCGGCTGCAGTGAAGCTACTCCTAAGTGATGGTGCCACTCAAGGCAGCATTTAAACTTGAGAATCCATTCTTGGGAAAAACGAGAGAAATGGCATTAACTCATTATTTTTCCTTCCCACGCATTCTATGGTTGTCCCCATGCTTTTCAGCCACTGATTTTCCTCTGCAGCTCCCTTCCACTCCAGCATGTTCCTAAATTGCTCCTCCTGGTTGACCAAGTACCTCAGTATTACAGTGCTTTTGTCTTACAACAACACTTTCAAGAAGATGGGGTTGTCTCAGATTCCTTTGTACTATAAAACTCATCTGTTATCACTATCGGGAAATATACTGATTTCAGAGTGCAAGGGAGGTTGGGAGATCCCCACTTCCCAACAGTACTGCCTTGACCCATATACAGTGACGGCAGAACTTGATAAATAGACATATCAGGCAGCCAGGAGGGGTACTTTGAAGTAGGAAGGCTTGAAGACCCTTTGTGGGGAGACACAGATGAGGATAAGATGGGTCAGAATTGGCTTACATGTAATACTTCAGTAATCTTAACCACACCATGGACTATAGTTGCAGAGCAGAACCCCTGCCTATATATGATGAGTTCTTGATCTCAAAGAAGCTATTTAGGGAGATGGCAAGCAGAAGTGAAACGCTTCCCCCAAGAAAGGTACATACAAGTAAGGTGAGTCAAACTGCATTAGCCATACACAATTCCTAACAGCAACATTGACAGTGCCCTGGGAACAGGTCACCCAGGGATGGGCAATAAATGTCTGCTGTGCCAATGACACCCACACCCTGAGAATGAATAATAAAAAAGCCTAAAGACACCTTACAGGGGAACAACAAATAAGTATAAAACCTTTTTTTTGGTATTGTTTGAAATAAAATCTCGAGCAGGAATTGAAACAAGCAAGCTTACCAAGTTGTTCTCTTAGCCACTAAGCTTATTCTGGCAGCTGTGACCTAAGTTTCTTCCTTTGTGCCTGAATCCAAAGTATAATTCACAGTCTGCAAAAACCATTCATTCAAATTAATATCCCAATATCTACACTATTTCTTACAAAGAAAACCACTTTAGTATTTCAATTTCCCTACTCTAAGCATGGTGATATCGGGTTGCTTATTGTCACTATACAGCGAATTCATTCCACTTGCGTATATGTCAGACAACATACAGGTCATCTTACATGCTGTATGAATTATTGTATGCATTTCATTGTATAGCATGTTTGACTATGACCACCCCCACCCCCCCACCTTAATTCCCAAATGCCAATTTCTTCTTCAGAGACTTTGTCCAATAATGCCTTGGGGATGATTTCCAGAGACTTTACCAGTATTCTCTCCCAATTGTTAACATTATAGCTTATTTGAAACATTTCCAAGAGCTGGAAATTGCTGTGAGCGGCAAACGACCCGCACTCGTCGCTCCTTACATGCTAACTTACCCATAGTGTGTCGTTACTGCAAGAACTTCCTCTAATGGGAACCTGAACAGAGTCCAGCATTAACTCCCGCGAATCTAGGACCTATGAGGCCAACGAGAGAATCTCTCTCTCCCCCAACCAATCAGATTGCAGCATCGTTGACAAGCTGCGAAGAGTCAAAACCTTGAAGTGAAAGCTACAACAGTAAAATCATTGTAAAAACATGATGTGGAGATGCCGGTGATGGACTGGGGTTGACAATTGTAAACAATTTTACAACACCAAGTTATAGTCCAGCAATTTTATTTTAAATTCACAAGCTTTCGGAGGCTACCTCCTTCCTCAGGTGATTTCCACATCGTTCACCTGAGGAAGGAGGTAGCCTCCGAAAGCTTGTGAATTTAAAATAAAATTGCTGGACTATAACTTGGTGTTGTAAAATTGTTTACAATTGTAAAAACAGTTAGAGAAAGCAAAATAAAGAGAGGGTAAGAAATATCAAATTAAGAGAGAGATAAAAGAGACAGAAAGAAAAAAAATTAAAAATTTTCAATTGTTTTTTTGAAAATGTCCACAACTATTAAAATCGTAATGACTGAGACTCTACAATTTTAAAATTTAATTTTCATTACCAGAGAGATTGTTTGGCAGTCGTTAAGACTTACCATGCTGTTAAAACTTAGTTTAGACCTGTTATATTTGAACATACCTTTTTTTAGTCTATTTTCAGCAGCAAGTTCACGCTCGTCCATTGATTTCAATGGAGAGCCAGCCGGTGAGCTGTCAATCCGCGGAGCTCTCAAATCGCGGTGAACCAGGAAGAGCAAGTTCCAGATTTCCGCGTTTGACTGCGCATATGCGGTCGCCGGAATTTCCAGCCCATAATTAGAATCATAGAAGTTTACAACATGGAAACAGGCCCTTCGGCCCAACATGTCCATGTCGCCCAGTTTATACCACTCAGCTAGTCCCAATTGCCTGCACTTGGCCCATATCCCTCTATACCTATCTTACCCATGTAACTGTCCAAATGCTTTTTAAAAGACAAAATTGTACCCGCCTCTACTACTGCCTCTGGCAGCTCGTTCCAGACACTCACCACCCTTTGAGTGAAAAGATTGCCCCTCTGGGCCCTTTTGTATCTCTCCCCTCTCACCTTAAATCTATGCCCCCTCGTTATAGACTCCCCTACCTTTGGGAAAAGATTTTGACTATCTACCTTATCTATGCCCCTCATTATTTTATAGACTTCTATGAGATCACCCCTAAACCTCCTACTCTCCAGGGAAAAAAGTCTCAGTCTATCCAACCTCTCCCTATAAGTCAAACCATCAAGTCCCGGTAGCATCCTAGAAAATCTTTTCTGCACTCTTTCTAGTTTAATAATATCCTGTCTATAATAGGGTGACCAGAAGAATTATTTATCACAATTTTGCAATAAATTCTTGAAAAACATTTGGACAGTGAAATTCCTTGGTGCATTACAGCATGTGCACAAGCTAAGTGTGCCCTAATATGCAGTCATGTACATTAGTAATAGTGGTGTAAAAACTCATTTTTGCCTACATTCCCAAAATTCTTTCCCGCAGTAATCAGGTTAACATATTTTAACAGAAATCCAAGGTTTGCATTTCTTTGGTCTCTTAAAGGCTTATTATGCACCAAATAATTGCTAATGTGCAAATTTACTCATGCGTACCTTCAAACACGAGGCATTAATGGTGCCAAGTCAGGGAAAAGATTGGGCAAAGCTCCGACAAGCAGAGAGGGAGACATTGAACAGAGCAATTCCAACTGTTAGGAGTCCACATAGAAGAATAGGCGCAGCAACAAATCTTCCTTTGCTGGACATGTTGTTCAAGGAGTAGCAGCAGCAGAGGAGCATTAAGGAGGGCCAAGGTCATAGGAGGAAGAGGACCACCAGGACCAGGTTACTATCCCAAGCATGTCTACTGCAGGCAGTAGAGCTACCTTGTTGTCTGTGAGGGGCACTGTCTGAGGAGATTCCACTCCACCAAGGAAGCCATAGATGGAACTAAGACATCTCCTGGAACTAGACCTACTGCCTAAGAGCAACATTAGCATTGCTTTGCCAGTCACAGCAAAAGCAACAATGGCTACTCAACTTTTTTGCCAATGACTCCTTCCAGGCAATAGCTGAAATCTTGGCAAGGATAAGCCAGTTTATGGATCACCACTGCATAACCAAGGTCAAAGGTACCCTGTTTCAACATGCTACTAACTGCATAAAATTCAGCACCAAGATGTAGCAGAAGCAGGAGAGCATAAAGGATCGTTTAACTGATGCAGCACTCTTGACTGCTCCCACGTGGTCATTCAAGAGCCAGCAAAACATCCCATGATATTCATCAACAGAAAAGGATATAACTTTATGAATAATCAAATAGTTCGCAACTACTACTAAAGAATTCTGCACACCAATGCAGAGTTTTCAGGGTGTCCCCATATCCAATAGAATCAGAAATGCCCTACTTATTTCAGGGTGGCTCCCTGGAGCTATGAGATACCAGTATGAACCTCCATACTCCTCAGCAAAAGTATACAAGGAACCACATGCGAGAAATAAGAACCTCATCAAGAATTTATTTGGCAAGCTGAAATACAGGTTCTGATATTTAGACTGCACGAGAGGTGCGATACAGTATGTCCTGGAGAAGACTGGCAGAATGGTAGTGCTGCATTGCGTGCTGCACAACATAGCCATGGAAACAGGCTATGCTTGTATATCAGTAGCAGCAGCAACAGACCAAACTGCAAGAGGAGGAGAAAGAGGAGCAGCCAGCATAAATAGCAAGGAACAGCATGGATTTACAACACTGATTGAGTTCCCTCAAGGCCTTTCTTTATGTTGAATTGGATGTTATTTTCTCCCCTCCTCTCCCCCCACCTTCCAAGAACCATTCCTTATTACCACTGTTTATCTGGAAACATTAATTTTGAAAGAAAACAACGGCAAAGTACATGTAGATATTTAGTATCTTTATTTCAGTATCATGAATAAGTGGTATGCATCTAATATAATGTGCCGTTATACTGTCCCGAGCTATATAAAATGGCGCAGGTTAGGATACAAGCAGCAGTCTCACCTGCACCAAGTCCCGCTCACCCATCACCCTTGTGCTCGCTGACCTACATTGCCTCTGATCCAGCAACGCTTAAAATTCTCATCCTAGTGTTCAAATCTCTCCATGGTCTCGCCTCTTCCTATTTCTGGAGCCTCCTCCAGCCCTACAACCCGAGAACTTTGCGTTCCCCCACTCTGCATTCATGCACCCAGTTTCCCTTGCCCCGCCATTGGCGACTGTGCCTTCAGCCCTAAACTTCACTGCCTCTCTCCCTCCTTAAAACCATTCTCTTTAATCAAGCTTTTAGCCACCCATCCTAATATGTCCTTCTTTCGCTCGGTGACGATTTTTGTCTGATTACCCACCTGTGAAGTGCTTTGGGACATTTTCCTATGTTAGTTACGCTATATAAATGCAAGCTGTTGTTGTAGTGTGCTGTGATCTTTCTCGTGCACCACTCATTAGCAATGAACTACTGGAAGGAGTAAGGGAGGTGATTTGCTGAGAGAACTCCTGGAGACGACCTCTGGTCATTTATCTTCATAATGTTGCCGACCCAGATAATCCTGCTTGTGTGCCAGGAATAGCTCATTATAGTCCAACTACGGAGGCATGCTTTTTTTTTTAGGTGGCTTTTCCTCTCACCCGTCCAGAGACAGGCATAAACAAGGGATTAGCAGCAACTTAACAGCCACTCTCGTATTCCCCTGCTTCCCCTTACATCATAACATTGGCTAGTAGTCTGCTGAAGCAGACCACTGCACTGCGATGAGATATCTGAATCTCTCACTCCTGGTTCTCTAGATTTTTTCACCAAGCATGTTGAAGCTCACCATTATCACATTATGAAATGTGGACCTCAGTGCTTCACAGCATCAGTGGAGGTATTCCTAAGGATCTGTATGCGTCCCCACATAGGGCCAGAGCAATGGCCTCCCACACCTGCTTAAAACTCTGCTTATTAGTGGAATAGCCAGTCACATCCTACAAAACAGATTTCTTTGCTCTCACCCAGATGACTATGATGTTCAGTTCTTCAATGGCAAATCTTGGTTTGCACTGTCTCTCAATTTCTCCTGAAACTGCACACGACAATGGACTGCCCCAGTGTGCTATTTACGCTGGTTAAATAGCTGTTTAGCCAGATAGCCATCATTTGACCACAGTTGTGCATTACTTTTAGCACACCATAACATTATCAAAATTGCAAGAAAGAACACCAAGTCTTGCCATTCTGTATTTTATAAGTAATCTATAAACAAATTGCTACTAACCTTGCTACCACTAAGCTTTAACTTTCAAATTCAGCACAAGGGACTTAAGAAAATGTTATTTAAATTAACAATTTTAACTACAAAAACATTTCTTATGTAGTCAATGATTCCCACACCAAATTCATAGTTTAAGGAAAAAATGGCCTTTATTCATCAAATAAATTATACTCAGTGGTTAAAACAATCAATCCTCAAAGGTTTGTGTTCTGCAGTTGCTTTGGCAGCAAGGTTATGTTAGAATCACTAAAGAGAAATATATATCTTTTTTGGTCCCCAGGTGCCATACACTATTCCCTGTCTCAAACAGATTTGCTTCCAAGCCTCAAACTGTCACTCTATCAATTGGACACCAAATGCCACATGATGAGGTAACTCTTACTTTCCTCTAACCTGCAGAAGAACACCCAGCCTTTTGTTGCCTTAACCTAGAGGCCATTCTTAACATGAATCTAAACAGTGAGTGCAGTTAGAACACTTGATCACAGAGGAAGGTATCACAATTAAGTCTAATCCATCCTCATCTGACATCTATACAAACATATTTTCCAGCACAAGTTGCGAGATAGTAATTGGGAATGGGAACCATGACTAATTTTCCCCTCCCTAGCCCAGGAGAACTGACGCCAATGTACTGTCACCCTTGCTGAGATAAATAGGAAATAAACACAAAATCTTCTGGTTTGTATGTCTCTGTACCACAACACAGATTACAGCTGGCCAGTGATCAGAGGAGTTGGCCATGTTTCATTTCTGAAGTCAAACAAAATTCCAACAGTCTATGGAGCAGATCTTGACTGGTGTAAAATGGGCAGAGTCAATGGAAATAAAAATCAGGAGATGTAAAATGGGCTGCCGATCCACCATCACCCACTTTACACTATCGCACAAAGTCAAAATCTACCTCTGTAGATGCACAGGTGACACCTTCCTTGTTTCTGCAAATCACACTCCTTTTCAGAATCACAGATTTTGTTGTGCAGTTATGCTTTTCTTTTACTGAGAATCATTTTATTAA